>NC_088411.1:39802185-40167185 GCF_034236695.1 Oncorhynchus nerka
TGGTATATAGATGTTAGTTAGTGGTATGTAATAGTGGTATATAGATGGTGGTATGTAATAGTGGTATATAGATGTTAGTTAGTGGTATGTAATAGTGGTATATAGATGGTGGTATGTAATAGTGGTATATAGATATTAGTTGGTGGTATGCAATAGTGGTATATAGATGTTAGTTAGTGGTATGTAATAGTGGTATATAGATGGTGGTATGTAATAGTGGTATATAGATATTAGTTGGTGGTATGCAATAGTGGTATATAGATGTTAGATGGTGGTATGTAATAGTGGTATATTGATGTTAGTTGGTGGTATGTAATAGTGGTATATAGATGGTGGTATGTAATAATGGTATATAGATGGTGGTATGTAATAGTGGTATACTGATGTTAGTTGGTGGTATGTAATAGTGATATATAGATGTTAGTTGGTGGTATGTAATAGTGGTATATAGATGGTGGTATGTAATAGTGGTATATAGATGGTGGTATGTAATAGTGGTATATAGATGTTAGTTGGTGGTATGTAATAGTGGTATATAGATGGTGGTATGTAATAGTGGTATATAGATGGTGGTATGTAATAGTGGTATATAGATGTTAGTTAGTGGTATGTAATAGTGGTATATAGATGGTGGTATGTAATAGTGGTATATAGATATTAGTTGGTGGTATGCAATAGTGGTATATAGATGTTAGTTGGTGGTATGTAATAGTGGTATACTGATGTTAGTTGGTGGTATGTAATAGTGATATATAGATGTTAGTTGGTGGTATGTAATAGTGGTATATAGATGGTGGTATGTAATAGTGGTATATAGATGGTGGTATGTAATAGTGGTATATAGATGTTAGTTGGTGGTATGTAATAGTGGTATATAGATGGTGGTATGTAATAGTGGTATATAGATGGTGGTATGTAATAGTGGTATATAGATGGTGGTATGTAATAGTGGTATATAGATGTTAGTTGGTGGTATGCAGTAGTGGTATATATATATATTAGTTGGTGGTATGCGGTAGTGGTATATAGATATTAGTTGGTGGTATGTAATAGTGGTATATAGATGGTGGTATGTGATAGTGGTATATAGATGTTAGTTGGTGGTATGTAATAGTGATATATAGATGGTGGTATGTAATAGTGATATATAGATGTTAGTTGGTGGTATGTAATAGTGGTATATAGATGGTGGTATGTAATAGTGGTATATAGATGGTGGTATGTAATAGTGATATATAGATGGTGGTATGTAATAGTGGTATATAGATGTTAGTTGGTGGTATGCAGTAGTGGTATATAGATAGTGGTATGTAATAGTGGTATATAGATGGTGGTATGTAATAGTGGTATATAGATGGTGGTATGTAATATTGGTATATAGATGTTAGTTGGTGGTATGTAATAGTGGTATATAGATATTAGTTGGTGGTATGTAATAGTGGTATATAGTTGGTGGTATGTAATAGTGGTATATAGATGTTAGTTGGTGGTATGTAATAGTGGTATATAGATGGTGGTATGTAATAGTGGTATATAGATGGTGGTATGTAATAGTGGTATATAGATATAAGTTGGTGGTATGTAATAGTGGTATATAGATGGTGGTATGTAATAGTGGTATATATATGGTGGTATGTAATAGTGGTATATATATATTAGTTGGTGGTATGTAATAGTGGTATATAGTTGGTGGTATGTAATAGTGGTATATAGATATTAGTTGGTGGTATGTAATAGTGATATATAGTTGGTGGTATGTAATAGTGGTATATATATTAGTTGGTTGTATGTAATAGTGGTATATAGTTGGTGGTATGTAATAGTGGTATATAGATGGTGGTATGTAATAGTGGTATATAGATGGTGGTATGTAATAGTGGTATATATATATTAGTTGGTGGTATGTAATAGTGATATATAGTTGGTGGTATGTAATAGTGGTATATATATATATTAGTTGGTTGTATGTAATAGTGGTATATAGTTGGTGGTATGTAATAGTGGTATATAGATGGTGGTATGTAATAGTGGTATATAGATGGTGGTATGTAATAGTTGTATATAGATGGTGGTATGTAATAGTGGTATATAGATGTTAGTTGGTGGTATGTAATAGTGGTATATAGATGTTAGTTGGTGGTATGTAATAGTGGTATATAGATGGTGGTATGTAATAGTGGTATATAGATGGTGGTTGATGGTATGTAGTAGTGGTATATAGATGGTGGTATGTAATAGTGGTATATAGATATTAGTTGGTGGTATGTAATTGTGGTATATAGATGTTAGTTGGTGGTATGTAATAGTGGTATATAGATGTTAGTTGGTGGTATGTAATAGTGGTATATAGATGGTGGTATGTAATAGTGGTATATAGATGGTGGTATGTAATAGTGGTATATAGATGTTAATTGGTGGTATGTAATAGTGGTATATAGATGGTGGTATGTAATAGTGGTATATAGATGTTAGTTAGTGGTATGTAATAGTGGTATATAGATGGTGGTATGTAATAGTGGTATATAGATATTAGTTGGTGGTATGTAATAGTGGTATATAGATGTTAGTTGGTGGTATGTAATAGTGGTATATAGATGTTAGATGGTGGTATGTAATAGTGGTAAATTGATGTTAGTTGGTGGTATGTAATAGTGGTATATAGATGGTGGTATGTAATAATGGTATATAGATGGTGGTATGTAATAGTGGTATATTGATGTTAGTTGGTGGTATGTAATAGTGATATATAGATGTTAGTTGGTGGTATGTAATAGTGGTATATAGATGGTGGTATGTAATAGTGGTATATAGATGGTGGTATGTAATAGTGGTATATAGATGTTAGTTGGTGGTATGTAATAGTGATATATAGATGGTGGTATGTAATAGTGGTATATAGATGTTAGTTGGTGGTATGCAGTAGTGGTATATAGATAGTGGTATGTAATAGTGGTATATAGATGGTGGTATGTAATAGTGGTATATAGATGTTAGTTGGTGGTATGTAATAGTGGTATATAGTTGGTGGTATGTAATAGTGGTATATAGATATTAGTTGGTGGTATGTAATAGTGATATATAGTTGGTGGTATGTAATAGTGGTATATATATTAGTTGGTTGTATGTAATAGTGGTATATAGTTGGTGGTATGTAATAGTGGTATATAGATGGTGGTATGTAATAGTGGTATATAGATGGTGGTTGGTGGTATGTAGTAGTGGTATATAGATGGTGGTATGTAATAGTGGTATATAGATGGTGGTATGTAATAGTGGTATATAGATGGTGGTATGTAATAGTGGTATATAGATGGTGGTATGTAATAGTGGTATATAGTTGGTGGTATGTAATAGTGGTATACAGATGTTAATTGGTGGTATGTAATAGTGGTATATAGATGGTGGTATGTAATAGTGGTATATAGATGTTAGTTAGTGGTATGTAATAGTGGTATATAGATGGTGGTATGTAATAGTGGTATATAGATATTAGTTGGTGGTATGTAATAGTGGTATATAGATGGTGGTATGTAATAATGGTATATAGATGGTGGTATGTAATAGTGGTATATTGATGTTAGTTGGTGGTATGTAATAGTGATATATAGATGTTAGTTGGTGGTATGTAATAGTGGTATATAGATGGTGGTATGTAATAGTGGTATATAGATGGTGGTATGTAATAGTGGTATATAGATGTTAGTTGGTGGTATGTAATAGTGGTATATATATTAGTTGGTGGTATGTAATAGTGGTATATAGTTGGTGGTATGTAATAGTGGTATATATATTAGTTGGTTGTATGTAATAGTGGTATATAGTTGGTGGTATGTAATAGTGGTATATAGATGGTGGTATGTAATAGTGGTATATAGATGGTGGTTGGTGGTATGTAGTAGTGGTATATAGATGGTGGTATGTAATAGTGGTATATAGATGGTGGTATGTAATAGTGGTATATAGATGGTGGTATGTAATAGTGGTATATAGATGGTGGTATGTAATAGTGGTATATAGTTG
This sequence comes from Oncorhynchus nerka, assembly GCF_034236695.1. NCBI lineage: Eukaryota > Metazoa > Chordata > Actinopteri > Salmoniformes > Salmonidae > Oncorhynchus > Oncorhynchus nerka. Next base: position 39,806,206 of record NC_088411.1, read on the forward strand.
GTGGTATGTAATAGTGGTATACAGATGTTAATTGGTGGTATGTAATAGTGGTATATAGATGGTGGTATGTAATAGTGGTATATAGATGTTAGTTAGTGGTATGTAATAGTGGTATATAGATGGTGGTATGTAATAGTGGTATATAGATATTAGTTGGTGGTATGTAATAGTGGTATATAGATGGTGGTATGTAATAATGGTATATAGATGGTGGTATGTAATAGTGGTATATTGATGTTAGTTGGTGGTATGTAATAGTGATATATAGATGTTAGTTGGTGGTATGTAATAGTGGTATATAGATGGTGGTATGTAATAGTGGTATATAGATGGTGGTATGTAATAGTGGTATATATATGTTAGTTGGTGGTATGTAATAGTGATATATAGATGGTGGTATGTAATAGTGGTATATAGATGTTAGTTGGTGGTATGCAGTAGTGGTATATAGATAGTGGTATGTAATAGTGGTATATAGATGGTGGTATGTAATAGTGGTATATAGATGTTAGTTGGTGGTATGTAATAGTGGTATATATATTAGTTGGTGGTATGTAATAGTGGTATATAGTTGGTGGTATGTAATAGTGGTATATAGATATTAGTTGGTGGTATGTAATAGTGATATATAGTTGGTGGTATGTAATAGTGGTATATATATTAGTTGGTTGTATGTAATAGTGGTATATAGTTGGTGGTATGTAATAGTGGTATATAGATGGTGGTATGTAATAGTGGTATATAGATGGTGGTTGGTGGTATGTAGTAGTGTAATAGAGTATGTAATAGTGGTATATAGATGGTGGTATGTAATAGTGGTATATAGATGGTGGTATGTAATAGTGGTATATAGATGGTGGTATGTAATAGTGGTATATAGTTGGTGGTATGTAATAGTGGTATACAGATGTTAATTGGTGGTATGTAATAGTGGTATATAGATGGTGGTATGTAATAGTGGTATATAGATGTTAGTTAGTGGTATGTAATAGTGGTATATAGATGGTGGTATGTAATAGTGGTATATAGATATTAGTTGGTGGTATGTAATAGTGGTATATAGATGGTGGTATGTAATAGTGGTATATAGATGGTGGTATGTAATAGTGGTATATAGATGTTAGTTGGTGGTATGCAGTAGTGGTATATATATATATTAGTTGGTGGTATGCGGTAGTGGTATATAGATATTAGTTGGTGGTATGTAATAGTGGTATATAGATGGTGGTATGTAATAGTGGTATATAGATGGTGGTATGTAATAGTGGTATATAGATGTTAGTTGGTGGTATGTAATAGTGATATATAGATGGTGGTATGTAATAGTGATATATAGATGTTAGTTGGTGGTATGTGATAGTGGTATATAGATGGTGGTATGTAATAGTGGTATATAGATGGTGGTATGTAATAGTGGTATATAGATGGTGGTATGTAATAGTGGTATATAGATGTTAGTTGGTGGTATGTAATAGTGATATATAGATGGTGGTATGTAATAGTGGTATATAGATGTTAGTTGGTGGTATGTAATAGTGGTATATAGATATTAGTTGGTGGTATGTAATAGTGGTATATAGATGGTGGTATGTAATAGTGGTATATAGATGGTGGTATGTAATAGTGGTATATATATATTAGTTGGTGGTATGTAATAGTGGTATATAGTTGGTGGTATGTAATAGTGGTATATAGATATTAGTTGGTGGTATGTAATAGTGATATATAGTTGGTGGTATGTAATAGTGGTATATATATTAGTTGGTTGTATGTAATAGTGGTATATAGTTGGTGGTATGTAATAGTGGTATATAGATGGTGGTTGGTGGTATGTGATAGTGGTATATAGATGGTGGTATGTAATAGTGGTATATAGATGGTGGTATGTAATAGTGGTATATAGATGGTGGTATGTAATAGTGGTATATAGATGTTAGTTGGTGGTATGTAATAGTGATATATAGATGGTGGTATGTAATAGTGGTATATAGATGTTAGTTGGTGGTATGTAATAGTGGTATATAGATATTAGTTGGTGGTATGTAATAGTGGTATATAGTTGGTGGTATGTAATAGTGGTATATAGATGTTAGTTGGTGGTATGTAATAGTGGTATATAGATGGTGGTATGTAATAGTGGTATATAGATGGTGGTATGTAATAGTGGTATATTGATGTTAGTTGGTGGTATGTAATAGTGATATATAGATGTTAGTTGGTGGTATGTAATAGTGGTATATAGATGGTGGTATGTAATAGTGGTATATAGATGGTGGTATGTAATAGTGGTATATAGATGTTAGTTGGTGGTATGTAATAGTGATATATAGATGGTGGTATGTAATAGTGGTATATAGATGTTAGTTGGTGGTATGTAATAGTGGTATATAGATGTTAGATGGTGGTATGTAATAGTGGTAAATTGATGTTAGTTGGTGGTATGTAATAGTGGTATATAGATGGTGGTATGTAATAATGGTATATAGATGGTGGTATGTAATAGTGGTATATTGATGTTAGTTGGTGGTATGTAATAGTGATATATAGATGTTAGTTGGTGGTATGTAATAGTGGTATATAGATGGTGGTATGTAATAGTGGTATATAGATGTTAGTTGGTGGTATGTAATAGTGATATATAGATGGTGGTATGTAATAGTGGTATATAGATGTTAGTTGGTGGTATGCAGTAGTGGTATATAGATAGTGGTATGTAATAGTGGTATATAGATGGTGGTATGTAATAGTGGTATATAGATGGTGGTATGTAATAGTGGTATATAGATATAAGTTGGTGGTATGTAATAGTGGTATATAGATGGTGGTATGTAATAGTGGTATATAGATGGTGGTATGTAATAGTGGTATATATATATTAGTTGGTGGTATGTAATAGTGGTATATAGTTGGTGGTATGTAATAGTGGTATATAGATATTAGTTGGTGGTATGTAATAGTGATATATAGATGGTGGTATGTAATAGTGGTATATAGATGGTGGTATGTAATAGTGGTATATAGATGGTGGTATGTAATAGTGGTATATAGATGGTGGTATGTAATAGTGGTATATATATATTAGTTGGTTGTATGTAATAGTGGTATATAGTTGGTGGTATGTAATAGTGGTATATAGATATTAGTTGGTTGTATGTAATAGTGGTATATAGTTGGTGGTATGTAATAGTGGTATATAGATGGTGGTATGTAATAGTGGTATATATATATTAGTTGGTGGTATGTAATAGTGGTATATAGTTGGTGGTATGTAATAGTGCTATATAGATATTAGTTGGTGGTATGTAATAGTGGTATATAGATGGTGGTATGTAATAGTGGTATATAGATGGTGGTATGTAATAGTGGTATATAGATGGTGGTATGTAATAGTGGTATATAGATGTTAGTTGGTGGTATGTAATAGTGATATATAGATGGTGGTATGTAATAGTGGTATATAGATGTTAGTTGGTGGTATGCAGTAGTGGTATATAGATAGTGGTATGTAATAGTGGTATATAGATGGTGGTATGTAATAGTGGTATATAGATGTTAGTTGGTGGTATGTAATAGTGGTATATATATTAGTTGGTGGTATGTAATAGTGGTATATAGTTGGTGGTATGTAATAGTGGTATATTGATGTTAGTTGGTGGTATGTAATAGTGATATATAGATGTTAGTTGGTGGTATGTAATAGTGGTATATAGATGGTGGTATGTAATAGTGGTATATAGATGTTAGTTGGTGGTATGTAATAGTGATATATAGATGGTGGTATGTAATAGTGGTATATAGATGTTAGTTGGTGGTATGCAGTAGTGGTATATAGATAGTGGTATGTAATAGTGGTATATAATAGTGGTATATAGATGTTAGTTGGTGGTATGTAATAGTGGTATATATATTAGTTGGTGGTATGTAATAGTGGTATATAGTTGGTGGTATGTAATAGTGGTATATAGATATTAGTTGGTGGTATGTAATAGTGATATATAGTTGGTGGTATGTAATAGTGGTATATATATTAGTTGGTTGTATGTAATAGTGGTATATAGTTGGTGGTATGTAATAGTGGTATATAGATGGTGGTATGTAATAGTGGTATATAGATGGTGGTTGGTGGTATGTAGTAGTGGTATATAGATGGTGGTATGTAATAGTGGTATATAGATGGTGGTATGTAATAGTGGTATATAGATGGTGGTATGTAATAGTGGTATATAGATGGTGGTATGTAATAGTGGTATATAGTTGGTGGTATGTAATAGTGGTATACAGATGTTAATTGGTGGTATGTAATAGTGGTATATAGATGGTGGTATGTAATAGTGGTATATAGATGTTAGTTAGTGGTATGTAATAGTGGTATATAGATGGTGGTATGTAATAGTGGTATATAGATATTAGTTGGTGGTATGTAATAGTGGTATATAGATGGTGGTATGTAATAGTGGTATATAGATGGTGGTATGTAATAGTGGTATATAGATGTTAGTTGGTGGTATGCAGTAGTGGTATATATATATATTAGTTGGTGGTATGCGGTAGTGGTATATAGATATTAGTTGGTGGTATGTAATAGTGGTATATAGATGGTGGTATGTAATAGTGGTATATAGATGGTGGTATGTAATAGTGGTATATAGATGTTAGTTGGTGGTATGTAATAGTGATATATAGATGGTGGTATGTAATAGTGATATATAGATGTTAGTTGGTGGTATGTGATAGTGGTATATAGATGGTGGTATGTAATAGTGGTATATAGATGGTGGTATGTAATAGTGGTATATAGATGGTGGTATGTAATAGTGGTATATAGATGGTGGTATGTAATAGTGGTATATATATATTAGTTGGTGGTATGTAATAGTGGTATATAGTTGGTGGTATGTAATAGTGGTATATAGATATTAGTTGGTGGTATGTAATAGTGATATATAGTTGGTGGTATGTAATAGTGGTATATATATTAGTTGGTTGTATGTAATAGTGGTATATAGTTGGTGGTATGTAATAGTGGTATATAGATGGTGGTTGGTGGTATGTGATAGTGGTATATAGATGGTGGTATGTAATAGTGGTATATAGATGGTGGTATGTAATAGTGGTATATAGATGGTGGTATGTAATAGTGGTATATAGATGTTAGTTGGTGGTATGTAATAGTGATATATAGATGGTGGTATGTAATAGTGGTATATAGATGTTAGTTGGTGGTATGTAATAGTGGTATATAGATATTAGTTGGTGGTATGTAATAGTGGTATATAGTTGGTGGTATGTAATAGTGGTATATAGATGTTAGTTGGTGGTATGTAATAGTGGTATATAGATGGTGGTATGTAATAGTGGTATATAGATGGTGGTATGTAATAGTGGTATATTGATGTTAGTTGGTGGTATGTAATAGTGATATATAGATGTTAGTTGGTGGTATGTAATAGTGGTATATAGATGGTGGTATGTAATAGTGGTATATAGATGGTGGTATGTAATAGTGGTATATAGATGTTAGTTGGTGGTATGTAATAGTGATATATAGATGGTGGTATGTAATAGTGGTATATAGATGTTAGTTGGTGGTATGTAATAGTGGTATATAGATGTTAGATGGTGGTATGTAATAGTGGTAAATTGATGTTAGTTGGTGGTATGTAATAGTGGTATATAGATGGTGGTATGTAATAATGGTATATAGATGGTGGTATGTAATAGTGGTATATTGATGTTAGTTGGTGGTATGTAATAGTGATATATAGATGTTAGTTGGTGGTATGTAATAGTGGTATATAGATGGTGGTATGTAATAGTGGTATATAGATGTTAGTTGGTGGTATGTAATAGTGATATATAGATGGTGGTATGTAATAGTGGTATATAGATGTTAGTTGGTGGTATGCAGTAGTGGTATATAGATAGTGGTATGTAATAGTGGTATATAGATGGTGGTATGTAATAGTGGTATATAGATGGTGGTATGTAATAGTGGTATATAGATATAAGTTGGTGGTATGTAATAGTGGTATATAGATGGTGGTATGTAATAGTGGTATATAGATGGTGGTATGTAATAGTGGTATATATATATTAGTTGGTGGTATGTAATAGTGGTATATAGTTGGTGGTATGTAATAGTGGTATATAGATATTAGTTGGTGGTATGTAATAGTGATATATAGATGGTGGTATGTAATAGTGGTATATAGATGGTGGTATGTAATAGTGGTATATAGATGGTGGTATGTAATAGTGGTATATAGATGGTGGTATGTAATAGTGGTATATATATATTAGTTGGTTGTATGTAATAGTGGTATATAGTTGGTGGTATGTAATAGTGGTATATAGATATTAGTTGGTTGTATGTAATAGTGGTATATAGTTGGTGGTATGTAATAGTGGTATATAGATGGTGGTATGTAATAGTGGTATATATATATTAGTTGGTGGTATGTAATAGTGGTATATAGTTGGTGGTATGTAATAGTGCTATATAGATATTAGTTGGTGGTATGTAATAGTGGTATATAGATGGTGGTATGTAATAGTGGTATATAGATGGTGGTATGTAATAGTGGTATATAGATGGTGGTATGTAATAGTGGTATATAGATGTTAGTTGGTGGTATGTAATAGTGATATATAGATGGTGGTATGTAATAGTGGTATATAGATGTTAGTTGGTGGTATGCAGTAGTGGTATATAGATAGTGGTATGTAATAGTGGTATATAGATGGTGGTATGTAATAGTGGTATATAGATGTTAGTTGGTGGTATGTAATAGTGGTATATATATTAGTTGGTGGTATGTAATAGTGGTATATAGTTGGTGGTATGTAATAGTGGTATATTGATGTTAGTTGGTGGTATGTAATAGTGATATATAGATGTTAGTTGGTGGTATGTAATAGTGGTATATAGATGGTGGTATGTAATAGTGGTATATAGATGTTAGTTGGTGGTATGTAATAGTGATATATAGATGGTGGTATGTAATAGTGGTATATAGATGTTAGTTGGTGGTATGCAGTAGTGGTATATAGATAGTGGTATGTAATAGTGGTATATAATAGTGGTATATAGATGTTAGTTGGTGGTATGTAATAGTGGTATATATATTAGTTGGTGGTATGTAATAGTGGTATATAGTTGGTGGTATGTAATAGTGGTATATAGATATTAGTTGGTGGTATGTAATAGTGATATATAGTTGGTGGTATGTAATAGTGGTATATATATTAGTTGGTTGTATGTAATAGTGGTATATAGTTGGTGGTATGTAATAGTGGTATATAGATGGTGGTATGTAATAGTGGTATATAGATGGTGGTTGGTGGTATGTAGTAGTGGTATATAGATGGTGGTATGTAATAGTGGTATATAGATGGTGGTATGTAATAGTGGTATATAGATGGTGGTATGTAATAGTGGTATATAGATGGTGGTATGTAATAGTGGTATATAGTTGGTGGTATGTAATAGTGGTATACAGATGTTAATTGGTGGTATGTAATAGTGGTATATAGATGGTGGTATGTAATAGTGGTATATAGATGTTAGTTAGTGGTATGTAATAGTGGTATATAGATGGTGGTATGTAATAGTGGTATATAGATATTAGTTGGTGGTATGTAATAGTGGTATATAGATGGTGGTATGTAATAGTGGTATATAGATGGTGGTATGTAATAGTGGTATATAGATGTTAGTTGGTGGTATGCAGTAGTGGTATATATATATATTAGTTGGTGGTATGCGGTAGTGGTATATAGATATTAGTTGGTGGTATGTAATAGTGGTATATAGATGGTGGTATGTAATAGTGGTATATAGATGGTGGTATGTAATAGTGGTATATAGATGTTAGTTGGTGGTATGTAATAGTGATATATAGATGGTGGTATGTAATAGTGATATATAGATGTTAGTTGGTGGTATGTGATAGTGGTATATAGATGGTGGTATGTAATAGTGGTATATAGATGGTGGTATGTAATAGTGGTATATAGATGGTGGTATGTAATAGTGGTATATAGATGTTAGTTGGTGGTATGTAATAGTGATATATAGATGGTGGTATGTAATAGTGGTATATAGATGTTAGTTGGTGGTATGTAATAGTGGTATATAGATATTAGTTGGTGGTATGTAATAGTGGTATATAGTTGGTGGTATGTAATAGTGGTATATAGATGTTAGTTGGTGGTATGTAATAGTGGTATATAGATGGTGGTATGTAATAGTGGTATATAGATGGTGGTATGTAATAGTGGTATATAGATATAAGTTGGTGGTATGTAATAGTGGTATATAGATGGTGGTATGTAATAGTGGTATATAGATGGTGGTATGTAATAGTGGTATATATATATTAGTTGGTGGTATGTAATAGTGGTATATAGTTGGTGGTATGTAATAGTGGTATATAGATATTAGTTGGTGGTATGTAATAGTGATATATAGTTGGTGGTATGTAATAGTGGTATATATATTAGTTGGTTGTATGTAATAGTGGTATATAGTTGGTGGTATGTAATAGTGGTATATAGATGGTGGTTGGTGGTATGTGATAGTGGTATATAGATGGTGGTATGTAATAGTGGTATATAGATGGTGGTAAGTAATAGTGGTATATAGATGGTGGTATGTAATAGTGGTATATAGATGTTAGTTGGTGGTATGTAATAGTGATATATAGATGGTGGTATGTAATAGTGGTATATAGATGTTAGTTGGTGGTATGTAATAGTGGTATATAGATATTAGTTGGTGGTATGTAATAGTGGTATATAGTTGGTGGTATGTAATAGTGGTATATAGATGTTAGTTGGTGGTATGTAATAGTGGTATATAGATGGTGGTATGTAATAGTGGTATATAGATGGTGGTATGTAATAGTGGTATATTGATGTTAGTTGGTGGTATGTAATAGTGATATATAGATGTTAGTTGGTGGTATGTAATAGTGGTATATAGATGGTGGTATGTAATAGTGGTATATAGATGGTGGTATGTAATAGTGGTATATAGATGTTAGTTGGTGGTATGTAATAGTGATATATAGATGGTGGTATGTAATAGTGGTATATAGATGTTAGTTGGTGGTATGTAATAGTGGTATATAGATGTTAGATGGTGGTATGTAATAGTGGTAAATTGATGTTAGTTGGTGGTATGTAATAGTGGTATATAGATGGTGGTATGTAATAATGGTATATAGATGGTGGTATGTAATAGTGGTATATTGATGTTAGTTGGTGGTATGTAATAGTGATATATAGATGTTAGTTGGTGGTATGTAATAGTGGTATATAGATGGTGGTATGTAATAGTGGTATATAGATGGTGGTATGTAATAGTGGTATATAGATGTTAGTTGGTGGTATGTAATAGTGATATATAGATGGTGGTATGTAATAGTGGTATATAGATGTTAGTTGGTGGTATGCAGTAGTGGTATATAGATAGTGGTATGTAATAGTGGTATATAGATGGTGGTATGTAATAGTGGTATATAGATGGTGGTATGTAATATTGGTATATAGATGTTAGTTGGTGGTATGTAATAGTGGTATATAGATATTAGTTGGTGGTATGTAATAGTGGTATATAGATGGTGGTATGTAATAGTGGTATATAGATGGTGGTATGTAATAGTGGTATATAGATATAAGTTGGTGGTATGTAATAGTGGTATATAGATGGTGGTATGTAATAGTGGTATATATATATTAGTTGGTGGTATGTAATAGTGGTATATAGTTGGTGGCATGTAATAGTGGTATATAGATATTAGTTGGTGGTATGTAATAGTGATATATAGATGGTGGTATGTAATAGTGGTATATAGATGGTGGTATGTAATAGTGGTATATATATATTAGTTGGTTGTATGTAATAGTGGTATATAGTTGGTGGTATGTAATAGTGGTATATAGATATTAGTTGGTTGTATGTAATAGTGGTATATAGTTGGTGGTATGTAATAGTGGTATATAGATGGTGGTATGTAATAGTGGTATATATATATTAGTTGGTGGTATGTAATAGTGGTATATAGTTGGTGGTATGTAATAGTGGTATATAGATATTAGTTGGTGGTATGTAATAGTGGTATATAGATGGTGGTATGTAATAGTGGTATATAGATGGTGGTATGTAATAGTGGTATATATATATTAGTTGGTTGTATGTAATAGTGGTATATAGTTGGTGGTATGTAATAGTGGTATATAGATGGTGGTATGTAATAGTGGTATATAGATGGTGGTATGTAATAGTGGTATATAGATATTAGTTGGTGGTATGTAATAGTGGTATATAGATGGTGGTATGTAATAGTGGTATATAGATGGTGGTATGTAATAGTGGTATATAGATGGTGGTATGTAATAGTGGTATATAGATGGTGGTATGTAATAGTGGTATATAGATATTAGTTGGTGGTATGTAATAGTGGTATATAGATGGTGGTATGTAATAGTGGTATATAGATGGTGGTATGTAATAGTGGTATATAGATGGTGGTATGTAATAGTGGTATATAGATGGTGGTATGTAATAGTGGTATATAGATGGTGGTATGTAATAGTGGTATATAGATGGTGGTATGTAATAGTGGTATATAGATGGTGGTATGTAATAGTGGTATATAGATGGTGGTATGTAATAGTGGTATATAGATGGTCGTATGTAATAGTGGTATATAGATATTAGTTGGTGGAGGTTTTTTTTATTTTCCAATTTCCTTTTTCATTTTTGCATCACAAAATGTAACGTGATCGACCACACACTACCGCACAGTAGGTGGCGGCATGCACAAGCAAAATGTGAGAACGCCATAATACCAAAGAGGAATAAGAAGTAACAAAAAAGCTACTCATTAAAAATGTATTTCTCCTCTGGTGTGTGGAAGTAACGTCAGCTGTAAATGTGAATCTATTGAGTGCACAGGAGGTTGCTGAGTGGAGAACGGCTCATAACGACCGGAACGGAGCAAAAGGAATGGCTTCAAACACCTGGACACCATATGTTTGATTTACAGGGTTTGATACCATTCCACTAACTCCCCTCCAGTCATTACCACAAGCCCGTCCTCTCCAATGTCTTAGTGTCTCAGTCTATTGAGATGCACCCTCTCTCTGTCTTCTTCCTACCACCCCTGCCTCAAACCTGGTCCCAGATCTCTTCACCCCAACTCGATTGCTGTCATCGTGAAGCCAGACATTCCATGTTTGGCATGAGAATGCATGAGAAGAAGTTGACATAATAGCTAGCCCAAACAGACTCACCCTCCTTCCACCTTTCTCAGTTTTCTTAACCTATTCCGTTAAGAAGTTCTCCTAACCTGCTACGTTAGTTCTCCTAACCTGCTGGGTTAGTTCTCCTAACCTGCTGCGTTAGTTCTCCTAGCCTGCTGGGTTAGTTCTCCTAACCTGCTGGGTTAGTTCCCCTAACCTGCTACGTTAGTTCTCCTAGCCTGCTGGGTTAGTTCTCCTAACCTGCTACGTTAGTTCTCCTAGCCTGCTGGGTTAGTTCTCCTAACCTGCTACGTTAGTTCTCCTAACCTGTTGGGTTAGTTCTCCTAACCTGCTATGTAAAGTCACTTCTGTCTGTAGCTGTACTCCATACAGATCTCCATCGGTGTGGACACTCGGGATAACCAGGGACAGAACGCCCTCCACAAGGCTGCTGTGGCTTGATGGAGAATTAACGTAGCAGATTAGGATAATTAAAGTAGCAGGTTAGGAGAATTAACATAGTGTAACGGTCACCGGTGGAAGAAGGTGAGGACCAAAACGCAGCGTGGTACTTGTTCATGTTATTTATTTAAACTGAACACTATCAAACAAAGAAACAAGAAAACACAACTGAAACAGCTCCGTCAGGTGCAAAACACACTAAACAGAACGTATAATCACCCACAACTCAAGGGTGAAAACAGGCTGCCTAAGTATGGTTCTTAATCGGGGACAACGATTGACAGCTGCCTCTGATTGAGAACCATACCAGGCCAAACACAGATATACCAAATCATAGAAAAAAGAACATTGACTGCCCACCCAACTCACGCCCTGACCATACTAAAACAAAGACATAACAACAGAACTAAGGTCAGAACGTGACACGTAGCAGGTTAGGATAATGAAAGTAGCAAGTTAGGATCGTTAATTAACATAGCAGGTTAGGAGAATTAAAGTAGCAGGTTAAGATCATTTATTTATCAGGTTAGGAGAATTAGGTTGAGGTTTGGAAAAAAGCTTAGCTAAAATAGTGTACTCTATCTAGCCACAAACGTAGAAGCCATGAGTTTCGAGAAACCATCAATATTACCTCTCCAGCTGAAGCTGATCGCCGCAGCCTGTGAAGCTTCTGTTGGAGCGAAGGGTATCTTCTACCTAGGTTAGTGCATATGTCAGGTGGCCACGCCCGAAGAACCCCAAAGTCTAGATTACTTTTCTCCTGGATGCCAAATGTAGGACATTTCACTGGTCTTTCTTACCTTATTCTTTTGCTATAAATGATTCTGAATGAATGAATATGATTGTAAAAGTAGGGTTGACATTGTAATATCCCTGCTTGCTGTATATGGATAACAAACTACTTTCATATTTAATGCAACATCCTGGCTCTTCACTGTTCTATTGTAGATATTAGGATCCATAAAGAACAGTGGGGGAGGGAACAAACTGCTATTCATTTTGGAATTCCAAGAATAACCCATTAGGAACCTGTCAAACTAGTGTACACTGATCCAGAGATCCTCTTTATTGACCTTTATGTGAATGGAAGCAATCAGTCACAGTGAACATGAAGACACACCTTTTAGTGGAGCGTTTTTATTTATTTATTTTATTTCACCTTTATTTAACCAGGTAGACAAGTTGAGAACACCTTTATTTAACCAGGTAGGCAAGTTGAGAACACCTTTATTTAACCAGGTAGGCAAGTTGAGAACACCTTTATTTAACCAGGTAGGCAAGTTGAGAACACCTTTATTTAACCAGGTAGGCAAGTTGAGAACAAGTTCTCATTTACAATTGCGACCTGGCCAAGATAAAGCAAAGCAGTTCGACAGATACAACGACACATGGAGTAAAACAAACATACAGTCAATAATACAGTATAAACAAGTCTATATATAAGTCTATATATATTTCGAGGGTTCTCGAAAGCTTCAAGTTCCTCAGTGTCCACATCAAGAGTGTGCAAAGCTGTCATCAAGGCAAAGGGTGTTTACTTTGAAGAATCTCAAATATAAAATCTATTTTGATTTGTTTAGCACTTTTTTGGTTACTACATGATTATTTCACAGTTTTGATGTCTAAACTATTTTTCTACAATGTAGAAAACAGTAAAAATCAAGAAAAACCTTGGAATGAGTAGGTGTCCAAACCTTTGACTGGTACTGTAGTTACACTGAAACCACAATGCACACACACGCACGCACACATGCACGCGCGCACACACACACACACACACTCACTCACTCACTTTCACACTCACCACATACACTACTGCTACTGTCTATTATCTATCATGTTGCCAAGTCACTTTACCCCTACCTTTACCTTTACCCTTACCTATACATTACCCTTACATTTACCCTTACCTATACTTTACTCCTACCTCTACCCTTACCTATACTTTACCCTTACCTTTACCCTTACCTATACTTTACCCTTACCTTTACCCCTACCTATACATTACCCTTACATTTACCTCTACCTATACATTACCTTTACCTATACATTACCCTTACATTTACCCCTACATATACATTACCCTTACCTTTACCCATACATATACATTACCCTTACCTTTACCCATACATATACATTACCCTTACCTTTACCCTTACCTATGCATTACCCTTACCTATACATTACCCTTACCTTTACCCTTACCTATACATTACCCTTACCTTTACCCTTACCTATACATTACCCTTACCTTTAACCCTACCTATACATTACCCTTACCTATACTTTACCCTTACCTTTACCCTTGCCTATACATTACCCTTACCTTTACCCCTACCTATACATTACCCTTACATTTACCCCTACATATACATTACCCTTACCTATACATTGCCCCTACCTATACATTACCCTTACCTTTACCCATACCTATACATTACCCTTACATTTACCCCTACATATACATTACACTTACCTTTACCCTTACCTATACATTACCCTTACCTATACATTACCCTTACCTTTACCCTTACCTATATTTTACCTTTACCTATACCCTTACCTATACATTACCCATACATTTACCCTTCCCTATACATTACCCTTACCTTTAACCCTACCTATACATTACCCTTACATTTACCCTTACCTATACTTTACCCTTACCTTTACCCTTACCTATACATTACCCCTACCTCTACCCTTACCTATACTTTACCCTTACCTTTACCCTTACCTATACATTACCCTTACATTTACCCCTACATATACATGACCCTTACATTTACCCCAACCTATACATTACCCTTACCTATGCATTACCCTTACCTTTGCCCCTACCTATACATTACCCTTACATTTACCCCTACGTATACATTACCCTTACCTTTACCCCTACATATACATTACCCTTACCTTTACCTTTACCCTTACCTATACATTACCCTTACCTATACTTTACCCTTACCTATACATTACCCTTACCTTTACCCTTACCTATACATTACCCTTACCTTTACCCCTACCTATACATTACCCTTACATTTACCCTTACCTATACATTACCCTTACATTTACCCCTACCTATACATTACCCTTACCTTTACCCTTACCTATACATTGCCCTTACCTTTACTCTTACCTATACATTACCCTTACCTTTACCCTTACCTATACATTACCCTTACCTATACATTGCCTTCAGAAAGTATAGTCAGACCCCTTGACTTTTTCCACATTTTGTCAATCATGGCGAAGCTAGTGAACATTAACAACCCCTACGCTCCATACTTTCCACTTGCTGCCCCACCACCCCAGAAAGCACTGAGCTAGACTGAAACACCTGCCTTTTGGAGCTGCCTTACTCAAGAAAGCAAAAAAAGAGACCATGTTTGTATGAGGCTTTATTAACTCAATGATTTTGTTTTATATATATATATATATAATGGTCAGTGGGGCAAAAAAGTATTTAGTCAGCCACCAATTGTGCAAGTTCTTTCACTTAAAAAGATGAGAGGCCTGTAATTTTCATCATAGGTACACATCAACTATGACAGACAAAATTAGAAAAAAAAATCCAGAAAATCACATTGTAGGATTTTTAATGAATTTATTTGCAAATTATGGTGGAAAATTATGGTGGAAACTTGCACAATTGGTGGCTGACTAAATACGTTTTTGCCCCACTGTATATTGTTTGCAAACTGATATGTGACTCGTTTTAATCCTAAAATAACATGCAAAACATGTTAAAAAAAACATTTTTGTAGCTCAAAACAGGTGGGGATCTGGCCCACCTGCCCTGAGTGACGGGTCGCCACTGATCTGCCCCACCTGCCCTGAGAGACGGATCGCCACTGATCTGCCCCACCTGCCCTGAGTGATGGGTCGCCACAATCTGCCCCACCTGCCCTGAGTGACGGATCGCCACTGATCTGCCCCACCTGCCCTGAGTGACGGGTCGCCACTGATCTGCCCCACCTGCCCTGAGTGACGGGTCGCCACTGATCTGCCCCACCTGCCCTGAGTGACGGGTCGCCACTGATCTGCCCCACCTGCCTGAGTGACGGGTCGCCACTGATCTGCCCCACCTACCCTGAGTGACAGGTCGCCACTGATCTGCCCCACCTGCCCTGAGTGACGGGTCGCCACTGATCTGGCCCACCTGCCCTGAGTGACGGGTCGCCACTGATCTGCCCCACCTACCCTGAGTGACGGGTCGCCACTGATCTGCCCCACCTGCCCTGAGAGACGGATCGCCACTGATTTGCCCCACCTGCCCTGAGTGACGGGTCGCCACAATCTGCCCCACCTGCCCTGAGTGACGGGTCGCCACAATCTGCCCCACCTGCCCTGAGTGTCGCGTCGCCACTGATCTGCCCCAACTGCCCTGAGTGTTGGGTCGCCACTGATCTGCCCCACCTGCCCTGAGAGACGGATCGCCACAATCTGCCCCACCTGCCCTGAGTGTCGGGTCGCCACTGATCTGCCCCACCTGCCCTGAGTGACGGGTCGCCACTGATATCATATCAGCTTGTGTGTTTGAGCTTGTACTTTTCATTCTGAAAGTATTCAAACACCTTGACCTTTGGTTAAGTTAAAGCCTTATTCTAAATTTGATTCAAATGTTTTTTTCCCCCTCATCAGTCCAGACAAAATACCCAATAATGACAAAGCAAAAATTGAAATATCAAATGGACATAAGTATTCAGACCCTTTACTCAGTACTTTGTTGATGCACCTTTGGCAGTGACTACAGCCTCGAGTCTTCTTGGCTATGACGCTACAAGGTTGGCACATCTGTATTTGTGGAGTTTCTCCCATTCTTCTCTGCAGATCCTCTCAAGCTCTGTCAGCTTGGGTGGGGAGTGTTGCTGCACAGCTATAGGGTTGTTGCTTAGGGTTGTTGTCCTGTTGGAAGGTTAACCTTCACCCCAGTCTGAGGTCCTAAGCTCTCTGAGCAGGTTTTCATACAAGGTTCTCTCTTTACTTTCCTCCGTTCATCTGTGCCTCGATCCTGACTAGTCTCCCAGTCCCTGCCGCTGAAAAACAATCCCACAGCATGATGCTGCCACCACCATGCTTCACCGTAGGGACGGTGCCAGGTTTCCTCTAGACATGACACCTGACATTCAGGCCAAAGAGTTCAATCTTAGATTCATCGGACCAGAGAATCTTGTTTCTCATGGTTTGAGAGTCATTAGGTGCCTTTTGACAAACTCCAAGCAGACTGTCATGTGCCTTTTATGAGGTGTGGCCTCTGTCTCACGACTCTACCATAAAGACCTGATTGGTGGAGTGCTGCATAGATAGTTGTCCTTCTGGAAGGTTCTCTCATCTCCACAGAGGCACTCTAGAGCTCTGTCAGAGTGACCATAAGGTTATTGGTCACTTCCCTGACCAAGTCCCTTCTCCCTTGATTGTTCAGTTTTGCCGGGCGGCCAGCTCTAGGAAGAGTCTTGGTGGTTCCAAACTTCTTCCATTTATGAATGATGCAGGCCACTGTGTTTTTGGGGACCTTCAATGCTGCAGAAATGGTTTGGTACCCTTCCCCAGATCTGGTCCTCGACACAATCCTGTGTCGGAGCTTTACGGACAATTCCTTCGACCTCATGGCTTGGTTTTTGCTATGACATGCACTGACAACTGTGGGACCTTATATAGACAACTGTGTACTTTTCCAAATCATGTCCAATCAATTTAATTTAACACAAGTGGACTCCAAGTTGTTGAAATATCTCAAGGATGATCAATGGAAACAAGATGCACCTGAGGTCAATTTCTCCCATAGCAAAGCATCTCATGGCAAAGGGTCGGAATACTTATGTAAATAAGGTATTTATTATTTTTGTTTTTGTTATTTTGATTACATTGGCTAACATTTCTAAAAAACTTGTTTTCGCTTTGTCATCATGGGGGTAGATTGATGATATGGGTGTGAATATTTACTATACATAACTGCCTCAATTATCTCCTACCCCCTATGCTTTCAGCTATGCATTTAACTTATCTTACTCGATGTTCTTTGTTAATAATGTATGTCTTTTGGCAAACAATTATGAATGAACTGTGTGTGTGTGTGTGTGTGTGTGTGTGTGTGTGTGTGTGTGTGTGTGTGTGTGTGTGTGTGTGTGTGTGTGTGTGTGTGTGTGTGTGTGTGTGTGTGTGTGTGTGTGTGTGTTTATGAGAAATGAATTTAATATTTATTAAACTCGGTACTGGTACACCCTGACATATGATTTTTTACTCGTTATTGTAGTTCATTATTCACTGTGTATTTGTTCCTTGTGTTACTACTTAAATGTTCTATGTATTTGTTTAAGTCTCTGTTGTTGTAAAAGGACATGTAAAGTAAGCACGTCCCTGTTAATCTGCAGAGCATGTGACAAATACACTTTTACAGCGCATGTAACAAATACCAAGCAGTTGACAAATACAATTTAATTTAATTTACTGTGGCATCTCTCAAATACAGTACATTCCAAAATCACAGTTTGTGGTAAACAGAAACAGCAGTCCCAACATTTCCCAAAGAAGTCCCCCATTCAAATAGTCACAGTATCAAAACTGTTCTGCGTCAGATTTAAACACACAATATGAATAGAAAGGGACCCATCACATTAGATGTAACCTAACCACTGACCTTATACCAAGACTAGTCACGCAACACAACAAGAATAGAAAGGGACGCATCTCATTAGATGTAACCTAACCACTGACCTTATACCAAGACTAGTCACGCAACACAACAAGAATAGAAAGGGACCCATCTCATTAGATGTAACCTAACCACTGACCTTATACCAAGACTAGTCACGCAACACAACAAGAATAGGAACAAATATATTATAAATATTCAACTTTCATTTAGAACATAATATACAGATCTCGTGAGGTTTCTTGTCACCTGATAATGATTTTGGTTTCTTTTTCCATTGTTTCCTGCATTCTGAATCTTTTTCAGGCTCGACGGAGAAAATTACTACTACCGACAAATTTATCATTGTTCAACAAGAGTTACTGTGAAACGGCTTCGGGGTGTTACGTCACTGTTAAGGGGTATTTTAGGGGGAGAGGGGCTTTTCAGTGTCAGCGGTTCTCCAGGTTCAACAAGCACTACCACGTTCTCCTTCTTCGACAGCCAGAAGGCTGGGTAGAGGGGCTCCAGAAACTCAGCCGTGTATTTGTGGATGAGGGTCATGCCGACGACGTCATCCACCCCGTAGAAAGCCAGTAATCCACGGCTATAGTCCACATAGACCCCAATGCGTGTGAACTTGTCCACGCTTAGAGGCGTCTCCACATCACCGTGCCAGGCAGAGAAGCTACGCCCGTTCCATTGGAGGCACCATGAGAAGTCGTTGCCGGTGATGCAGCTGTTACTTTCAGGACCCTTGCGGTCGATGCTCTTGTAGGTGAGTCCGACGTACGTGCCCTCGCCGCTCACGTCCACCTCGAAGTAGTGTCGGCCGACATAGAAGCTCTCTGTGGCCAGTACCTGTCGCCAGCTCTCAAAACGTTCAGGGACGTCGAGGTACGGGTGTTGCCAGGGTGTGGTGTTGGTCACCTTTCTGTTTTCCTCAGTCAGACGCAGGAATTTATGGGCCGTGTCTGCGTCAAAACTCACAGGATTGGCATCTGCACAGCGTGAGAGAGAATAACATAACATAAATTATAAAAGTAAAACAGAATCAATAACTTAGGCAAGGCCAACTTTACAGATTCAAACTACAAATTACGTCATACAAAGATTTGAATATTTCTACAGAATATTATGATAACTACTTGAAGGACTACTGTAATATTATGATAACTACTTGAAATATTACTGTAATGTTACGATAACTACTTGAAGTATTACTGTAATGTTACGATAACTACTTGAAGGACTCCTGTAATATCATTCAAGTGATTTGAAGCCTTGTTTTTGTTTGTGTATGGATGACCTCAATATGATAGAAGAGACGTACACTTTAGAAAGTCCTCCCGCGTCTTTGGGTCGGGAACGTCCATGTTCTGTTTGGCTGCGATTATTTCATGGACTGTGGTTTTAATCCCCATCATGTCTGGAGAGGAGAGAGAAACATAACATGTTTTATGCTCAGAAATAATCACATTGGGGCCTACTTCACGTTTTAACTCACAAGCATGACGTTTTCATTTGAATGTAGTCATTTCTTTTTGCATGGACACTTTTGTGAATTTTATTAGGATCCCCATTAGCCAACGCCGTAACGTTAGCTAATCTTCCTGGGGTCTAACCCCAATTAATAAGACATTACAAACAATTACAAATTAAGACTTTACAAACATTTAACAAGTAGACAATACAGAGAGTTACAATACCTGACAGGAAATACATTTAACATTCAGTTGTTGCTTTCTATTTCCTGTCCAGTCATATGGTCTGTCACATTAGATGTTCTGTCTACTTCCTGTCCAGTCATATGGTCTGTCACATTAGATGTTCTTTCTACTTCCTGTCCAGTCATATGGTCTATCACATTAGATGTTCTTTCTACTTCCTGTCCAGTCATATGGTCTATCACATTAGATGTTCTATTTCCTGTCCAGTCATATGGTCTGTCACATTAGATGTTCTACTTCCTGTCCAGTCATATGGTCTGTCACATTAGATGTTCTACTTCCTGTCCAGTCATATGGTCTATCACATTAGATGTTCTATTTCCTGTCCAGTCATATGGTCTGTCACATTAGATGTTCTACTTCCTGTCCAGTCATATGGTCTGTCACATTAGATGTTCTACTTCCTGTCCAGTCATATGGTCTGTCACATTAGATGTTCTACTTCCTGTCCAGTCATATGGTCTGTCACATTAGATGTTCTACTTCCTGTCCAGTCATATGATCTGTCACATTAGATGTTCTATTTCCTGTCCAGTCATATGGTCTGTCACATTAGATGTTCTACTTCCTGTCCAGTCATATGGTCTGTCACATTAGATGTTCTGTCTACTTCCTGTCCAGTCATATGGTCTATCACATTAGATGTTATTTCTATTTCCTGTCCAGTCATATGGTCTGTCACATTAGATGTTCTTACATTTTTTTCTCGAAGGTGGATTTACTTATTGCCTGAGAAATATGGATTGGTAAAGAGTTCCGTTCAGCTATGGCTCTATATACAACTGTATGTTTAAGACGATTTGTCCTTGGCTTGGGTTGTCTTAGATGCCCTGAATTTACCTGTCTGGTTCGGTGGTTATGCGTGTTGCTACTATGTACTAACTGGCCTGACAAATACTGTGTTTTTTACATTTTTTAAATATAACATTCCTAAAGAAAATCAGAAGACTGAATAGTAATTTGTTTTCAACGTTAAGCCATGAGGGATTTTGATGCATTTGGATAATATTCATATGGTTAGAGCAACTGGACAGTACTCTAAGTGTGATGGGACCTGGGATTGACCATATAACTGGACAGTACTCTAAGTGTGATAGGACAGAGGATTGACCATATAACTGGACAATACTCTAAGTGTGATAGGACCAGGGACAATACTCTAAGTGTGATAGGACCAGGGACAGTACTCTAAGTGTGATAGGACCAGGGACAGTACTCTAAGTGTGATAGAACCAGGGATTGACCATATAACTGGACAGTACTCTAAGTGTGATAGGACCAGGGATTGACCATATAACTGGACAGTACTCTAAATGTGATAGGACCAGGGATTGACCATATAACTGGACAGTACTCTAAGTGTGATAGGACCAGGGATTGATCATATAACCAGACAGTACTCTAAGTGTGATAGGACCAGGGATTGATCATATAACCAGACATTACTCTAAGTGTGATAGGACCAGGGATTGACCATATAACTGGACAGTACTCTAAGTGTGATAGAACCAGGGACAGTACTCTAAGTGTGATAGGACCAGGGATTGACCATATAACTGGACAGTACTCTAAGTGTGATAGGACCAGGGATTGACCATATAACTGGACAGTACTCTAAGTGTGATAGGACCAGGGATTGATCATATAACCAGACATTACTCTAAGTGTGATAGGACCAGGGATTGACCATATAACTGGACAGTACTCTAAGTGTGATAGAACCAGGGACAGTACTCTAAGTGTGATAGGACCAGGGATTGACCATATAACTGGACAGTACTCTAAGTGTGATAGGACCAGGGATTGACCATATAACTGGACAGTACTCTAAGTGTGATAGGACCAGGGATTGATCATATAACCAGACAGTACTCTAAGTGTGATAGGAACAGGGATTGACCATATAACTGGACAGTACTCTAAGTGTGATAGAACCAGGGACAGTACTCTAAGTGTGATAGGACCAGGGATTGACCATATAACTGGACAGTACTCTAAGTGTGATGGGACCAGGGATTGACCATATAACTGGACAGTACTCTAAGTGTGATGGGACCAGGGATTGACCATATAACTGGACAGTACTCTAAGTGTGATGGGACCAGGGATTGACCATATAACTGGACAGTACTCTAAGTGTGATAGGACCAGGGATTGACCATATAACTGGACAGTACTCTAAGTGTGATAGAACCAGGGACAGTACTCTAAGTGTGATAGGACCAGGGATTGACCATATAACTGGACAGTACTCTAAGTGTGATAGGACCAGGGACAGTACTCTAAGTGTGATAGGACCAGGGATTGACCATATAACTGGACAGTACTCTAAGTGTGATGGGACCAGGGATTGATCATATAACTGGACAGTACTCTAAGTGTGATAGGACCAGGGATTGACCATATAACTGGACAGTACTCTAAGTGTGATGGGACCAGGGATTGACCATATACCTGGACAATACTCTAAGTGTGATAGAACCAGGGATTGACCATATAACTGGACAATACTCTAAGTGTGATAGAACCAGGGATTGACCATATAACTGGACAGTACTCTAAGTGTGATGGGAGCAGGGACAGTACTCTAAGTGTGAAAGTACCAGGGATTGGCCATAAAACTGGGCTGTACTCTAAATGTGATAGGACCAGGGATTGGCCATATAACCAAACAGCACTCTAAGTGTGATAGGACCAGGGATTGACCATATAACTGGACAGTACTCTAAGTGTGATAGAACCAGGGATTGAACATATAACTGGGCAGTACTCTAAGTGTGATAGGACCAGGGATTGACCATATAACTGGACAGTACTCTAAGTGTGATAGAACCAGGGACAGTACTCTAAGTGTGATAGGACCAGGGATTGACCATATAACTGGACAGTACTCTAAGTGTGATAGGACCAGGGATTGACCATATAACTGGACAGTACTCTAAGTGTGATAGGACCAGGGACAGTACTCTAAGTGTGATAGGACCAGGGATTGACCATATAACTGGACAGTACTCGAAGTGTGATGGGACCAGGGATTGACCATATAACTGGACAGTACTCTAAGTGTGATGGGACCAGGGATTGACCATATAACTGGACAGTACTCTAAGTGTGATAGGACCAGGGACAGTACTCTAAGTGTGATAGGACCAGGGATTGACCATATAACTGGACAGTACTCTAAGTGTGATAGGACCAGGGACAGTACTCTAAGTGTGATAGGACCAGGGATTGACCATATAACTGGACAGTACTCTAAGTGTGATAGGACCAGGGACAGTACTCTAAGTGTGATGGGACCAGGGATTGACCATATAACTGGACAATACTCTAAGTGTGATAGGACCAGGGATTGACCATATAACTGGACAGTACTCTAAGTGTGATAGGACCAGGGACAATACTCTAAGTGTGATAGGACCAGGGACAGTACTCTAAGTGTGATAGGACCAGGGACAGTACTCTAAGTGTGATAGAACCAGGGATTGACCATATAACTGGACAGTACTCTAAGTGTGATAGGACCAGGGATTGACCATATAACTGGACAGTACTCTAAATGTGATAGGACCAGGGATTGACCATATAACTGGACAGTACTCTAAGTGTGATAGGACCAGGGATTGATCATATAACCAGACAGTACTCTAAGTGTGATAGGACCAGGGATTGATCATATAACCAGACATTACTCTAAGTGTGATAGGACCAGGGATTGACCATATAACTGGACAGTACTCTAAGTGTGATAGAACCAGGGACAGTACTCTAAGTGTGATAGGACCAGGGATTGACCATATAACTGGACAGTACTCTAAGTGTGATAGGACCAGGGATTGACCATATAACTGGACAGTACTCTAAGTGTGATAGGACCAGGGATTGATCATATAACCAGACATTACTCTAAGTGTGATAGGACCAGGGATTGACCATATAACTGGACAGTACTCTAAGTGTGATAGAACCAGGGACAGTACTCTAAGTGTGATAGGACCAGGGATTGACCATATAACTGGACAGTACTCTAAGTGTGATAGGACCAGGGATTGACCATATAACTGGACAGTACTCTAAGTGTGATAGGACCAGGGATTGATCATATAACCAGACAGTACTCTAAGTGTGATAGGAACAGGGATTGACCATATAACTGGACAGTACTCTAAGTGTGATAGAACCAGGGACAGTACTCTAAGTGTGATAGGACCAGGGATTGACCATATAACTGGACAGTACTCTAAGTGTGATGGGACCAGGGATTGACCATATAACTGGACAGTACTCTAAGTGTGATGGGACCAGGGATTGACCATATAACTGGACAGTACTCTAAGTGTGATGGGACCAGGGATTGACCATATAACTGGACAGTACTCTAAGTGTGATAGGACCAGGGATTGACCATATAACTGGACAGTACTCTAAGTGTGATAGAACCAGGGACAGTACTCTAAGTGTGATAGGACCAGGGATTGACCATATAACTGGACAGTACTCTAAGTGTGATAGGACCAGGGACAGTACTCTAAGTGTGATAGGACCAGGGATTGACCATATAACTGGACAGTACTCTAAGTGTGATGGGACCAGGGATTGATCATATAACTGGACAGTACTCTAAGTGTGATAGGACCAGGGATTGACCATATAACTGGACAGTACTCTAAGTGTGATGGGACCAGGGATTGACCATATACCTGGACAATACTCTAAGTGTGATAGAACCAGGGATTGACCATATAACTGGACAATACTCTAAGTGTGATAGAACCAGGGATTGACCATATAACTGGACAGTACTCTAAGTGTGATGGGAGCAGGGACAGTACTCTAAGTGTGAAAGTACCAGGGATTGGCCATAAAACTGGGCTGTACTCTAAATGTGATAGGACCAGGGATTGGCCATATAACCAAACAGCACTCTAAGTGTGATAGGACCAGGGATTGACCATATAACTGGACAGTACTCTAAGTGTGATAGAACCAGGGATTGAACATATAACTGGGCAGTACTCTAAGTGTGATAGGACCAGGGATTGACCATATAACTGGACAGTACTCTAAGTGTGATAGAACCAGGGACAGTACTCTAAGTGTGATAGGACCAGGGATTGACCATATAACTGGACAGTACTCTAAGTGTGATAGGACCAGGGATTGACCATATAACTGGACAGTACTCTAAGTGTGATAGGACCAGGGACAGTACTCTAAGTGTGATAGGACCAGGGATTGACCATATAACTGGACAGTACTCGAAGTGTGATGGGACCAGGGATTGACCATATAACTGGACAGTACTCTAAGTGTGATGGGACCAGGGATTGACCATATAACTGGACAGTACTCTAAGTGTGATAGGACCAGGGACAGTACTCTAAGTGTGATAGGACCAGGGATTGACCATATAACTGGACAGTACTCTAAGTGTGATAGGACCAGGGACAGTACTCTAAGTGTGATAGGACCAGGGATTGACCATATAACTGGACAGTACTCTAAGTGTGATAGGACCAGGGACAGTACTCTAAGTGTGATAGGACCAGGGATTGACCATATAACTGGACAGTACTCTAAGTGTGATGGGACCAGGGACAGTACTCTAAGTGTGATAGGACCAGGGATTGACCATATAACTGGACAGTACTCTAAGTGTGATGGGACCAGGGATTGAATCACCTGTTTCAGTGTGCTAGATGTTACATATACTGAACATTGTATTTTAACAGCAATTCCCTTACCCATCTTAATAACATCATTATCTATGTTTTCTGACCATGATAAAGCTGAGTCCAACATGACGCCTAGTAGTTTTTTTCACTTGCTCTAAGTGCGTTCTATTCATATACAAATTCAATTGGGAATCATCAGCAATCATATATCTTGAACCAAAGACAATACATTTAGTTTTAGAAATGTTCAACACCAATGTGTTCATAGCAACCCACTCAGACACCATTCTCAGTTCACTGCTCAGTACATCTGTTAGCTCATTACATTCTGATGCTGAACTATACATTGTAGAGTCATCAGCATACATGACCTCTCTTGCTTTGTTCATTACTGAAGGTAAATCATTAGTAAAGATAGAGTAAGCAACAAAGAACACATGGCTACACTGTCTTTGTTATACTATGTTAATATGACAATCAAACATGCTGACTCACAGCTGGGTTTCCCTCTAGTGACAGACTGCCCTAGATTATAGGCTTTTAACTATGTTATTCTCTCTGACTCCAGTCTACCAGTCTACTCCAGTCTACCAGTCTACCAGTCTACCAGTCTACTCCAGTCTACCAGTCTACTCCAGTCTACTCCAGTCTACCAGTCTACTCCAGTCTACCAGTCTACCAGTCTAATCCAGTCTACCAGACTACTCCAGTCTACTCCAGTCTACCAGTCTACTCCAGTCTACTCCAGTCTACCAGTCTAATCCAGTCTACTCCAGTCTACTCCAGTCTACCAGTCTACCAGTCTAATCCAGTCTACCAGTCTACCAGTCTACTCCAGTCTACTCCAGTCTACCAGTCTACTCCAGTCTACTCCAGTCTACCAGTCTACCAGTCTACTCCAGTCTACTCCAGTCTACCAGTCTACTCCAGTCTACTCCAGTCTACCTGTCTACTACAGTCTACCAGTCTACTCCAGTCTACTCCAGCCTACTCCAGTCTACCAGTCTACTCCAGTCTACTCCAGTCTACCAGTCTACTCCAGTCTACCAGTCTACCAGTCTACCAGTCTACCAGTCCACCAGTCTTCTCCAGTCTACTCCAGTCTACTCCAGTCTACTGCAGTCTACCAGTCTACTCCAGTCTACCAGTCTACTTCAGTCTACTCCAGTCTACGCCAGTCTACCAGTCTACTCCAGTCTACCAGTCTACTCCAGTCTACTCCAGTCTACCAGTCTACTCCAGTCTACTCCAGTATACTCCAGTCTACTCCAGTATACTCCAGTCTACCAGTCTACTCCAGTCTACCAGTCTACTCCAGTCTTCTCCAGTCTACTCCAGTCTACCAGTCTTCTCCAGTCTACCAGTCTACTCCAGTCTACCAGTCTACCAGTCTACAAGTCTACCAGTCTACTAGTCTACCAGTCTACCAGTCTACAAGTCTACCAGTCTAGGCTAATTCAGTCTACCTACTACCTACTAGTGACAGACTGCCCTAGATTAGAGGCTTTTAACTATGTTATTCTCTCTGACTCCAGTCTACCAGTCTACTCCAGTCTACCAGTCTACCAGTCTACCAGTCTACCAGTCTACTAGTCTACCAGTCTACCAGTCTACTCCAGTCTACCAGTCTACCAGTCTACTCTACTCCAGTCTACCAGTCTACTCTAATCCAGTCTACCAGTTGTAACAAGGGCTCTACACCTATGCTACACTGCCTGAAGGATACCTCAGGTCTGTAGACAAGTTTAAACACACCCAGGTAGAGAGTCTATGGAGATTCTCTTTGCATCTGGGGCACAAAGCTGAAGTGTTGTTCTTCCTCCTAATACACCATCACTTCCTCTCTACTTTCTATGTTTCTCTGTGACTAGCGTGAGGGATTTCTTTTGTGTGCCTGAACCACAACTGCATGCTGGGCCGTTATCTTTTTCCCACTAATGGGTGAGCAGAGACTTGCAGAGGCTTGCCGCCAGCCACAATGGCAGTTTGCCTCTGCCAACCAGATGGTGACTGCGCTCACCATTTTTGCAGGTCTCTTTGAGTGTCTCAATGTAGTTGGACAGCAGCACCTCACACAGCTCCTGTGTGGAGGTAACAATCTCTCTGCTGAAGGAGTTGAGCCGGTCCACGAGGCCGATGTAGACCCCAGGTAGGGGGATGTCGGAGCAGTCCTTCTTCCACTCTGAGTACTCCTGTAAAACACACAACACACCTCGGTTCACTATTTTGTACACCGTTGGAAATGACTGATGAAGTATCGCTAATGGCGTCCTGTCCAAGGGGTGTAATTGTACATCAGGTTGTCTCATGCTACAGGAACAGGATATAGCTGCCCTTATTGGCCATTGGACATTTGGCTTACTTGCTTACGTTAATGGGAACCTGAGTGAATACTAATGATGAAACGTGGCTTTTGGTAAAACATTAGGTTCGTTTCTACCAGCGGAGGCTGTCGGGAGGCGCTATTGGGGCTCTTTGTAATCTCTGGAATGGAATGAAAGGAATGGAGTCAAACGTGGTTTCCATATGTTTGATGCGTTTGTTTTCTATTTCATTCCAACCAATAAAAGGAGCCCATCCCCCTATAGCTCCTCCCACCAGCCTCCACTATTTTCTATTTTAGTCGTATTTCATGATTAAAGTAAATACGTATGACAGCAGCACATACGCACTTCAGGTTTGTGAATAACACTAATGAGTCACTTGGCACTGTCTGGCACCACAACACAACCAACACCGTATCCACCAGACCAGAGAAAAAACACCTTACCTGTAGGGAGTCCACCTGAGTCATGTTCCATGATTAAAGTGAATAGTTATGATAGTAAGACCTTACCTGTAGGGAGTCCACCTGAGTCATGTTCCATGATAAAGTGAATAGGTATGATAGTAAGACCTTACCTGTAGGGAGTCCACCTGAGTCATGTTCCATGATTAAAGTGAATAGGTATGATAGTAAGACCTTACCTGTAGGGAGTCCACCTGAGTCATGTTCCATGATTAAAGTGAATAGGTATGATAGTAAGACCTTACCTGTAGGGAGTCCACCTGAGTCATGTTCCATGATTAAAGTGAATAGGTATGATAGTAAGACCTTACCTGTAGGGAGTCCACCTGAGTCATGTTCCATGATTAAAGTGAATAGGTATGATAGTAAGACCTTACCTGTAGGGAGTCCACCTGAGTCATGTTCCATGATTAAAGTGAATAGGTATGATAGTAAGACCTTACCTGTAGGGAGTCCACCTGAGTCATGTTCCATGATTAAAGTGAATAGGTATGATAGTAAGACCTTACCTGTAGGGAGTCCACCTGAGTCATGTTCCATGATTAAAGTGAATAGGTATGATAGTAAGACCTTACCTGTAGGGAGTCCACCTGAGTCATGTTCCATGATTAAAGTGAATCGTTATGATAGTAAGACCTTACCTGTAGGGAGTCCACCTGAGTCATGTTCCATGATAAAGTGAATCGTTATGATAGTAAGACCTTACCTGTAGGGAGTCCACCTGAGTCATGTTCCATGATTAAAGTGAATAGGTATGATAGTAAGACCTTACCTGTAGGGAGTCCACCTGAGTCATGTTCCATGATTAAAGTGAATAGGTATGATAGTAAGACCTTACCTGTAGGGAGTCCACCTGAGTCATGTTCCATGATTAAAGTGAATAGGTATGATAGTAAGACCTTACCTGTAGGGAGTCCACCTGAGTCATGTTCCATGATTAAAGTGAATAGGTATGATAGTAAGACCTTACCTGTAGGGAGTCCACCTGAGTCATGTTCCATGATTAAAGTGAATAGGTATGATAGTAAGACCTTACCTGTAGGGAGTCCACCTGAGTCATGTTCCATGATTAAAGTGAATAGGTATGATAGTAAGACCTTACCTGTAGGGAGTCCACCTGAGTCATGTTCCATGATTAAAGTGAATAGGTATGATAGTAAGACCTTACCTGTAGGGAGTCCACCTGAGTCATGTTCCATGATTAAAGTGAATAGGTATGATAGTAAGACCTTACCTGTAGGGAGTCCACCTGAGTCATGTTCCATGATTAAAGTGAATAGGTATGATAGCAGCACTGTGGCTTGCATTAATGTTGATGAGAACCAACTTAGGTATGTGAATAACACTAATGAGTCACTTGGCACTGTCCGGCACCACAACACAACCAACACCGTATCCACCAGACCAGAGAAAAAACACCTTACCTGTAGGGAGTCCACCTGAGTCATGTTCCATGTGGCACCACTTCATTAGCAGTCCATGGTTAACCACCAAATAGATGTTGCACCTGTAAATGAGGCTACTGTCTGTGCATTACCTACCACCATGAGAATCACCTTAGGCCAGTGACTAGAACTACGGACTTGGCACCACCTCTATCTCAGTCTCAATCCATCGTAAACCACCAGACCAAATTAAGACCTCACCTGTAAGAAGTCCACATCATTCTTGTTCTTGGAGAGCTTCTCCACCTGCGCCTGTGTCTTTTTCAGCTCAGTGCACCTCTGCTCCAGGTGTACCTTGATCCCATCGGCCTGTCTCAGAGCCTGCTTCTCCTCTCCCTCCAGGATCTCCGTCACCTTTAGGTTCAGGTTTACGTTTATTAGAAAATCTTGGTTTATATGCAGATTTTACAGAAACAAACAGCACATAAAACATACATCAAATGTGATGTCATACAATATATATATTTTTTAGAAGCAGGTAAAAAATAATAGATCAGCCTAAATATAGGGACAGTGCCTAAAACAGCTAGGCATATCACTTCATCAATAAATAGGATTTACCTCTCTCTTGGCCCGCTCCACCGCAGCCTGGAGCACCGTAAACTGGTTCTCAATCACCTCACGGACCTCCGTCACTGAATTCTGCATGGGGTGATGGAAGAGGTGTTGTCAGGCCCGTTTTAGAATTGTGTACACACTAGGTATAGTATATTTAGATATAGGGGCAGACAGACAGACAGACAGACAGACAGACAGACAGACAGACAGACAGACAGACAGACAGACAGACAGACAGACAGACAGACAGACAGACAGACAGACAGACAGACAGACAGACAGACAGACAGACAGACAGACAGACAGACAGACAGACAGATTTAAGTGGCTTTTGTTTGTTCTTGTGATTATGTTTTCCTGGGGTCCAAACTAAGTAAGGCTAAAATACAACACTACATATAACATTATTACAACACTATCTATCTACAATACAACACTACACATCTACAATACAACATTTATAATACCACCATGCATACGTGCGTTTGTGTGTGTGTGTGTGTGTGTGTGTGTGTGTGTGTGTGTGTGTGTGTGTGTGTGTGTGTGTGTGTGCGTATGCGTGTGCGTGCGTGCGTATGCATGTGTGTGTCTCTCCACAGTCTGCAATTTTCCCATAAAGGTGTCTATGCTTCAGGCATTGACTGTCTGCTTACACAATCAATCCCTAGGGGACAAGGAATGCTGCATGACGGTGGAGCCAAACCCTATACAAATTCATTCACCACACCTGGGTAAACCTGTCAGGTTGGGGTGGGTGGTTCCGATACCTGGGGACTACTTATAAATTAGAGGTATCTCTTGTTCTTTATTAGTAGTTTTTTTCTTTTTTTTTACTGCTTGTAAAACATTGTGACATGTCTCTGTTTTGTCTGGAATGTACAAACACTCGGCTACAGGGATGGGATATCTGGAATGTACAAACACTCGGCTACAGGGGATATCTGGATTGTACAAACACTCGGCTACAGGGATGGGATATCTGGAATGTACAAACACTCGGCTACAGGGATGGGATATCTGGAATGTACAAACACTCGGCTACAGGGATGGGATATCTGGAATGTACAAACACTCGGCTACAGGGGATATCTGGAATGTACAAACACTCGGCTACAGGGATGGGATATCTGGATTGTACAAACACTCGGCTACAGGGATGGGATATCTGGAATGTACAAACACTCGGCTACAGGAATGGGATATCTGGAATGTACAAACACTGGGCTACAGGGATGGGATATCTGGATTGTACAAACACTCGGCTACAGGGATGGGATATCTGGATTGTACAAACACTCGGCTACAGGGGATATCTGGAATGTACAAACACTCGGCTACAGGGATGGGATATCTGGATTGTACAAACACTCGGCTACAGGGATGGGATATCTGGATTGTACAAACACTCGGCTACAGGGATGGGATATCTGGAATGTACAAACACTGGGCTACAGGAATGGGATATCTGGAATGTACAAACACTCGGCTACAGGGATGGGATATCTGGAATGTACAAACACTCGGCTACAGGGATGGGATATCTGGAATGTACAAACACTTGGCTACAGGGGATATCTGGAATGTACAAACACTCAGCTACAGGGGATATCTGAAATGTACAAACACTCGGCTACAGGGGATATCTGGAATGTACAAACACTCAGCTACAGGGATGGGATATCTGGAATGTACAAACACTCGGCTACAGGGATGGGATATCTGGAATGTACAAACACTTGGCTACAGGGGATATCTGGAATGTACAAACACTCAGCTACAGGGATGGGATATCTGGAATGTACAAACACTCGGCTACAGGGATGGGATATCTGGAATGTACAAACACTTGGCTACAGGGGATATCTGGAATGTACAAACACTCGGCTACAGGGGATATCTGGAATGTACAAACACTCAGCTACAGGGATGAGATATCTGGAATGTACAACCACTCGGCTACAGGGATGGGATATCTGGAATGTACAAACACTTGGCTATAGGGGATATCTGGAATGTACAAACACTCAGCTACAGGGATGGGATATCTGGAATGTACAAACACTCGGCTACAGGGATGGGATATCTGGAATGTACAACCACTCGGCTACAGGGATAGGATATCTGGAATGTACAAACACTCGGCTACAGGGATGGGATATCTGGAATGTACAAACACTCGGCTACAGGGATGGGATATCTGGAATGTACAAACACTCGGCTACAGGGATGGGATATCTGGATTGTACAACCACTCGGCTACAGGGATGGGATATCTGGAATGTACAAACACTCGGCTACAGGGATGGGATATCTGGAATGTACAAACACTCGGCTACAGGGGATATCTGGATTGTACAAACACTCGGCTACAGGGGATATCTGAAATGTACAGGGATGCTACGCAGCACTTTGTTCAACGGTCACAGATCTATCCGTCTTTGACATCATCCTTTAAACATGGAACAAGGAGGGCAGCCTACCGTACCTCAATAGAGACCGTGTTGACTTGAAGTTTGTTGATGGCATTCTCTGCTGCTGTCATTGTCCTCACCATCTCTGCTTGCTTATCTAGTAGTTCCCTCTGTCAGGATTTTTTTTTTAAAAGGACAGGAAGGACAACAGGAAGAGAAGGAGAGGAAGAGAAGGAGAGGGATATTCAATGACTGCGCGCACTATAGCCAAGTTGTTGTCGTGCTGAAGCTATGCCTTTATGTGAACAATTCTGTTCAACTCATTTATTTGACCAATTTATCGGATCGTTAACAATACAGCTGAGTCACAGGAACAGAGCGTTTTCCTGTCCGTTTCTCTATTGTCAGATATGATCTGATTTCTGCGTTATTCTATTGTGTTTTTCAGGGAAGGAATCTGATTCACTACAGTTAGGACCTGCATTTCTTAGAACCGAGTGACTCTTGAGTTGCAACTGGTACTCATGCTAGAATTCCTATCTGTACCAGAGGAGGGTGGGAGAAACTATAGGAGGACGGGCAGCATTGCCTGCATGTACAGTAACGTTAGCAGCAGGAGGTTGTGTAGCACATGGGTAAGTTGTTTATCAGGTTAACCATCCATTCTAGGTAACGTCAGCTAGCTAGCTACAGCTAGCAAGCTAACAAACATATTTCCAGTCCCAAAGAGAGATCTGTGACAATACAAAAACACAATTGCAATAAAATATGAAATGTTATATCACTTGAAAATAATGAAACAAGTCCAAGTTAAATGTGGTGGGGAAGGTGTGTGTGATGTTATGGTTAGTCGTGTATAGGCGATGCCAAATTAATAAGAACACATGCTTTTATTCTGTTTTATTGTTTTCCTCTCTCAGGGAAGATTATGATTGAGACAGCTTTAAAAACTAAGGTTCCACTTTATTTTAATGAGTGATTTGAGGAATATACTATTTCCTCTAGACCCATTAGTGAGACACAGAGCCTATAGGAAAGACAGCCAACAACAATTCAAGTTTATGCAGTTCAGTAATTGGTAAAGAGCGAAAGAAGGAATATAAAACTCCATGTTTTAAACTAGAGGTGTTCATTTTAGTATTTAGTATTTTATTATGGTCCCCAATTAGCAGCAGCCAAGGCAGCAGCTAGTCTTCCTGTGGTTCAAAAATGAAACAAAAGAACAAATAGAATACATACAATACATAATACACACTACCGGTCAAAAGTTTGGACAAATACTCATTCAAGGGTTTTTCTTTATTTTCTATTATTTTCTACATTGTAGAATAATAGTGAAGACATCAAAAACTATGGAATCATGTAGTAACCAAAACAGTGTTAAACAAAGATTCTTCAAAGTAGCCAGCCTTTGCCTTGATGACAGCTTTGCGCACTCTTGGCATTCTCTCAACCAGCTTCATGAGGTAGTCACCTGGAATGTATTTCAATAAACAGGTGTGCCTTGTTAAGAGTTCATTTGTGGAATTTATTTCCTTCTTAATGCATTTCAGTTGTGTTGTGACCTGATAGAGGTGGTATACAGAAGATAGCCCTATTTGGTCAAATACCAAGTCTATATTATGACAAGAACAGCACAAATAGGCAAAGACTAATGACAGTCCATCATTACTTTAAGACATGAAGGTCAGACAATGTGGAAAATGTCAAGAACTTTGCAAAAAAAACATCAAGCGCTATGATGACACTGGCTCTCATGAGGACCGCCACAAGAAAGGAAGAACCAGAGTTACTTCTGCTGCAGAGGATAAGTTCATTAGATTTAACTGCACCTCAGATTACAGCCCAAATAAATGCTTCACAGAGTTCAAGTAACAGACACATCTCAACAGCAACTGTTCAGAGGAGACTGTGTTAATCAGGCCTTCATGGTCGATTTGCTGCAAAGAAACCACTACTAAAGGACACCAATAAGAAGAAGAGACTTGCTTGGGCCAAGAAACACGAGCAATGGACATTAGACCATTTTTGCAAATGTTTTGTTCTCTGAGTGAGGGAAATGCTGCAAATTAAGAGGGCTCAATGTATTTTGAAAGATGAGACGTTAAATATTATAATAATTACTGCTTTGATGTCATACAAGTAAGCAAAAACACCTGTGAGTCCAAACGTGCACTTCACATTTCTACGTCATAAAACTCATGTAATGTACAGAGGTCAACGTTTATGATGTCTGTGTTTTGATGAACAGTTACATGATGACATGGTGTTATACCCTGGATTGTCCTGAACAGACTGAGCCTATGTTTGTAGTATTGTAAAGAACATTTGCTGAGGACTACAAATCTGAATATACTCATGACTCACTTCTATGCACAGCAAAATGACAGTCTTTCTTCTCTGAAATTGTGAAGCCTAAACCTGCAAGATCATATTGTATAGTTTAGCTGGTCACGTTGGCAATAGAACAAGCTTTCAAATGATGCCAAGATCATATTGTATAGTTTAGCTGGTCACGTTGGCAATAGAACAAGCTTTCAAATGATGCCAAGATCATATTGTATAGTTTAGCTGGTCACGTTGGCAATAGAACAAGCTTTCAAATGATGCCAACCTGACACGATTTACAATGGATTACGTAAAAATCAACAGCAATTGGGGCGGCAGGGTATCCTAGTGGTTAGAGAGTTGCACTAATAACGGAAAGGTTGCAAGTTCGAATCCCCGAGCTGACAAGGTACAAATCTGTCATTCTGCCCCTGAACAGACAGTAAACCCACTGTTCCCAGGCCGTCATTATAAATATGAATTTGTTCTTTAACTGACTTGCCTAGTTAAATAAAGGTAAAAAAAATAAATAAAAAATGGTGTGATGGTGGGGATGTGGGGCTGTGTTCCAAACTTAACAGCTACAAGTGTGCTCGCTCTAGTTCCTCAATGGTACAGTTTGGAAAGCAGCTTATAGTTGAAGACTTGCAGACCAGTTCTTCCTCAAACCCTTGTCCATTTTTGTTGTTGTTTTATATTGTACCTACTCCACATTTTCCAAGAATATTCTTAGAATGTTCCTGAAAGTATTCAGAGTATTTTCAGATTTCGTTATCAACAAATGTGGTCGAGAAGCACAGTAAATGTCAAAATGCACATAAAATCAATAGTGTAATATTCGGACTCGTGTCAGGTGAACTGTCGTGTCCTCACCTTTTAGTCTAATACTTATCCCCATAATCTTTCCTTTTGATTGTTACCATGGTTATACATATGTGGTCCATATTTCTTCTGTAAGAAACATTTCAATGTAGCCGTACCCATATACAGGCCAAATCCCCCGAGTGCTCAGGAGAGACATTACTAGCAAATATCACTATCATAAGAGTGTGCAGAAAGGATAATTATAAGATTCATTTGATTTCATTTCAAAATGTATGATGCTTGAAATAAAGTAGCAATTTGTTTTCTTTGCATGCATGTCAATATGCATATTTCATAAACTATTTTCTCATCATTCTAGAAACCTGTGCTGGTGTAGGTGTGAGAGTGCTCAAAATGAGCGCCCCTTTATTGAAAGGCAACACTTTGAAAACCTCCCAGGCAGCCTAGTGTGTGACTGTTAATGAAGCATTTCCATATTCCTCAGCCATTTTAAGAGCTAGCCTGGTCCCAGATGTGATTGTGCTGTCTTGCCAACTCTCTATGGTCATTATCAATGACAGAGTTAGCAAAACAACACAAACAGATCTGGGACCAGGTTACTCACTCAACAGCTGCTCGTGTGTCCTACCCTCTCCTTTCCCCTCAGTAGATTCCTGTTCTGGTCTGAGCACGCTCTCATTGCTCTGGGGAAGAAAAAAAAAAACGGAATATTGTTGTTCTATAGAACAACGGAACAACAAAGTCATTCGACCTGTTTGGGCTTTAAACAATTTGTAGATGAGGCATGAATGTTAATTATCCTTATTTATCCTATACTCACAGAGACAAATATCTCACGTCACCAAACAGTAGTTACAACTATTCACATGTTGTGTCTTGTTAAATGTAAATGTTGTTATGCTCAGTGAGACAACAGTGAGAACCCCTGAAGGGACACTGGGTCCCACGTCAAACTGAATGTCAACAGAATGATCTTGTTTGGATGTTCCCTGAGCCAGCAGTAAACAGTAACAACGAGGTTTGGATAAGTCTGGATAAATGGCATATACTGAATTGTTTGAGACTATCCTGGCTCAACACAGACAAGCTCTGCCTCCTGTTCAACAATGTGTCAGTCGGATCAGATCAAACAACGCCTTCCCCATTCCTTTGTGAGTTATGTAATACCTGAAAAGAGGTATTTGCTTGTGAACACACAAGAAGAAAGCTAGATAAAGAAGAGCCTTCCCTCCTCAGTCATACCTTGAGTTTAGTTCAGCATTATGAGATTATTGTATTTACGTTGCACATGTGAATGACCAAGGATTCAGCTAATAGTAATTGAGTTGTTGCATGACTATTGTCAATACCGTTATGGGTTTTTCAATCATTCCTTGATTTAGATAGATAGGGAATGTCATTATTTAAAGTTTTGCAACAATGGTTCATTTACAAATAACAGGTGTGAGCTAAAACCTGGATCTCTGTTGGAATTATCAAAATATCGAATGAATGACTGGACCTGAGGGTCGTGGGCTGTCTCTGTCACTGAGAGGGACTACCCACCAGGCACACCACGTCATTTCAACGTGGATAATTGGGTTATTATTTTGTTAAGATGTTGAACAATGAGATTACCACTTATATTCAATCACTCAAAAATACAGCTCAAAGGTTAGTTTGAATTTCCAATGTGTTATCACTATGCTTTCAATCATCGAAAGCACAACCAAATTCCAATGGAAAAACAATGTCTGATTTTTGGTTAGTAGAATAGCAGAATGAAATGGCCTGGATTTCAGTTGAGATTATATTAAAAGTACATGGTGATCAACGCCGTTCGGGATTCTGCACAGATTATAACACTAATGGTGAAGATCTCCACAGACCTGCAATGACCTATGACCTAATGACCTGCATGATATCTTCAACATACATTCATTTCATATCATTTCATATAGCAGGAGAGTGAAAATGTCTGAAAGATTTTGAATTCAGTTGAATTTCACAGATTCAGGTATGTTATCCCCTTTCTGTTTATGAAACGTCTTTCAACAGAATTGGAGGAATTAATACACCCCTGATCACACGCAGACACAGTTCACTTTCACAGCAGCCACATACAAACAGCATGATCTTTTGTCTGTTGTACAATTCCTTCTCGCATCTATGCGCTCTCCTCCTCTCACCCTTTCCCTTATCTTGTGGACTTCAGTGAACAACACAATAGCTGTCTGTGACCAGGCGAAAAAAAAACTTTTCAAGCCAAACCTTCAAGTCATAACTGCTAACCACTACACACAGCCTACATCGTTGTCACCGTATTAGCTAACGTCATACTAGTCAACATAGCTACTAGAATTAACTCATTAGTAAACCCGCTACAATCAGGCAGTACAGTGTACAGTCAGCAAGAAGGTTTAGCAGTTACACCGGCGGGTCCCGGTGGCAATAAATTAATAAAACCAAAGGCTTACCTTGACTTGGAAGAGTTCCAGTGTTGGATAGCCATAGCCAGCTAGCTAACATAGCATCCCTCTCTGTTGGATAGCCATAGCCAGCTAGCTAACATAGCATCCATCTCTGTTGGATAGCCATAGCCAGCTAGCTAATATCGCATCCCTCTCTGTTGGATAGCCATAGCCAGCTACCTAACATAGCACCCCTCTCTGTTGGATAGCCATAGCCAGCTAGCTAACATAGCATCCCTCTCTGTTGGATAGCCATAGCCAGCTAGCTAACATAGCATCCCTCTCTGTTTAAGCCGGGTATTTGAGTAGGCTAAACTAGCTAGCTGCATTCGCTAGGTAAGTAAAAGTGGAAAAAATACAACAAAATATACGTAGCTCGCTTTCTCTTGCGCCTCCTTCATTTTTGAAGAAATACATTTGTTCTAAACTGTTCAACTATTTTCTTTCTCTCTTTTTGAGTCAACTACTCACCACATGTTATGCACTGCAGTGCTAGCTAGCTGTCACTTATGCAACCAGAACTAGATTAATTCTCTGATCATTTGATTGGGTAGACAACATGTCATTTCATGCTGCAATAGCTCTGATAGGTTGGAGGACATCCTCCAGAAGTTGTCATAATTACTGTGCAAGTCTATGGAAGGGTGTGAAAACCATGAACCTCCTAGGTTTTGTATTGACGTCAATGTACCCAGAGCAGGACGGGAACTAGCTGTCCTCCTGCTACACAATTGTGCTACCTTACAGAGTGCTGTTGAGGCTACTGTAGATCTTAATAGCAAAACAGTGTTTTAATAAATTATTTGGTGACATTAATATATTTAATATAGTTTTATCTAATAACTGTTTTAAGTGTTTCACTATTTTTATTTTGATGAAATTCACTGAGGAGGATGGTCCTCTCCTTCCTCCTCTGAGGAGCCTCCACGGACGTGAGCATGGGATTTATCGGATGATTGATTGATTGATTTATTGATTGATTTATTGATTTTATGTCTTAGGTGGTTCCTTTAAGAGCAGCGCTGTGAGAAAGCTATGTGCTGTTGTTGAGCTATGTGCTGAATAAGTCTATATAAGTATGTATTCTTAATTTTAAATGTATGTAGTTATGTCCTTGGGTTATTACCCACTGCGAACACACACTAGTTGAATCAACGTCGTTTCCACGTCATTTCAATGACATTATGTTGAATTAGTGTAGAATAGATGTTGAATTGACATCTGTGCCCAGTGGGTATTGTCTATTGAAATGTTGTGTAAGTGAATGAAAGTGTGTATTCTTATTTTTAAATCTTTGTAGCTCTGTCCTTGAGTTGTTATTTTCATTTTTGTATTTAACCTTTATTTAACTAGGCAAGTCAGTTAAGAACAAATTCTTATTTACAATGACGGCCTACCCCGGGACAAATCCTCCCCTAACCCGGACGACGCTAGGCAATTGTGCGCTGCCCTATGGGACTCCCGATCACGGCCGGTTGTGACACATCATGGGAACGAACCAGGGTCTGTAGTGACGCCTCTAGTACACCCTTAGACCGCTGCGCTACTCAGGAGCCCCCGAGTCTATTGATGTTTTGTATTAAATAATGTTTCATGTGGAACCCAGGAAGAACTTAACCATAACTTTAGTAATGATAGTGCGTTTGGTTAACAACGCAACCAAATATCAGCATTTAAAGGAGATGTATCTACTGGCCCATGTGGCTCAGTTGGTAGAGTATGGTGCTTGCAATGCTAGG
Organism: Oncorhynchus nerka; assembly: GCF_034236695.1. Classification (NCBI taxonomy): domain Eukaryota; kingdom Metazoa; phylum Chordata; class Actinopteri; order Salmoniformes; family Salmonidae; genus Oncorhynchus; species Oncorhynchus nerka. The sequence continues at coordinate 39,846,501 of NC_088411.1, forward strand.
GTTGTGGGTTTGATTCCCACAGAGGACCAGTATGAAAATGTACTCACTCACTACTGTAAGTCGCTCTGGATCGTCTACTAAAATATATTATTTAAATGTACTGCTTGAATACATTACATTTTTGTTTGAGTTCGAGACTCAATTTGTTAACTTGTCGACAAGTTAATAAGCTATTTACTGTATTTCAAAAGCGACGTTGAATTGTATTGGTTGTAAACGCAACCAAATATCAACATTTGAAGGAGATGTATCTTCTGCTTGGATAGTTCTATCTGACTGAGTGTGTCTTTAATTCCAGATCCCGTCTAACAATTAGTAATTGAAATGTCGGATTCACGTTAAATAAAGTTTGATTTTATTTAGTAATTTTCCTTAACTTTGAATAAGGTCGTAGAACACACAATGTGCCATTTTGAAATGTGGTTTCAGCAGGTTTTCTCTTCTTATGTCAGTCACTGGCAGTCACTCAATTAGTCATTTTTAGAAGGGTAAATCAGTCTAGCCAGCTATCTAAATTTGTAGGATTTATGGCAGAATACCGACAGTCACGCAGGGAATGTGCCCAGGGGCCCTGACTTCCACGAGGCCTCATTGATTTTGTTAGTCACTCTCAGTCAGATATCACTGACATGGCATACGTCTAGGCAAAATGTGTAGAATTGCAGGAAATTCGCTTTAAAACTGCAAATTTTTCTATCTGCCCCATGGCAAAATGAGTAAAATTGCATCTTTTTTTTTAAATAAAACTGCTAAAGTTCTCTACTCACAATGATAGAATATGTAGATAAGCAGGAAATGAACTTTAAAAACGTAAATGTTTATTTCCACTGTTGTGGAGGGGGCACTAAAAAAATTTTGTCTGCGAGGTGGTGGGCCCCCCATCAAATCTCACTTAGGGCGGGCCCCCCCCCCCACCAAATCTCACTTAGGGTGGGCCCCCCATCAAATCTCACTTAGGGCCCTGTAAAAGGCAAGGGCCAGCCCTGCCTACCAGCGGTCAGACACTACTATATACACTGAGTGTACAAAACATTAAGAACACCTTCCTAATATTGAGTTGCACCCCCTTTTGCCCTCCAAACAGTCTCAATTCATCGGGGCATGGACTCTACAAGGTGTCGAAAGCATTACACAAGGATGCTGGCCCATGTTGACTCCAATGCTTCCAATGCTTCCGACAGTTGTGTCAAGTTGGCTGGATGTCCTTTCGGTGGTGGACTATTCTTGATAAACACAGGAAACACAGGAAACTGTTGAGAGTGAAAGACCCATTAACGTTGTAGTTCTTGACACAACCCGGTGCGCCTGCCACCTACTACCATATCACATTCAAAGGAACTTAAATCTTTTGTCTTGCCCATAAACCCTCGGAATGGCACACATACACAATCCATGTCTCAATTGTCTCAAGACTTTCAAAAAAAACAACATTATTTTTAACCTGTCTCCTTCCCCCTTCATCTACACTGACTGAAGTGGATTTAACAAGTGACATCAATAAGGGATCATACATTTCACCTGGATTCAGTTGGTCAGTCTATGTCATGGAAAGAGCAGCTGTTCATAATGTTTTGTACACTGGTGTACCTGTTGTCAAATGTGTCTATTAATAAGTGTAATCAAGAAAAAAGCTGCCTTTGATGCATTACGGCACAAGACTTAAGATGAAATCTACTTAGTATCCCAAGGACAAATTGTAAAGTGTGACGAATAGTTGAAGATACTGACTTAATAAAAATCAATGTAGGCTATAGCATTTGGAAAATGTATGGGTTAATACAATACAGTGGGATGTTTCAGACCGATCACTTACCACAGCGGCTCTGGATGAGTTTGTGAAGAAAACAGCCTGATTTTATTCCACTCTCGCCACGTACAGAAACTTAGGTGACTCTTTACTTACAAACACGAGGTGGCCAATTTTCATAGATAACAACACCACACAACTGATACGGTGTTCTGTCATTTCAGAATGGTTTGTCCCTTTATGCACAAGGTGTTTCCTTTAGATATCAAATCTATGCAAATGTTTGTTAGCGCATGTGTATCAAAGAACGTGAGAGTGAAGAGAGAGACAGAGAAACTGAGAGAGAGGGAGAGAGAGAGAGGGAGAGAGAAAGACACAGAGGAAGAGAGAGGGAGAGAAAGGGAGACAGAGAAACTGAGAGAGAGTGAGAGAGAGACAGAGAAACTGGGAGAGAGGGAGAGAGAGGGAGAGAGAGAAACTGAGAGAGAGTGAGAGAGAGACAGAGAAACTGGGAGCGAGGGAGAGAGAGAAACTGAGAGAGAGTGAGAGAGAGAGAGGGAGAGAGAAAGACACAGAGGAAGAGAGAGGGAGAGAGAGGGAGAGAAAGGGAGACAGAGAAACTGAGAGAGAGTGAGAGAGAGACAGAGAAACTGGGAGAGAGGGAGAGAGAGAGAGGGAGAGAGAAAGACACAGAGGAAGAGAGAGGGAGAGAGAGGGAGAGAAAGGGAGACAGAGAAACTGAGAGAGAGTGAGAGAGAGACAGAGAAACTGGGAGAGAGGGAGAGAGAGGGAGAGAGAGAAACTGAGAGAGTGAGAGAGAGACAGAGAAACTGGGAGAGAGGGAGAGAGAGGGAGAGAAAGGGAGAGAGAGAAACTGAGAGAGAGTGAGAGAGAGACAGAGAAACTGAGAGAGAGGGAGAGAGAGAAACTGAGAGAGAGTGAGAGAGAGACAGAGAAACTGGGAGAGAGGGAGAGAGAGGGAGAGAAAGGGAGACAGAGAAACTGAGAGAGAGTGAGAGAGACAGAGACAGAGAAACTGGGAGAGAGGGAGAGAGAGGGAGAGAAAGGGAGAGAGAGAAACTGAGAGAGAGTGAGAGAGAGACAGAGAAACTGAGAGAGAGGGAGAGAGAGAAACTGAGAGAGAGGGAGAGAGAGAGGGAGAGACAGAGAAACTGAGAGAGAGGGAGAGAGAGAGAGAGAAAGGGAGAGAGAGAAACAGAGAAAGGGAGACAGAATAGAGAGAGGGAGAGACGGCGAGAAACTGGGGGAAAGGGAGAGAGGGGGAAAGGGAGAGAGGGAGTAAGAGAAACAGAGAGAATGGGAGAGGTAGATAAAGGGAGAGAGAGGGAGAGAGGGAGAGAGAAAGAAATGGAGTAAGAGAAAGAAGGAATGCATGCAATACCTCAATGTTTCTGCGTGCCTCCATCACAGGCACAGTGTTGTGTCCCCTGTGGTCTTCTGTCACACAGTCCTGACAGACACACACAGCGTCGGCACAGCAGAAAAGGTCCAGGGGCCACTTGTGGGTCTCACAGGTCCGTCTCTCGATGTCCCTCAGCGGCTCCACCAACCTGTGGTTCTGGAACTTGGGGTTCTCCAGGTGAGGCCTAAGGTGGGCCTCGCAGTAGGACACAAGGCAAGTGAGGCAGGACTTGAGGGCCCGGCACGGGCTCATCTCCATACACGAGTCACACACAACATCATCGGGCCCCAACGGCTCTACTTTCACCTCTCCTTTTGCTTTCTCTTCCCTTAATGTGTCTCCCTCCCCAACCCCCACATCCTCTTTCACTTCCTCTGCAGGCTGTGGAGGATCACTCTCTTTATTTTTCTCTTCCTCTGATTCCTTCAGGTCTTTCTGTATCATTGCATCCTCTGGTGTCTTAGGGTCCTCTGATTCCTTCAGGTCTTTCTGTATCTTTGCATCCTCTGGTGTCTTAGGGTCCTCTGATTCCTTCAGGTCTTTCTGTATCATTGCATCCTCTGGTGTCTTAGGGTCCTCTGATTCCTTCAGGTCTTCCTGTATCATTGCCTTGTCTGGTTGCTTAGGGTCCTCTAATTCCTTCAGGTCTTCATGTATCATTGCCTTGTCTGGTGTCTTTGAAATTTCGGTTTGTATATCCCTTTTCTCTCTTTCTTCGGTTTTGATCACCAGTGGAGACTCAGCCACTATTTCAATCATCATTCCGTTCTGTTCCACAGATGCCGGTATAGGCTTGCCAGAGCATTGTAAACACTGGGGGCAGCCCTTACTTTTCTTGCCCAGGCAGGAGGCACAGACTAAGTGGCCACAGGTAGAGGATTTGTCACCATTGAGAGCACCGGAACAAATAGTGCAGCAGAGTTTCTGGTCTGGTTTTGACTCTGGTTTGAGTTCTGTGTCTGCCATAGCTCACTCTCGCTCACTTTGTCTCTCAGATGAACTCGCCTCAGCCGCTCCTGTTCTGTTCTGTTCTACTCTGTCTGCCTCTGGCTAACCTGAGTTAGTTCCTTCCTGGAGCCTCTAACAAGCCACACCTCAACTATGTGAGCGTCTCAGCTGAATCTCTCATAGTTTCAGCTAACTCCACACACACACACCATCCACACGCACACACACACAACACACACACACACACAAAAACAAACACACATACATACATATACCCGCCCCGAAACAAACACACCCACGCGCCCTCCTCCATGCAATCGCGGCCCTCCCTTTTATTTCCTTGTGTATCAGATGACAGAGTAAAAGTAGCAACATGGGTGGAGCTCAGACTGGACACAGAGGTGTAGTAGTACTCCTGTTGTCTCTGTCATGATTTGCACATCTGGAGTTTGATCATGAGTTGATCATTGATGGATAACACTTCTATACTATCAGATGATTATATAAAAGGATCAATCAAGCATTTGAATTAATAATTTATTCCCTATGTATTTTCTGATAAGAAACGATGGTATCCTACCAGAGGTATACAAACGACACGTGGTCTGACGCTGGTCGTTTGTATATCTAAGTGGTTGGACAAATTCCAAATTTCAAAGTGCAATACAATGGAGAAGCTAATATTGATTATTTTATTCTCTTGAGTTGATAAGAGGCCAGAGCTTTGATTGGAAAGACTGATCCAACTCTGCCACCTAGTGGCAGAACTGAATAGCGTACAGATCAACACAGTACAACGCAGGGTATTGACTGGCAATAAACACTGGTCTCATACTACAGCATCTCAGTTTTCAAGGAACGTTTCTCAGAATGAAAACATAGCACAATGGCACAGACATGATTCATTGATTTATTTCATATTTACTGTCATTTCAGTGCAAACAATGGTTTTCTGTGTCAACAACTGAAAAAAAAACACAATCGGTCTGTGGTAAATACGCTCCTGATCGGATTCATCTCCTCAGTCAGTTAGACATATTCAGGATGTGTCCTAAATGTCACCCTACTCCATGTAGTGCACTAGTTTTGACGATAGCCCTGTGAGCCTTGGTCAAAAGTAGTGGACTAGTTTTGACGATAGCCCTATGAGCCTTGGTCAAAAGTAGTGGACTAGTTTGGACGAGAGGCCTATGAGCCTTGGTCAAAAGTAGTGGACTAGTTTGGACGAGAGGCCTATGAGCCTTGGTCAAAAGTAGTGGACTAGTTTGGACGAGAGGCCTATGAGCCTTGGTCAAAAGTAGTGGACTAGTTTGGACGAGAGGCCTATGAGCCTTGGTCAAAAGTAGTGGACTAGTTTGGACGAGAGGCCTATGAGCCTTGGTCAAAAGTAGTGGACTAGTTTGGAAGAGAGGCCTATGAGCCTTGGTCAAAAGTAGTGGACTAGTTTGGACGAGAGGCCTATGAGCCTTGGTCAAAGGTAGTGGACTAGTTTGGACGAGAGGCCTATGAGCCTTGGTCAAAAGTAGTGGACTAGTTTGGACGAGAGGCCTATGAGCCTTGGTCAAAAGTAGTGGACTAGTTTGGACGAGAGGCCTATGAGCCTTGGTCAAAAGTAGTGGACTAGTTTGGACGAGAGGCCTATGAGCCTTGGTCAAAAGTAGTGGACTAGTTTGGACGAGAGGCCTATGAGCCTTGGTCAAAAGTAGTGGACTAGTTTGGACGAGAGGCCTATGAGCCTTGGTCAAAAGTAGTGGACTAGTTTGGACGAGAGGCCTATGAGCCTTGGTCAAAAGTAGTGGACTAGTTTGGACGAGAGGCCTATGAGCCTTGGTCAAAAGTAGTGGACTAGTTTGGACGAGAGGCCTATGAGCCTTGGTCAAAAGTAGTGGACTAGTTTGGACGAGAGGCCTATGAGCCTTGGTCAAAAGTAGTGGACTAGTTTGGAAGAGAGGCCTATGAGCCTTGGTCAAAAGTAGTGGACTAGTTTGGACGAGAGGCCTATGAGCCTTGGTCAAAAGTAGTGGACTAGTTTGGACGAGAGGCCTATGAGCCTTGGTCAAAAGTAGTGGACTAGTTTGGACGAGAGGCCTATGAGCCTTGGTCAAAAGTAGTGGACTAGTTTGGACGAGAGGCCTATGAGCCTTGAAATCAAAAAAGACACATGTAGCAGGTATCAAGAGGTTTTTCATTTACATCACATTGATATTAGCGGTTGAATATTGTTACATGTTAATATGATTTGGACACTGTCTAGGTAATGTGGTGTGTTTCTGTATTCTTTTATTACTCTGATAGATCACATAAGGGAACAACACAGCTCAGTTTATGAAAATATGTATGTACCATTAAATACACACACTGTCTTGACTAGAGATCATTGGTAGCTATCATATTACAGTCTTAGATTATGAAGATGATGTATTCGTTACAGTTCATTTAATTGTTTTTCCACAGGAATAATTGATGAATTTGCAGCTGTGTTAATGCCAGTTAGTTTGAGCTCTTATTGATCCTGCTAGATAGGACAGTGTTAACAATCTGTTAATCCAATGACAGCATGGGTTAGTTAGTAGGTGCATGTCATCCTCCACCTCTGACCTCTGTCTCCCTCTCTCTGTCTCCCGCTCTCTGTCTCCCTCTCTCTCTGTCTCCCTCTCTCTGTCTCCCTCTCTCTGTCTCCTTCTCTCTGTCTCCCTCTCTCTGTATCCTTCTCTCTGTCTCCCTCTCTCTGTCTCTGTCGCCCTCTCTCTGACGCCCTCTCTCTGTCTCCTTCTCTCTGTCGCCCTCTCTCTGTCGCCCTCTCTCTGTCTCCTTCTCTCTGTCTCCCTCTCTCTGTCTCTGTCGCCCTCTCTCTGACGCCCTCTCTCTGTCTCCCTCTGTCTGTCCCCCTCTCTCTGTCGCCCTCTCGCTGTCTGTCGCCCTCTCTCTGTCTCCCTCTCTCTGTCTCCCTCTCTCTGTCTCCCTCTCTCTGTCGCCCTCTCTCTGTCGCCCTTTCTCTGTCTGTCGCCCTCTCTCTGTCTGTCGCCCTCTCTGTCTCCCTCTCTCTGTCTCCCTCTCTCTGTCTCCCTCTCTCAGTCTCCCTCTCTCTGTCTCCCTCTCTCTGTCTCCCTCTCTCTGTCTCCCTCTCTCTCTGTCTCCCTCTCTCTGTCTCCCTCTCTCTGTCTCCCTCTCTCTGTCTCCTTCTCTCTGTCTCTCTCTCTGTCTCCCTCTCTCTGTCTCCTTCTCTCTGTCTCCCTCTCTCTGTCTCTGTCGCCCTCTCTCTGTCTCCCTCTCTCTGTCTCTGTCGCCCTCTCTCTGACGCCCTCTCTCTGTCTCCTTCTCTCTGTCGCCCTCTCTTTGATGCCCTCTCTCTGTCTCCTTCTCTCTGTCGCCCTCTCTCTGTCTCCTTCTCTCTGTCTCCCTCTCTCTGTCTCTGTCGCCCTATCTCTGACGCCCTCTCTCTGTCTCCCTCTGTCTGTCCCCCTCTCTCTGTCGCCCTCTCGCTGTCTGTCGCCCTCTCTCTGTCTCCCTCTCTCTGTCTCCCTCTCTCTGTCTCCCTCTCTCTGTCGCCCTCTCTCTGTCTGTCGCCCTCTCTCTGTCTGTCGCCCTCTCTCTGTCTGTCGCCCTCTCTCTGTCTGTCGCCCTCTCTCTGTCTGTCGCCCTCTCTGTCTCCTTCTCTCTGTCGCCCTCTCTCTGTCGCCCTCTCTCTGTCTCCTTCTCTCTGTCTCCCTCTCTCTGTCTCTGTCGCCCTCTCTCTGACGCCCTCTCTCTGTCTCCCTCTGTCTGTCCCCCTCTCTCTGTCGCCCTCTCGCTGTCTGTCGCCCTCTCTCTGTCTCCCTCTCTCTGTCTCCCTCTCTCTGTCTCCCTCTCTCTGTCGCCCTCTCTCTGTCGCCCTCTCTCTGTCGCCCTCTCTCTGTCTGTCGCCCTCTCTCTGTCTGTCGCCCTCTCTGTCTCCTTCTCTCTGTCTCCCTCTCTCTGTCTCCCTCTCTCAGTCTCCCTCTCTCTGTCTCCCTCTCTCTGTCTCCCTCTCTCTCTGTCTCCCTCTCTCTGTCTCCCTCTCTCTGTCTCCCTCTCTCTGTCTCCTTCTCTCTGTCTCTCTCTCTGTCTCCCTCTCTCTGTCTCCTTCTCTCTGTCTCCCTCTCTCTGTCTCTGTCGCCCTCTCTCTGTCTCCCTCTCTCTGTCTCTGTCGCCCTCTCTCTGTCTCCCTCTCTCTGTCTCCCTCTCTCTCTGTCTCCCTCTCGCTGTCTCCCTCTCTCTGTCTCCCTCTCTCTGTCTCCTTCTCTCTGTCTCTCTCTCTGTCTCCCTCTCTCTGTCTCCTTCTCTCTGTCTCCCTCTCTCTGTCTCTGTCGCCCTCTCTCTGTCTCCCTCTCTCTGTCTCTGTCGCCCTCTCTCTGACGCCCTCTCTCTGTCTCCTTCTCTCTGTCGCCCTCTCTTTGACGCCCTCTCTCTGTCTCCTTCTCTCTGTCGCCCTCTCTCTCTCGCCCTCTCTCTGTCTCCTTCTCTCTGTCTCCCTCTCTCTGTCTCTGTCGCCCTCTCTCTGACGCCCTCTCTCTGTCTCCCTCTGTCTGTCCCCCTCTCTCTGTCGCCCTCTCGCTGTCTGTCGCCCTCTCTCTGTCTCCCTCTCTCTGTCTCCCTCTCTCTGTCTCCCTCTCTCTGTCGCCCTCTCTCTGTCGCCCTCTCTCTGTCTGTCGCCCTCTCTCTGTCTGTCGCCCTCTCTGTCTCCTTCTCTCTGTCGCCCTCTCTCTGTCGCCCTCTCTCTGTCTCCTTCTCTCTGTCTCCCTCTCTCTGTCTCCCTCTCTCTCTGTCTCCCTCTCGCTGTCTCCCTCTCTCTGTCTCCCTCTCTCTGTCTCCTTCTCTCTGTCTCTCTCTCTGTCTCCCTCTCTCTGTCTCCTTCTCTCTGTCTCCCTCTCTCTGTCTCTGTCGCCCTCTCTCTGTCTCCCTCTCTCTGTCTCCCTCTCTCTGTCTCTGTCGCCCTCTCTCTGACGCCCTCTCTCTGTCTCCCTCTGTCTGTCCCCCTCTCTCTGTCGCCCTCTCGCTGTCTGTCGCCCTCTCTCTGTCTCCCTCTCTCTGTCTCCCTCTCTCTGTCTCCCTCTCTCTGTCGCCCTCTCTCTGTCGCCCTCTCTCTGTCTGTCGCCCTCTCTCTGTCTGTCGCCCTCTCTGTCTCCTTCTCTCTGTCGCCCTCTCTCTGTCGCCCTCTCTCTGTCTCCTTCTCTCTGTCTCCCTCTCTCTGTCTCTGTCGCCCTCTCTCTGACGCCCTCTTTCTGTCTCCCTCTGTCTGTCCCCCTCTCTCTGTCGCCCTCTCGCTGTCTGTCGCCCTCTCTCTGTCTCCCTCTCTCTGTCTCCCTCTCTCTGTCGCCCTCTCTCTGTCTGTCGCCCTCTCTCTGTCTGTCGCCCTCTCTGTCTCCTTCTCTCTGTCTCCTTCTCTCTGTCTCCCTCTCTCTGTCTCCCTCTCTCAGTCTCCCTCTCTCTGTCTCCCTCTCTCTGTCTCCCTCTCTCTGTCTCCCTCTCTCTCTGTCTCCCTCTCTCTGTCTCCCTCTCTCTGTCTCCTTCTCTCTGTCTCTCTCTCTGTCTCCCTCTCTCTGTCTCCTTCTCTCTGTCTCCCTCTCTCTGTCTCTGTCGCCCTCTCTCTGTCTCCCTCTCTCTGTCTCTGTCGCCCTCTCTCTGACGCCCTCTCTCTGTCTCCTTCTCTCTGTCGCCCTCTCTTTGACGCCCTCTCTCTGTCTCCTTCTCTCTGTCGCCCTCTCTCTGTCGCCCTCTCTCTGTCGCCCTCTCTCTGTCTCCCTCTCTCTGTCTCTGTCGCCCTCTCTCTGACGCCCTCTCTCTGTCTCCCTCTGTCTGTCCCCCTCTCTCTGTCGCCCTCTCGCTGTCTGTCGCCCTCTCTCTGTCTCCCTCTCTCTGTCTCCCTCTCTCTGTCGCCCTCTCTCTGTCGCCCTCTCTCTGTCTGTCGCCCTCTCTGTCTCCTTCTCTCTGTCTCCCTCTCTCTGTCTCCCTCTCTCTGTCTCCCTCTCTCTGTCGCCCTCTCTCCGTCGCCCTCTCTCCGTCTCCCTCTCTCAGTCTCCCTCTCTCTGTCTCCCTCTCTCTGTCTCCCTCTCTCAGTCTCCCTCTCTCTGTCTCCCTCTCTCAGTCTCCCTCTCTCTGTCTCCCTCTCTCTGTCTCCCTCTCTCTGTCTCCCTCTCTCTCCCTCTCTCTGTCTCCCTCTCTCTGTCACCCTCTCTCTGTCGCCCTCTCTCCGTCGCCCTCTCTCCGTCTCCCTCTCTCTGTCTCCCTCTCTCAGTCTCCCTCTCTCTATCTCCCTCTCTCAGTCTCCCTCTCTGTCTCCCTCTCTCCGTCTCCCTCTCTCCTTCTCCCTCTCTCCTTCCCCCCTCCATCATTGCACCCCCACCAGCTCGGTGATGGGCGGGGCGAACACCATGAGCTCCTGGTACTTGTGAAAGAAGAGCTGCAGACGGGAGAGATATGTGTCTTCCTGGTATGGAAGTGCCTTCTCCTTTAGATACTGGGACACAATGGGCTTTACCTGAGAGGAGAGGAGGGAGGAAAGGAAATAGCTTCAAATCGATCACATTTATTTTATCAAGACATTTTTGTTTTACATCAGCAGTTGTCATATATTTCCATGTAGTTAGGAGGTGAACGTGAATGTAATTTTCTTGAAAGAAGCTAATTTGATTAATGTATATTTGACAGATATACTGTTATTGCAATGTAAACAAGGTTGGGGTCAATTCCATTTCAATTTGATCAATTCCTCATTGATTTTCAATTAGTAAATGTGAAATGGAATTGGCCCCAATCCTGACTTTCCCCACACATATTTGACAGACACACTGTCTGTGTCCTATGATATCCTATTCCCTAGGTAGTGCACTACTTTTGACCTGAGCCCTATGGGGAATAGGGTGCCATTTGGGACACAAACACATTGTACCTTGAGACACATGTTGTCCGAGAGGAAGGGGAAGAGGTGGTGTTCCACGTGACAGTTGATGAGGGAGTGTCCGAAGGTCCAGTCCAGCAGGGGGTTCCGGGGAAGGTTCAGAACCCCGTGGGTCATCTGGTAAATCCTCTTGGGCCGGCGGGTCGGGGAGAACATAGACAGGCCGATGTGCTGTACGGAACAGGAGAGGACGGTTTAAAGGAAAGACCTGCTCAGGGTTTGTCTGAAACCCTGCTGATTCAGCGAAGAGAAAGATACCCACAGAGAAACTGTTGGCATGTTGTTGCTGCCCTGGACACATTAACAATACAGTAGAATGTTGGGATGTAGAGTCCAGAGAAACATGTTTTTGCTGTTCTGGACACATTAACAATACAGTAGAATGTTGGGATGTAGAGTCCAGAGAAACATGTTTTTGCTGTTCTGGACACATTAACAATACAGTAGAATGTTGGGATGTAGAGTCCAGAGAAACATGTTTTTACTGCCCTGGACACATTAACAATACAGTAGAATGTTGGGATGTAGAGTCCAGAGAAACATGTTTTTGCTGTTCTGGACACATTAACAATACAGTAGAACATTGGGATGTAGAGTCCAGAGAAACATGTTTTTGCTGTTCTGGACACATTAACAATACAGTAGAATGTTGGGATGTAGAGTCCAGAGAAACATGTTTTTACTGCCCTGGACACATTAACAATACAGTAGAATGTTGGGATGTAGAGTCCAGAGAAACATGTTTTTGCTGTTCTGGACACATTAACAATACAGTAGAATGTTGGGATGTAGAGTCCAGCGTGATCGGGCTGCTGGAGGTCTACCTATAAACATTACTATTCATCTCTATGGGCCCATTCAGTTACATACTTCTGCAATGGTGTCAACAGTACAGGGACAGTCACAGTGGGAGTACCAGGGAGGATGGGGACAACAGTACAGGGACAGTCACAGTGGGAGTACCAGGGAGGATGGGGACAACAGTACAGGGACAGTCACAGTGGGAGTACCAGGGAGGATGGGGACAACAGTACAGGGACAGTCACAGTGGGAGTACCAGGGAGGATGGGGACAACAGTACAGGGACAGTCACAGTGGAAGTACCAGGGAGGATGGGGACAACAGTACAGGGCCCGAGAGGGACAGTCACAGTGGGAGTACCAGGGAGGATGGGGACAACAGTACAGGGACAGTCACAGTGGGAGTACCAGGGAGGATGGGGACAACAGTACAGGGACAGTCACAGTGGGAGTACCAGGGAGGATGGGGACAACAGTACAGGGACAGTCACAGTGGGAGTACCAGGGAGGATGTTGTCAACAGTACAGGGACAGTCACAGTGGGAGTACCAGGGAGGATGTGGTCAACAGTACACGGACAGTCACAGTGGGAGTACCAGGGAGGATGGGGACAACAGTACAGGGACAGTCACAGTGGGAGTACCAGGGAGGATGTTGTCAACAGTACAGGGCCCGAGAGGGACAGTCACAGTGGGAGTACCAGGGAGGATGGGGACAACAGTACAGGGACAGTCACAGTGGGAGTACCAGGGAGGATGGGGACAACAGTACAGGGACAGTCACAGTGGGAGTACCAGGGAGGATGTTGTCAACAGTACAGGGACAGTCACAGTGGGAGTACCAGGGAGGATGTGGTCAACAGTACACGGACAGTCACAGTGGGAGTACCAGGGAGGATGGGGACAACAGTACAGGGACAGTCACAGTGGGAGTACCAGGGAGGATGTTGTCAACAGTACAGGGCCCGAGAGGGACAGTCACAGTGGGAGTACCAGGGAGGATGGGGACAACAGTACAGGGACAGTCACAGTGGGAGTACCAGGGAGGATGGGGACAACAGTACAGGGACCGAGAGGGACAGTCACAGTGGGAGTACCAGGGAGGATGGGGACAACAGTACAGGGACAGTCACAGTGGGAGTACCAGGGAGGATGGGGACAACAGTACAGGGACAGTCACAGTGGGAGTACCAGGGAGGATGGGGACAACAGTACACGGACAGTCACAGTGGGAGTACCAGGGAGGATGGTGTCAACAGTACAGGGACAGTCACAGTGGGAGTACCAGGGAGGATGGTGTCAACAGTACAGGGACAGTCACAGTGGGAGTACCAGGGAGGATGGGGACAACAGTACAGGGACAGTCACAGTGGGAGTACCAGGGAGGATGTTGTCAACAGTACAGGGACAGTCACAGTGGGAGTACCAGGGAGGATGGGGACAACAGTACAGGGACAGTCACTGTGGGAGTACCAGGGAGGATGGGGACAACAGTACACGGACAGTCACAGTGGGAGTACCAGGGAGGATGGGGACAACAGGACAGGGACAGTCACAGTGGGAGTATCAGGGAGGATGGGGACAACAGTACAGGGACAGTCACAGTGGGAGTACCAGGGAGGATGTTGTCAACAGTACAGGGACAGTCACAGTGGGAGTACCAGGGAGGATGGGGACAACAGTACAGGGACAGTCACAGTGGGATTACCAGGGAGGATGGGGACAACAGTACACGGACAGTCACAGTGGGAGTACCAGGGAGGATGGGGACAACAGTACAGGGACAGTCACAGTGGGAGTACCAGGGAGGATGGGGTCAACAGTACAGGGCCCGAGAGGGACAGTCACAGTGGGAGTACCAGGGAGGATGGGGACAACAGTACAGGGACAGTCACAGTGGGAGTACCAGGGAGGATGGGGACAACAGTACAGGGACAGTCACAGTGGGAGTACCAGGGAGGATGGGGACAACAGTACAGGGACAGTCACAGTGGGAGTACCAGGGAGGATGGGGACAACAGTACAGGGACAGTCACAGTGGGAGTACCAGGGAGGATGGGGACAACAGTACAGGGACAGTCACAGTGGGAGTACCAGGGAGGATGGGGACAACAGTACAGGGACAGTCACAGTGGGAGTACCAGGGAGGATGGGGACAACAGTACAGGGACAGTCACAGTGGGAGTACCAGGGAGGATGGGGACAACAGTACAGGGACAGTCACAGTGGGAGTACCAGGGAGGATGGGGACAACAGTACAGGGACAGTCACAGTGGGAGTACCAGGGAGGATGGGGACAACAGTACACGGACAGTCACAGTGGGAGTACCAGGGAGGATGGGGACAACAGTACACGGACAGTCACAGTGGGAGTACCAGGGAGGATGGGGACAACAGTACAGGGACAGTCACAGTGGGAGTACCAGGGAGGATGGGGACAACAATAGAAACACAAACAGAACAACAACATACAGTACTATTAAGGGAAGTGGTTTTTCCTTCACGTTTAGTACTCAACCCTGAAGAACATAAGGACTGCATCCCAAATTGCACGGTATTCCCAGTTTAGTGCACTACTTTTGACACAAGCGTCCCCCCACCCCCCACCCCTCCACCCCACCTCTACCCCATGGGTTTAACTACATCAATAATCACTGATTCATTCAATCCCACTTCAAAAAAACCTTTTGTACTCATTAACACAATAGACTGGAAACGAAAGGCTACGTCTGGGAAAGTTATGCATGAATGGGCTTTTTTCTGTAGCCTTTGAACTGCCTGAAATGTTCAAATTCCTGGTAGAAGCTGTGAGGACACAATGCTGCATTGTGAAGTGTGGAGGGGGGGAGGGGAGGGGGGATTTTTCTACTAAAGACTGAGTTAACAGTTTGACCCAAATACTAATCAACCCAAATAATGACCAGATCAGCAACTACCCATTTATTTATTATTTATTCCTGACTTTGTTGTTATCAAATCAAACTTTATTTGTCACGTGCCGAATACAACAAGTGTAGACCTTACTGTGAAATGTTACCTTACAAGGCCTTAACCAACAGTGTAGACCTTACTGTGAAATGTTACCTTACAAGCCCTTAACCAACAGTGTAGACCTTACTGTGAAATGTTACCTTACAAGCCCTTAACCAACAGTGTAGACCTTACTGTGAAATGTTACCTTACAAGGCCTTAAACAGCAGTGCAGTTCAAGAAAGAGTTAAGTGTGTGTGTGTGTGTGTGTGTGTGTGTGTGTGTGTGTGTGTGTGTGTGTGTGTGTGTGTGTGTGTGTGTGTGTGTGTGTGTGTGAGTGTGTGTGTGTGTGTGTGTGTGTGTGTGAGTGTGTGTGTGTGTGTCCGTCCGGGTGTGTACATGCGTGTTGTTCACCATCTCACCTGGAAGATGTTAACGTGTATGTAAGGTATAGAGAACATGGCCCTGCAGAGCAGCATGCAGAGGAGGCTGCTGTACGGACACTGGAACCCAGACACACGCATCAGTAGCCAGTATTGAGAGTAGAACCCCAGGAACACCATCAGGACTGTCCTCAGGGCCTGGCTCACCGAGTGGTCCTTCAGCTGACCTACAGGACACACACAGATGGGGGGGTCGTTTGAGTGGTAGGGCGAAAGCAACCGCCTGTAGACAAGTAGAGGATTGAAGGCGGGGGGAGGCGCATCTACGACAGTAATGTGGTTTTCCAACTGCAAGGCTCAGTGAAGTTGTTCTTTATAATGACCAGATAAACATGTCTCCAACCCCAATATCACCCTGACTATATGTGTGGAAAGAAAAACCCTTGAATGGCTAGGTGTAACCAATCTTTTGACTGGTACTGTATGTGGGTACGTTGTACAATCAATTGGTGAGAGAGAGAGAGAGAGAGAGAGAGGGAGAGAGAGAGAGAGAGAGAGAGAGACAAATAAATATCACATTAATTTATATATATCCACTGAACACATAAATTGCGGTGTTTTGGTTCCTGTTTCAGTCGTGTCTTTGGTCACGAAACAGAGACCAGAGACAGAGACCAGAGACAGAGACCAGAGACCAGAGACAGGGACCAGAGACCAGAGACAGGGACCAGAGACCAGAGACAGGGACCAGAGACCAGAGACCAGAGACCAGAGACAGGGACCAGAGACAGGGACCAGAGACCAGAGACTAGAGACAGAGACCAGAGACAGATACAGGGACCAGAGACCAGAGACTAGAGACAGAGACCAGAGACAGATACAGGGACCAGAGACAGATACAGGGACCAGAGACCAGAGACCAGAGACAGGGACCAGAGACAGGGACCAGAGACCAGAGACAGAGACAGAGACAGGGACCAGAGACCAGAGACAGGGACCAGAGACCAGAGACAGGGACCAGAGACCAGAGACAGGGACCAGAGACCAGAGACCAGAGACAGGGACCAGAGACCAGAGACAGGGACCAGAGACCAGAGACAGGGACCAGAGACAGGGACCAGAGACCAGAGACCAGAGACTAGAGGCTAGAGACCCAGGGACCAGAGACAGGGACCAGAGACAGGGACCAGAGACAGGGACCAGAGACCAGAGACCAGAGACAGGGACCAGAGACAGGGATCAGAGACCAGAGACAGGGACCAGAGACCAGAGACAGGGACCAGAGACCAGAGACCAGAGACAGGGACCAGAGACCAGAGACAGGGACCAGAGACCAGAGACAGGGACCAGAGACCAGAGACCAGAGACAGGGACCAGAGACCAGAGACAGGGACCAGAGACCAGAGACTAGAGACAGATACAGGGACCAGAGACCAGAGACCAGATACTAGAGGCTAGAGACCAGGGACCAGAGACAGGGACCAGAGACAGGGACCAGAGACAGAGACCAGAGACAGAGACCAGAGACAGATACAGGGACCAGAGACCAGAGACCAGAGACCAGAGGACAGAGACCAGAGACTAGAGGCTAGAGACCAGGGACCAGAGACAGGGACCAGAGACCAGAGACAAAGACAGAGACAGGGACCAGAGACAGAGACCAGAGACCAGAGACAGGGACCAGAGACCAGAGACCAGAGACCAGAGACCAGAGACAGGGACCAGAGACCAGAGACAGGGACCAGAGACCAGAGACAGAGACAGAGACAGGGACCAGAGACCAGAGACAGGGACCAGAGACCAGAGACAGAGACAGAGACAGGGACCAGAGACAGGGACCAGAGACCAGAGACCAGAGACAGGGACCAGAGACCAGAGACAGGGACCAGAGACCAGAGACAGGGACCAGAGACAGAGACAGAGACAGAGACAGGGACCAGAGACCAGAGACAGGGACCAGAGACCAGAGACAGAGACAGAGACAGGGACCAGAGACCAGAGACAGGGACCAGAGACCAGAGACAGGGACCAGAGACCAGAGACAGAGACCAGAGACCAGAGACCAGAGACCAGAGACCAGAGACAGGGACCAGAGACCAGAGACAGGGACCAGAGACCAGAGACCAGAGACCAGAGACCAGAGACCAGAGACCAGAGACAGAGACCAGAGACACAGACAGTTCCACCATCACAGCCTGGAGTGAAAATATCAATGTAAATAAGAAGGGACCTAAACAATAATGTTATTGTCAGCCTTTTGAAACATGATTCTCTTAACACAGGTATCAACAAGTTCCTGTTTCAAAACAACCAAACAGCAGAGCATTATGTATCTTACACAGCGCACGTGTAGACGCTACACCTGGAAACACACACACACACACCCTGTCTTTGCCTCACCTAGTGCCACCAGAGGTGTGATAATGGGTATAGCCAGGGGTGCGATGAACAGGTAGACGCTCCGGGGTAGACAGGGTATCTTCCAGGTGCTGGAGTCACCGAGGCCGATCACGTTGGTGTGGGCATGATGCATCTTAATGTGGCCTATTACACCTGCCCTTGCTGTGAACGACCCACACACCTGGACAGACAGATGGCTGAATTACTAGCTGAAAATACAGCAATTATACCATGTATCTGGTGACATTAGATCACAGATCCCCCCCCGACCACCCCCTCTTACCTCTATGAAGAAGACAGCCCAGAACTCGGCCCAGGCGTGGGACTCGCTCAGCGATCCGTGGCTGGCCAGGTGGGTTCCCTTAATGGAAATGACAGCATGGGACACCCCCATCAGCACCATGCCCAGGACAAACACCAGGAACTGGGATGAGCCCAGCAGCAGAAACGCTGGAGGAGAAACAAAGAAGGGGAGATGAGTAGAGGAGATGAGGAGAGGAGAGAGGGATATAGGGATGGAGAGATGTAGTTGAGGAGAGAGGGGTATGGGGAAGGAGAGATGTCGTTGAGGAGATAAGGAGAGATGGATATGGGGAGGTGTAGTTGAGGAGAGAGGGGTATGGGGAAGGAGAGATGTAGTTGAGGAGGGAGGGATATAGGGATGGAGAGATGTAGTTGAGGAGAGAGGGGTATGGGGAAGGAGAGGTGTAGTTGAGGAGAGAGGGGTATGGGGAAGGAGAGGTGTAGTTGAGGAGAGAGGGATATAGGGTTGGAGAGATGTAGTTGAGGAGAGAGGGGTATGGGGAAGGAGAGGCGTAGTTGAGAGAGGGGTATGGGGAAGGAGAGATGTAGTTGAGGAGAGAGGGGTATGGGGAAGGAGAGATGTAGTTGAGAGAGGGGTATGGGGAAGGAGAGATGTCGTTGCGAGAGGGGTATGGGGAAGGAGAGATGTCGTTGAGAGAGGGGTATGGGGAAGGAGAGATGTCGTTGAGAGAGGGGTATGGGGAAGGAGAGATGTCGTTGAGAGAGGGGTATGGGGAAGGAGAGATGTCGTTGAGAGAGGGGTATGGGGAAGGAGAGATGTCGTTGAGGAGATAAGGAGAGAGGGATATGGGGAAGGATAGGTGTAGTTGAGGAGATGAGGAGAGAGGGATATGGGGAAGGAGAGATGTACGTAGTTGAGTAGGGATATGGAGAAGGAGAGATGTAGTTGAGGGGCGGCAGGGTAACCTAGTGGTTAGAGCGTTGGACTAGTAACCGGAAGGTTGCGAGTTCAAACCTCCGAGCTGACAAGGTACAAATCTGTCGTTCTGCTCCTGAACAGGCAGTTAACCCACTGTTCTTAACTGACTTGCCTGGTTAAATAAAAGTCCAAATAAATTAAATTAAATTAAGGAGAGAGGGGGAAGGAGAGGTGTAGTTGAGGAGTTGAGGAGAGAGGGATATGGGGAAGGAGAGGTGTAGTTGAGGAGTTGAGGAGAGAGGGATATGGGGAAGGAGAGGTGTAGTTGAGGAGTTGAGGAGAGAGGGATATGGGGAAGGAGAGGTGGAGTTGAGGAGAGAGGGATATGGGGAAGGAGAGGTGTAGTTGAGGAGTTGAGGAGAGAGGGATATGGGGAAGGAGAGATGTAGTTGAGGAGTTAAGGAGAGAGGGATATGGGGAAGGAGAGATGTAGTTGAGGAGTTAAGGAGAGAGGGATATGGGGAAGGAGAGATGTAGTTAAGGAGAGAGGGATATGGGGAAGGAGAGATGTAGTTGAGGAGTTAAGGAGAAAGGGATATGGGGAAGGAGAGATGTAGTTGAGGAGTTAAGGAGAGAGGGATATGGGGAAGGAGAGATGTAGTTAAGGAGAGAAGGATATCGGTAAGGAGAGGTGTAGTTGAGGAGTTGAGGAGAGAGGGATATGGGGAAGGAGAGATGTAGTTAAGGAGAGAAGGATATCGGTAAGGAGAGGTGTAGTTGAGGAGTTGAGGAGAGAGGGATATGGGGAAGGAGAGATGTAGTTAAGGAGAGAAGGATATCGGTAAGGAGAGGTGTAGTTGAGGAGTTGAGGAGAGAGGGATATGGGGAAGGAGAGATGTAGTTGAGGAGTTAAGGAGAGAGGGATAAGGGGAAGGAGAGATGTAGTTAAGGAGAGAAGGATATCGGTAAGGAGAGGTGTAGTTGAGGAGAGAGGGGTATGTGGAAGGAGAGATGTAGTTGAGGAGATGAGGAGAGAGGGATATGGGGAAGGATAGGTGTAGTTGAGGAGAGAGGGGTATGTGGAAGGAGAGATGTAGTTGAGGAGTTAAGGAGAGATGTAGTTGAGGAGTTAAGGAGAGTGTAACAGGTGTCGTCGTTGGATGAGGAATAATCGGACCAAAGCGCAGCGTCGTAAGTGTTTGTGCTTTTTATTTAAACTGAACTCTATAACAAAATAACAAAGAGAGTAAACGAAACTGAAACAGTCCTGTCAGGTGCAGAAAACACTAAACAGAACATAACTACCCAAAAAACATAGGTGGGAAAAAGCTATGGTTCCCAATCAGAGACAACGATAGTTAGCTGTCCCTGATTGAGAACCATACCCGGCCAAAACAAAGAAATACAAAACATAGAAAAAAGAACATAGAATGCCCACCCAAATCACACCCTGACCAAACCAGAATAGAGATATAAAAAGCTCTCTAAGGTCAGGGCATGATAGAGTGAGGGATATGGGGAAGAAGTGGAGTCTAACAAAGGGTGGAAAGTTTACACGTTGTTCTAGACGCAAATATTCCACATTATGGAATGTAGAACAGGCAAACATCTAGCCGTTAGCGTTAGCCTGGTCCCAGATCTGTTTTTCATGTCTTGCCAACTGCTAAGGTCATTGTCATGACAAACAGCTCTGTGACCAGGCTACATGAATAAGCATAAAAAATATCTTCATTGGACCATTTTGCAACACAATTCTACTCCATTCTACTCCTGCCATTTGAAACACAGTTCTACTCCATTCTACTCCTGCCATTTGAAACACAGTTCTACTCCATTCTACTCCTGCCATTTGAAACACAGTTCTACTCCATTCTACTCCTGCCATTTGAAACACAGTTCTACTCCATTCTACTCCTGCCATTTGAAACACAGCTTAGAGAACAGCTTCCCTGAACATTCTATTCTGCTATCAAGCACGTGGTATCCGTTTCTGGTCCTGACCCTTCTCCTCTACGGGACCTTGTTTGGCCAGATGACTCAAATGTGGGATTACTTTACAGCCATAATCCTTCATGTTTTAGTATAGTGGATTTCTCACTTCCCTTCTCCTCTACGGGACCTTGTTTGGCCAGATGACTCAAATGTGGGATTACTTTACAGCCATAATCCTTCATGTTTTAGTATAGTGGATTTCTCACTTCCCTTCTCCCTGTGTATTTACAACACATCTGCATGTTACACAGGATGTGGTAAACCTATACGAATATGTTTGACCTTTTATGACTATAAGGCGTCAGCCTGGTTTAACCAGACTAAATGTTACTCTCACTATTGAACCAATTGTTAACCTGGTTGACCAGGCTAAAACCCAGTGAGCAAAATCGTTTGAAAAGATGTCATTTCAACCAGTTTTGCGGTTGTTAGATAGATGTATCACGACTCAGGATATGACCCAGACAAAGACACAGGAGGCGGATTGTTCGGTTCTCGGGATATTTATTATAATAATGGACAGGCAAAGGGCAGGTCAAGACAGGCAGAAAGGTCAAGGGCAGGCAGAAAGGTCAAAGGCAGGCAGAAAGGTCAAGGGCAGGCAGAAAGGTCAGAACCGGGAAGACTGGAAAACTTGAGAACAGGAGAAACACGCTGGTAAGACCTGACCAAACAGGACAAACTGACAAAAGGAGACACAGGGCTGTGAGACAGAGGTTTAATCCTAGACACATGAAAAGTGGAACGTATACGGAGGGTGTGGGGCAATAGAAGGCGAACAGCAGTGGGACTAAGGATTTGAGAGATGGGGGGAAAGGGCTGATAAAGCAGGGGGAAAGTTTGGGGAACTCCATCCGGAGTGGAAAGCCATACCCTCTGCCCGAGACGATACCTGGAGGTGGACTTGATAAGAGCGGACCGGGCTCTCTTCCAGGTACAGCGACAGCGGCGGACAAACATCTGGGCAGAAGGTATGCTGACTTCTTCCTCTTGCTCAGGAAAGAGCAGGGGCTGATATCCCAAGGAACTCTCTAAAGGCGAGAGACCAGTGGCCGAGCAGGGAAGGGTGTTGTGGACGTTTTCCACCCACACAAGTTGCTTGCTCCAGTTGATGGGATTGGGGGAGAGGAGGCAACAAAGAGCCGTCTCCAGTTCCTGATTGGCTCACTCCAACTGGCCGTTAGACTGGGGATGAAAACCGGATGACAGGCTGGCTGACGACCCGATGAGGGTGAAGAACGCCTTCCGGGATCGGGACGAGAACTGAGGGCCGCGATCAGAGACCGGAAGTCCATGGATCTGGAAGACGTGCTGCATCATGAGCTGGGCCGTCTCCTTGTCTGAGGGTAACTTGGGAAGGGGAATGAAATGGGCGGCTTTGGAAAACCTATCCACCACCGAATGGATAGTGGTGTTGCCATCTGACGGAAGAAGACCAGTGACGAAGTCCAGGGATATATGGGACCAGGGGTGGTGAGGAACAGGGAGTGGTTGAATGAGGCCAGTGACGAAGCCCAGGGATATATGGGACCAGGGGTGGTGAGGAACAGGGAGTGGTTGAATGAGGCCAGTGACGAAGCCCAGGGATATATGGGACCAGGGGTGGTGATGAACAGGGAGTGGTTGAATGAGGCCAGTGACGAAGCCCAGGGATATATGGGACCAGGGGTGGTGATGAACAGGGAGTGGTTGAATGAGGCCAGTGACGAAGCCCAGGGATATATGGGACCAGGGGTGGTGAGGAACAGGGAGTGGTTGAATGAGGCCAGTGACGAAGCCCAGGGATATATGGGACCAGGGGTGGTGAGGAACAGGGAGTGGTTGAATGAGGCCAGTGACGAAGCCCAGGGATATATGGGACCAGGGGTGGTGAGGAACAGGGAGTGGTTGAATGAGGCCAGTGACGAAGCCCAGGGATATATGGGACCAGGGGTGGTGAGGAACAGGGAGTGGTTGAATGAGGCCAGCCAGAGCTTGCCGTGGAGTCTTATTCTGTGCACAGAGTGCAGGCAGCGACGAATGTCGTCAGGAACAAACATCTGGTTACAGACCAGGCTATCTATACTCCAAATGACTGCAGCCGATAGACAGGAGGTACGGCGGATGGTCTCGGGGTCAGGCGGTGTGGCAACGGGCTGTACAGGCGTGAGAGCGCATCAGGCTTCACATTCTTGGACCCAGGGCGGTAGGAGATAGTCAAATTTAATTTAACAACAAGGCCCATCGAGCCTGCCTTGAGTTGAGGCGCTTAGCGATGCAGAGATATTCCAGGTTCTTATGGTCAGTCCACACTAAGATTGGATGTTCCGGCCCCTCTAACCAGCGCCTCCACTCTTCCATCGCCATTCTGACCACGAGTAGTTCTCGATTTCCCACGTCATAGTTCCTCTCAACGGCATTAAGACGATGGGAAGGGAAAGCGCAGGGATGCAGCTTTTGGTCCTGGGCAGAAAGCTGGGACTCGACCTCCACCACAAACTGACGGAACAGGTCCGGATGAATTAAAATGGGAGCTGTGGTGAATCGATGCTTGAGGTCCGAGAACACCTGGTCAGCTGCTGGAGACCACGTGAACGGAACCTTGGGAGAGGTGAGTGCTCAGATAGGGGAAGCTGCTGTAACCCCGGATGAAACGGTGGTAAAAATGGGCAAACCTCAGGAAACGTTGCAGCTGCACTCTGGATGTGGGTTGAGGCCACCGCTTTCACCTTGTCAGAATCACATCTGAATATTTCCTGCAGCGATGACGTATCCTAGGAAGGAAATGGTGGAGAGATGGAAGTCACATTTATCTGCTTTAACTTCTTGCGTCGAGCCAACCCGGATCCGGGATCATGACTACAGCCTCAAGACCATTACCATAACGCAACGTTAACTATTCATGAAAATCGCAAATGAAATTAAATCAAGCTTAGCCTTTTGTTAACAACACTGTCATCTCAGATTTTCAAAAATATGCTTCTCAACCATAGCAAACTAGCATTTAGCATTTAGCGTTAGCATTAGCATTTAGCGTTAGCATTAGCAGGCAACATTTTCACAAAAACCAGCAAAAATATTCAATAAATCATTTACCTTTGAAGAACTTTGGATCTTTTCAAAGAGGAGACTCTCAGTTAGATAGCAAATGTTCAGTTTTCCTGCAAGATTATTTGTGCAGGAGAAATCGGTCCGTTTTCTGCGTCATGTTTGGCTACCAAAAAAACCCGAAAATTCAGTTATAAAAACGCTGAACTTTTTCCAAAATAACTCCATAATATCGACTAAAACATGGCAAACGTTGTTTAGAATCAATCCTCAAGGTGTTTTTCTACATATCTCTTCAATGATGTATCGTTCCTGGAAGTGTGCTTCTCCCTCTGAATGGCATGGTAAAATGATTGCCACTGAGAATTGCGCACCAATTTAGACAAAGGACACCGGGCGGACACCTGGCAAATGTAGTCTCTTATGGCCAATCTTCCAATGATATGCCTACAAATATGTCACAATGCTGCAGACATCTTGGACGAATGGCAGAGAGCATAAGCTCGTTCACGGCACATTCACAGCCATATAAGGAGACGATAGTAAAACAGAGCTTCAAAAATTCAGCTCATTTCCTGTTTGAGGTTACATCTTGGTTTCGCCTGTAGCATCAGTTCTGGGGCACTCACAGATAATATCTTTGCAGTTTTGAAAACGTCAGTGTTTTCTTTCCAAAGCTGCCAATTATATGCATAGTCGAGCATCTTTTCGTGACAAAATATTGCGCTTAAAATGGGCACGTTTTTTTATCCAATAATAACATAGCGCCCCCATAGGTTGAATAGGTTAACAAAAAGCTGGTTCTCCAGGAGACGCTGAAGGACCTGTCGGACACGAAGGACGTGCTCTTGAGCTGAATGGGAAAAAACAAGGATGTCGTCAAGGTAGACAAACACAAACCGGTTCAACAGATCACAGAGCACATCATTGACCAGGGCCTGGAACACTGCAGCAGCGTTGGTCAGTTTGAATGGCATAACAAGGTACTGATAGTGCCCGCTAGCAGTGTTAAAGGCTGTCTTTCATTCGTAATCTTCCCATATCCGAACCAGGTGGTAGGTGTTCTAAAGGTCCAACTTCGAGAAGATCGTCACCCCCTGGAGAGGCTTGAAAGCTGAGGAGATGAGTGGTAGAGGGTAAAGTTTTTTAACCGTGATGTCATTAAGGCCCCGATAGTCGATACACAGGCCCAGGGTTTTGTCCTTCTTCTCCACAAAGAGAAGGGAGAGGCAAATTGGCACAGTTGAAGTAGCTCCCGGGCACCTTTCTACCACCTTGCTAACCTCCACCACAAACTCCTCCAAACTGAGGCAAACGGTGGATTATTGCTCCCACACCACCAAAAGCCCAGGCGAGGGCCCTCCCGGACACCAGCGTTATCAGGTACGCTATCTTTCAGCGAAACAAAGAGGGCTGCAGCTCAAAATGAGGGAGCATTGAAAGAGAAATGCCCGACAGGTTCCCGGATCTCCAGCGTAGCGCTCCGGAGGAGCTAAGCGGGGTTCTCGGGGTGCCAGGGGAGGCTGGGGAGAAGCGCCGCTGGTAGCGGGGTTACTGAGAGTCTGGGGGTTTACCCTAGAGGCTTGTTGCCTAGTAGATAATCCGTGGAATTGCTCAAGCAATGCAGTGAAAGCGTGGTCATCGCATCCTGCCAAGATCTAGAGTCTTTCCATAAAGGTTTGAAGTAACTCCTCGTGTTGTTATGCAGATGAGTGAGGACCCAACAGCGATTCAACAGAAACAGTCTTTTAATGTCCAAACAGGGAAAACATAAATCCTCAATCGTTACAGGAGATGTCCAAACAGGGAAAACATAAATCCTCTATCTTTGCAGGAGAGTCCTCCTTCTAGTAGTAGAGGAGAATTGCAGGGCTAGCGGCAACAGACTGCAGGTCCCTCAGGGTAGGCGCGGGCCGTAGAGGACAAAGACACCTGCTCACACGTAGCATCTAATAAAGAGGCAGATTACGACAGGACGGGACAAGGGCAAAGCAAACAAGAATCCGACAAGGACAGAAGCAGAAACAGAGAGAGAAATAGAGACTTAATCAGAGGGCAAAAGAGGAGACAGGTGTGAGAGAGTAAACGAGGTCGTTAGGAGAATGGGGAACAGCTGGGAGCAGGAACGGAACGAAAGAGAGAGAGAAAGATAGTAACCTAATACGACCAGCAGGGGGAAACGAAGAGAAGAGAAAGCACAGGGACAAGATATAACATGACACGTGTCTTCCAATTGCAGCTCCTTGGAAGGAGACAGCGTTGCGGAGCTGGTCTGCTGGGTCAGTCATGGCCAGTTCATATTATCACGACTCAGAATATGACGCAGACGCAGACACAGGAGACGGATAGTTCGGTTCTCAGAATATTTATTGTAACAAAGGGACATGCAAGGGGCTGGTCGAGGGCAGGCAGAGGTTCGTAATCCAAGACAGAGTCAATCAGGGACAGAACAGCAGGCAGGTTCAGGTTCAGGACAGGCAGAAAGGTTAGAATTGGGAAGACTAGAAAACAAGAACTGGAGAACTGGAGAAAAGGGGAAACACGCTGGTAAGACCTGATAAAACAAGACAAACTGGCAACAGATAAACAGAAAACACAGATATAAATACACAGGGGATAATGGGGAAAATGGGGATAATGGGGATAATGGGGATAAATGGGGAAAATGGGAGACACATGGTGGGGGGGTGGAGACAAGCACCAGACAGGTGTTTCAGGTCAAGCTGTGACCTGGTGTCTTACCTGGTGAACTGAATGTGATAAAACTATGTTTACCTTTAGTATATCATAATGCCATTTAGCAGACACTTTTATCCAAAGCGACTTACAGTCATGCGTGCATACGTGGACCCAGCAGCAATCGAACCCACAATCCTGGCATTGCAAGCGCCACGCTCTACCAACTGAGCCAGAGAGGACCACTATAAAGTCTGTGAGACGGGTGTGTGTATTGCGATGTGCAGGTAGATGTCTTACCTTGGGATAGGATAAAGGTGTATGAAGTGTGTGAGACAGGTGTATGAAGTGTGTGAGACAGGTTTATGAAGTGTGTGAGACAGGTGTATGAAGTGTGTGAGACAGGTGTATGAAGTGTGTGAGACAGGTGTATGAAGTGTGTGATACAGGTGTATGAAGTGTGTGGGACAGGTGTATGAAGTGTGTGAGACAGGTGTATGAAGTCTGTGAGACGGGTGTATAAAGTGTGTAAGACAGGTGTATAAAGTGTGTGATACAGGTGTATGAAGTGTGTGAGACAGGTGTATGAAGTGTGTGATAGAGGTGTATGAAGTGTGTGAGACAGGTGTATGAAGTGTGTGAGACAGGTGTATGAATTGTGTGAGACAGGTGTATAAAGTGTGTGAGACAGGTGTATAAAGTGTGCAAGACAGGTGTATAAAGTGTGTGATACAGGTGTATGAAGTGTGTGAGACAGGTGTATGAAGTGTGCGAGACAGGTGTATGAAGTGTGTGAGACAGGTGTATGATGTGTGTGATACAGGTGTATGAAGTGTGTGGGACAGGTGTATGAAGTGTGTGAGACAGGTGTATGAAGTGTGTGAGACAGGTGTATGAAGTGTGTGATAGAGGTGTATGAAGTGTGTGAGACAGGTGTATGAAGTGTGTGAGACAGGTGTATGAATTGTGTGAGACAGGTGTATAAAGTGTGTGAGACAGGTGTATAAAGTGTGCAAGACAGGTGTATAAAGTGTGTGATACAGGTGTATGAAGTGTGTGAGACAGGTGTATGAAGTGTGCGAGACAGGTGTATGAAGTGTGCGAGACAGGTGTATGAAGTGTGTGAGACAGGTGTATGAAGTGTGTGAGACAGGTGTATGAAGTGTGCGAGACAGGTGTATGAAGTGTGTGAGACAGGTGTATGGATTACCTGGAGGTAACAGGAGAAAGGCCAGGACCAGGATAGTGATGTCAATGCCTCGCCTCTCCCACCAGCTACTCTCCTTCACTGTCTTCTGAACCAAACGGGTCAGCTCCATCATCAGGGACTCTTTCTCCGTCCCCTTTCCCCCTTCGTTCATCATCTCTACATTCTCCTTCCTCCTCTCCTTAACCCCGGTCTCTCCATTCTCTTTCCCTCTGTCCATATCCTGTTTGGAGTTAACAGTGTTAATTTGGAATAAGGCCTCTCGACCCTCCCAGGGTTTAGCATCCACCTCTCCTCCTCCTCCAGCCCTCTGTTCTTCTCTCCATTCCTCTGGTACATTCTGCATTTCAGCTCCCTTTGCGCCTCCCTCCTGACCAACAACAAAGTACGGTAAAAGCGACAGTGCTCTGTGTATGCAGCGGCTGTATGGACGGACTCATCGGCAGCGGCCAGACTCTGAGGATAGTAGCCTGGACATTGTGTCCTGAACACAAAGGGTCCGGACTGAAGTAAACATGACAGAAAGTCTCTTCTGAGAAGTTCAGCTCCTTTACAACCACTCCGACGGTTCTCAACTTCCTTTTCTCCTTCTAATACAAGCTGCGGTGTGCACTCCCCTCCTGCCCTTCTCTTCCCCTTCTTCTCCTCTACTCCTCCACTTCTCTCCTCTTCCTCTCCTCTTTCCCACTTCACCTCTTCTCCTCCTCTCCTCCTCTGCTCCTCTTCTTCTCCTCTACTCTTCTCCAACACGCTGTGTACTTCTCTCTTTCCCTGTCCTCCTCTTCTTCTCTGTTCTCTCTCTCTCTCCCCTTTCTCTCCTCTCCTCCTCCTCCTCTTCTTCTCTGTGTTCTCTCTCTCTCCTTTCTCTCCTCTCCTCCTCCTCTTCTTCTCTGTGTTCTCTCTCTCTCCTTTCTCTCCTCTCCTCCTCCTCTTCTTCTCTGTGTTCTCTCTCTCTCCTTTCTCTCCTCTCCTCCTCCTCTTCTTCTCTGTGTTCTCTCTCTCTCCTTTCTCTCCTCTCCTCTCCTCCTCCTCTTCTTCTCTGTGTTCTCTCTCTCTCCTTTCTCTCCTCTCCTCTCCTCCTCCTCTTCTTCTCTGTGTTCTCTCTCTCTCCTTTCTCTCCTCTCCTCCTCCTCTTCTTCTCTGTGTTCTCTCTCTCCTTTCTCTCCTCTCCTCCTCCTCTTCTTCTCTGTGTTCTCTCTCTCCTTTCTCTCCTCTCCTCCTCCTCTTCTTCTCTGTGTTCTCTCTCTCTCGTTTCTCCTCTGTGTTCTCTCTCTCTCTCCTTTCTCTCCTCTCCTCCTCTGTGTTCTCTCTCCTTTCTGTCTTCTCCTCTCTCCTTGTCAGGTTGTTCCTGTAGTGCAGTCCTTGTTTAATACAGCAGCAGCTCTGGGGACGTCCTGTGGCTTCGATGGGTGTGAGCTAAGTGAGCCGGGGCAAGTCCCAGTGTCACACACCACACACAAAGCCATGAACACTGCACGGACACACACGACTCTATACCCTGCAGCTGCTCAGCTCCAGAAATGATTCTGCTGCTTATTCCCTCTCTTCACCGAAGCTCCTCGTGCATACTGCAGGTCCCTCCCCTGCAGTCCTCGTTTCCCCTCCCCCTCCTTTCTTTCCTCCCTCTCTCATCCCTGTTGTAACCTTGGCAGCGGGCCTGGGAAAAGGAGGAGGACGGGGAGTGGGGGAAAGGGGGGCTAAGTCAGGAGGAGAAGATTAGCAGCGACTGTTTTAGTGCTCACTGTGTAGAGAGAGAGAGAGAGAGACAGAGAGAGAGAGAGAGACAGAGAGAGACAGAGAGAGACAGAGAGAGAGAGAGAGAGAGAGAGAGAGAGAGAGAGAGAGAGAGAGAGAGAGAGAGACAGAGAGAGAGAGAGAGAGAGAGAGAGAGAGAGACAGAGAGAGACAGAGAGAGAGAGAGAGAGAGAGAGAGAGAGAGAGAGAGACAGAGAGACAGAGAGACAGAGAGAGAGAGAGAGAGAGAGACAGAGAGAGAGAGAGAGAGACAGAGAGAGACAGAGAGAGAGAGAGACAGAGAGAGAGACAGAGAGAGACAGAGAGACAGAGAGAGACAGAGAGACAGAGAGAGAGAGAGAGAGAGAGACAGAGAGACAGAGAGACAGAGAGAGAGAGAGAGAGAGAGAGAGAGACAGAGAGAGAGAGAGAGACAGAGAGAGACAGAGAGAGACAGAGACAGAGAGAGACAGAGAGAGACAGAGAGAGAGAGAGAGAGAGAGAGAGACAGAGAGACAGAGAGAGAGAGAGAGAGAGAGAGACAGAGAGAGAGATAGAGAGAGAGAGACAGAGATGAGTAGATGAGTGTTTTAATGGGCTGTTGGCCAGTATTCTTTGCTGGCCAGGTACAGTGTTGGCTGCAGTGCTCTTAATGATTTAAGGGAATAGGATCTCTGGTGGGATCCTGAGTGAACTGGACTACCACTAAAACTGCTTTAGCAGAGTGCAGGGTTGTGTTAAATTGAGCTCACTGAGCAAAATGTTTCACAATAGAAAACTAAAATAAATTAAAACATATTTTCTCTCTAATTGAACACGACCCAGGTGACATCAGAGCACTAATCAGACCTTCCCTCTACATCAAATCTGTCTTCTGTTCTAATCAGAACAGGAGCTGTCAGTCATGTTATCACACTGTAACACTGGTGACAGAAACAGTAGGAAGACCTACCCAGCGCAATCATCTTTGTAATTACAGTTGTAATGACCAGGATATTAACAATCATCTTTGTAATTACAGTTGTAATGACCAGGATATTAACAATCATCTTTGTAATTACAGTTGTAATGACCAGGATATTAACAATCATCTTTGTAATTACAGTTGTAATGACCAGGATATTAACAATCAGCGTCCAAAAAGTTAATTCATTAATTGTAATAAACATTTTTAATAACTGTTGTGGGTGAGAGTATATCCAAACATGACTTATGTTGTATTCCAAAGATTGTATCCACACATCTTCGACTTGCAGTAGTGAGTGCATACATAATCATTGAAGTTACATACAAAACACATTCAAATCAAATTGTATTTGGCACAAGCGCCGAATACAACAGGTGAAGTTCACCTTACAGTGAAATGCTTACTTTACAAGCCCTTAACCAGCAATGCAGTTCAAGAAATAAGAGTTAAGAAAAATATTTACTAAATAAACTAAAGTAAAAAAATATATATCAAAAAGTGACACCAGAAAATTACATAACAATATCTGTTATATACAGGGGGTACCGGTACCGAGTCAATGTGCGGGGGTACAGGTTAGTCCAGGTAATTTATAAAGTGACTATACATAGATACTAAACAGCTAGCAGCAGATGTAACAACAAAGGGGGGGAGGCACATCAGAGTAGAAGCTTCATTCAAGGTTCTACAGACTGTTGCCATCTAGTGGAAGCCGTAGGAAGTGCAAACAGATCCATGTTCAATAGGCGGTGAGTTGAAAATCGACCAACCTCAGATTTCCCACTTCCTGGTTGGATTTTTCTCAGGTTTCCACCTGCCATATGAGTTCTGTTATACTCACAGACATCATTCAAACAGTTTTAGAAACTTCAGAGTGTTTTCTATCCAATAGTCATTTATTTTACCTTTATTTAACTAGGCAAGTCAGTTAAGAACAAATTCATATTTTCAATGACGGTCTAGGAACAGTAGGTTAACTGCCTGTTCAGGGGCAGAATGACAGATTTGTACCTTGTCAGCTCGGGGGTTTGAACTTGCAACCTTCCGGTTACTAGTCCAACACTCTAACCACTAGGCTACCCTAATGATATGCATATATTGCATCTGGGACAGAGTAGGAGGCAGTTCCTCTGGGAACGCTATTCATCCAAAGTGAAAATGCTGCCCCCTATCCCTAAAGAGTTAACAAGATGTTTATATTTCATTTGCTGTATTGGACTTGTTAATGTGTGAAAGTTACATATTTCGGGAAAAATATTTTTGAATTTCACGTGCTGCCTTTTCAGCGGAATGTTGTCGAGGGGTTCCACTGCGCTAGAAAGGTTAATGTTTCTGTTCTATATGGTACCAGTGAGAGATGGTTCCAGTTTGGAGTAGGAGGGCCAGACTCTGGTCTATACGATGAAAACTGTTGACACAGCAGATACTGTCTTCTATGTATTATAGGTATCTTTCATACAGATCTTAACCTTGTGACCCATTCTATATATCGGTGGTTCGTCATGTAGGTTGAAAGGGGTGTATCTTGGCTATAAAATACCTTTGTAATTTTGTCTCGGAGCTCTCAGCGAATCATTTGACCATGAATCGTCGACTAGCCATGACCAGCCATCAATCGATTCACTTTATATGTGTGTGTTGTATTGACCTGCTCCCTTGTTAATAAGTGATTCAAGATTTAGTTTAAGTATGACCCTGACTGGTGTGGTAAGTTTGTCACTCCTCATTTGATAGTAAAGAAATGAACCACCACATTTGGCGACGAGGATGGGATGTGAATCTTCACTTGGTGACCACTCCTGACGACCTTGGTAAATCGTGCATGAGGGATCCCTCAAACTTGGGAATTCAGGGAGATTACACTTCGGGAACAAAGCAGATTCACCCACCTTTGATCTGAGAGGCAGCGAGCCGAATGGATACCACATCTCAAACTTATTTTTTTTTAAATAAAGAGGTTAGCGAAACACTCAAAGTTGAGTTTTTAGAAAAGCCTCTGTTACGTAGGCTTTGAGTGTGTATTCCTGTGTGAGGGGGGCACCTTGGAGGCGTAAGCAGGGTCGAGTCAGTGGAGGATGATCTGAGAGTTAGTCGACTCAGACACCTATCATTGGTCAATTGTGGGCGACCTAGAGCCGTCCTGACACTGAATTGATCACGTGGGGATTAGTGCGGTCTGTAGGGGTGAGGGGCCAGGGTAGCTGTGTGAAGCACGGTACCTGGTGAAACCCTATTGGAAGAAGGACCTCCTTCCGAAAAGTGCCTGTGAGACCTTCTAAGTGATCCTCAGAAGTGGTGAATTCCAATCATTTTAAATGTGCTTGTCACGCCCTGACGTTAGAGCCATTTATTCTCTAATTTGGTTAGGTCGGGATGTGACTAGGGTGGGTACTCTAGTTTTTGTATTTCTATGTTGGCCTGGTATGGTTCCCAATCAAAGGCTATCATTGTCTCTGATTGGGGATCATATTTAGGCAGCCTTTTCCCACTGGGTTTTTGTGGGATCTTGCTTTTAGGTTAGTTGCCTGTGAGCATGCCATAGCTTCACGTTTCGTTTGTGCGTTGTTGTTTTTTTGTTGTTGTGCCGGTTCACTAAATAAATATGGTGAACCACGCTGCACTTTGGTCCGACAATCCTTACAATGACGTTCGTAACAGTGCTAGCCAGGTTTGGTAATTTAGCGCTAATAATCTAGAATCTGTGTGAACTGGTTTTGTCCATGTAATGTTAAAACATCCGGAATCTGTGTGAACTAGTTAAGACCATTTACGATATAGTATAAGATAGTAAGATGCACCTGTACTAGTTTTAAATATGTACCCCATTTACGAAGTATTGAAATATGTAAATGTATGAGTTGCATTATCCTAGGAACTAATCATGAGATAGAAATGTGAAAATATTCCTGCAGGTTAAAATATTGTTGAAAAACAACTAATTGATTAGGTATGTTTGAGAATAGCATTGTGTGACTGTGATATGAGAGTTGTGTGACTATGGAAATGAGTCTTAATATGAAGTTTGGATAGTAACATATAGAATTATGCTTCATCAGATGATTGAATTTTGGATAATAAGCTTTGATATAACGTTATCTTGGGGTTCCGTTCCTTCACTGCCCATCACAGGGGGGTATTGTGAGCAGGATGATATTTTAGAAAGCTGCTGAAGGTCTATAGTTCCTGTGAGGCTTGATTGTGTTGTTGTTTCTGGGAGGTTAGAGAACCGTTGAGGATCCCATGATCCTTTTGTTCTGCTGTGGAGAGTCCTTGAAAACGCAAATGGAATGGTTGATGTGAGTACCAAAGAATTTCTAATGTGCTATATGGATTCCGTGATATATATATATATATATATATATATATATATATATATATATATATATATGAAAATATTATGAATTCTATGTATGTATAATCGATGACTAGAGAATTGATAAAGTAATACTGGGAATATAATTAGATACATTTAAAACCACCCATACGTAGACGTACGTAGGTTTTGAGTTCGTCCTTTAATGGATCATTTGATACAGATGAGGTTTAAGCATTAAAATACTGTCTACAAAGTCTGGGCGATTGTCTCAGAAACTGATTGGAGTGTGTCCACTTTTGGTTAACGTACACTAACGATGTAACTATAAAACGCTTATTGGATTTTCTTCGTCTGGGTTCTACTACATTTGAAATAAACCTGCCCTTGAGGACAGAAAATGTGTTTTATTTTTTTCTTCCCAGTATGAGAGGAGTTGCTGCATTTATTGAATGAATCTTTTTTTTCATAAAGTTAGAGAGAATTAAGATGGAATCTCGACGTACTTCATAACGTTGTACAAAGCCCAGGGTATCCATCAAACAAATTATCATTGCGTAATTAATGTGATGTAGTAAAGTAATTGAAATACGTTGCATAAGAAAACATCATCTACTTTTATTAAAAAAGGCACAAGATGTTTTCTAGTCAATGAGTGTCGATTTTACTCTTTGCTAATCTATTCCTTTGGCATGTGAGAATCTCGCTGGAGAAACGCTTGGACCTTTAATTAAGGCTATTTTTTGGGAATTTTGTAGTTATTATGTGCCTGATAGAATGTTGGGCCTTCCTCTGACACCGCCTAGGTCCTGGATGGCGGGAAGCTTGGCCCCAGTGATGTACTGGGCCAGACACACTACCCTCTGTAGTGCCTTACGGTCAGATGCTGAGCAGTTGCCATACCAGGCGGTGATGCAACCGGTCAGGATGCTCTCGATGGTGCAGCTGTAGAACTTTCTGAGGATCTGGGGACCCATGCCAAATCTTTTCAGTCTCCTGAGGGGAAAAAGGTTATGTCGTGCCCCCTTCACAACTGTCTTGCTGTGTTTGGACTATGATGGTTTGTTGGTTATGTGGACACCAAGGAAACTGAAACTCTCAACCAGCTCCACTTCAGCCCGTTTGGTCCTCCTTTTCCTATAGTCTACGATCAGCTCCTTTGTCTTGCTGACATTAGGCCGTCATTGTAAAATAAGGTTTTTTTCTTAACTGACTTGCCTAGATAAATAAAGGTAAAAAACAAACACTGAGGGAGAGGTTGTTCATGCACAGTCATGCAACAGAGTCCACCAGTCCAAAGGCAGAACTCTTGTGAAACACTATACCCCGAACTGGATTCCCGGAGCAACATGAGATAACACTTACCTTGGCACAGACAGGATGCATTCCAAATGGTACCCTGTTCCCTATATAGATCCCTATGGGCCCTGTGCAAAAGTAGTGAACTATACATAGGGGATAGAGTGCTATTTGGGAGGTAGCCACAGACAGACTGACTGACTGATAACCTCATGTTCCAGTATCTTCATTAACACACAAACTGTCCTTAAAAACAGAAACGTGCCAACGTCCCAAATGGTACCCTATTCCCTATTCCCTACGTAGTGCACTACTTTATTTTTATTTTTTTTACCAGATCCCTATGGGCCCTTGTCAAAAGTAGAGAATAGGGTGCAATTTGGGACACATATATGTAATTGTAAAATAAGAATGTGTTCTTAACTGACTTGTCTAGTTAAATAAACATTACAAATAAATATAACAGAGTTGAATCCTTTTTATATTTTGTGTCAAGGACATGGTCAGCTTTTCATCTGAGCTAACTGGAGAATTGTACAACTATTATACATACTAAAGTAACAAAACTGGACAGTAATGTCTGTAATAAACAATAAACAAAACATTTTCTATTAATAAATACATAAATAACATTACACGTTTGCACAAATATATAGACAAAAAACATGATCAAATGCTCAGTTGCAAATGAATGACAGTATTCCATATGGGAAACATCCGTGCCAATGACAGTAAGTGAGTAGGCACCATCCTACAGCACACCCGGCCCTGCCAGACCATCTGGGTGTGTAATTAAAGACGCCCTCTCATGCACGGCACCAGGACCCTAGGGACTCTACCAGACCCCAGTGTAATGTTCTCTGTGTCCCCAGCCAGGGAGTGCTGTCCCTGGGGAGAGGCGTTAGTCAGGCAGGACCACAGCTCTGTGTGGATAATCCTAACACCATCTCAGGACTCCATGACCTAGGGCTGCTAGGCAGGACCACAGCTCTCCATGGACTAGGGCTGCTAGGCAGGACCACAGCTCTCCATGGACTAGAGCTGCTAGGCAGGACCACAGCTCTCCA
Organism: Oncorhynchus nerka; assembly: GCF_034236695.1. Classification (NCBI taxonomy): domain Eukaryota; kingdom Metazoa; phylum Chordata; class Actinopteri; order Salmoniformes; family Salmonidae; genus Oncorhynchus; species Oncorhynchus nerka. Next base: position 39,882,552 of record NC_088411.1, read on the forward strand.
TGGACTAGGGCTGCTAGGCAGGACCACAGCTCTCCATGAACTAGGGCTGCTAGGCAGGACCACAGCTCTCCATGGACTAGAGCTGCTAGGCAGGACCACAGCTCTCCATGGACTAGAGCTGCTAGGCAGGACCACAACTCTCCATGGACTAGAGCTGCTAGGCAGGACCACAGCTCTCCATGGACTAGGGCTGCTAGGCAGGACCACAGCTCTCCATGGACTAGAGCTGATAGTCAGACAGGACCACAGCTCTCCATGGACTAGAGCTGCTAGGCAGGACCACAGCTCTCCATGGACTAGAGCTGCTAGGCAGGACCACAGCTCTCCATGGACTAGAGCTGCTAGGCAGGACCACAGCTCTCCGAGGACTAGAGCTGATAGTCAGACAGGACCACAGCTCTCCATGGACTAGAGCTGCTAGGCAGGACCACAGCTCTCCATAGACTAGAGCTGCTAGGCAGGACCACAGCTCTCCATGACCTAGAGCTGCTAGGCAGGACCACAGCTCTCCATGGACTAGAGCTGCTAGGCAGGACCATAGCTCTCCATGGACTAGAGCTGCTAGGCAGACAGGACTCTGTGTGTCATTCTAGATGAAGTATCCAGATGTCACCATGTCATCTCTCTGTGGATGAACAAAACAAAATACATACAATGTGACCTCTGTTCTAGAAATTGACTTTTTACATAGAGGGAATACATATTACTAATCGTCTACATGTATTTCAATCACAGGTGTTTTACTATAGCACACCACTAGATGGCCCTATCTATCTATCAGCTACAAACTGGCCCTATTTATCTATCAGCTACAAACTGGCCCTATCTATCTATCAGCTACAAACTGGCCCTATCTATCTATCAGCTACAAACTGGCCCTATTTATCTATCAGCTACAAACTGGCTCTATCTATCTATCAGCTACAAACTGGCCCTATCTATCTATCAGCTACAAACTGGCCCTATTTATCTATCAGCTACAAACTGGCCCTATTTATCTATCATTATCTATCACAAACTGGCCCTATCTATCTATCAGCTACAAACTGGCCCTATCTATCTATCAGCTACAAACTGGCCCTATTTATCTATCAGCTACAAACTGGCCCTATCTATCTATCAGCTACAAACTGGCCCTATCTATCTATCAGCTACAAACTGGCCCTATTTATCTATCAGCTACAAACTGGCCCTATCTATCTATCAGCTACAAACTGGCCCTATCTATCTATCAGCTACAAACTGGCCCTATTTATCTATCAGCTACAAACTGGCCCTATTTATCTATCAGCTACAAACTGGCCCTATTTATCTATCTACAAACTATCTATCTATCAGCTACAAACTGGCCCTATTTATCTATCTATCAGCTACACAAACTGGCCCTATTCATCTATCAGCTACACACTGGCCCTATTCATCTATCAGCTACAAACTGGCCCTATTTATCTATCAGCTACAAACTGGCACTATTTATCTATCAACTACAAACTGGCCCTATCTATCTATCAGCTACAAACTGGCCCTATCTATCTATCAGCTACAAACTGGCCCTATCTATCTATCAGCTACAAACTGGCCCTATCTATCTATCAGCTACAAACTGGCCCTATTTATCTATCAGCTACAAACTGGCCCTATCTATCTATCAGCTACAAACTGGCCCAATTTATCTATCAGCTACAAACTGGCCCAATCTATCTATCAGCTACACACTGGCCCTATCTATCTATCAGCTACAAACTGGCCCTATCTATCTATCAACTACAAACTGGCTCTATCTATCTATCAGCTACAAACTGGCCCTATCTATCTATCAGATACAAACTGGCCCTATCTATCTATCAGCTACAAACTGGCCCTATCTATCTATCAGCTACAAACTGGCCCTATCTATCTATCAGCTACAAACTGGCCCTATTTATCTATCAGCTACAAACTGGCCCAATCTATCTATCAGCTACACACTGGCCCTATCTATCTATCAGCTACAAACTGGCCCAATCTATCTATCAGCTACACACTGGCCCTATCTATCTATCAGCTACAAACTGGCCCTATTTATCTATCAGCTACAAACTGGCCCAATCTATCTATCAGCTACAGACTGGCCCTATCTATCTATCAGCTACAAACTGGCCCTATCTATCTATCAGCTACAAACTGGCCCAATCTATCTATCAGCTACAAACTGGCCCTATTTATCTATCAGCTACACACTGGCCCTATTTATCTATCAGCTACAAACTGGCTCTATTTATCTATCAGCTACAAACTGGCCCTATTTATCTATCAACTACAAACTGGCTCTATTTATCTATCAGCTACAAACTGGCCCTATCTATCTATCAGATACAAACTGGCCCTATCTATCTATCAGATACAAACTGGCCCTATCTATCTATCAGCTACAAACTGGCCCTATCTATCTATCAGATACACACTGGCCCTATTTATCTATTAGTTACAAACTGGCCCTATTTATCTATCAGCTACAAACTGGCCCTATCTATCTATCAGCTACAAACTGGCCCTATCTATCTATCAGCTACAAACTGGCCCTATCTATCTATCAGATACAAACTGGCCCTATCTATCTATCAGGTACAAACTGGCCCTATTTATCTATCAGCTACAAACTGGCCCTATTTATCTATCAGCTACAAACTGGCCCTATTTATCTATTAGTTACAAACACATAGGAAGGAAGTCTGTTGTACTGACCCTCTCAGTGTCCTTGCTCAGTGTCCTTGCTCAGTGTCCTTGATTCCTTCTGCTGTTTGAGCCATTATTAACAAAGTAACGTGCTTTGCCTGTCATAGACTTCATGTAGTAATTTGTACAGTAATACTGACCGTCAGAGCTCAGTGTCCTCGATGCCCTCTGGTTCCTCCAGGGTGTCCAGCCGTCTCTTACAAGCCTTTAGCAGCTTCTTCCTGGGTCCCAGGGGGATGTGTATGGAGGTCAGGTCCTGGTCTGAGCAGAGCAACAGAGTTTGGAGGTCAATCTTCTCCCTTCTGAAAATGGGCATGAACTCCCCCAGGCTCTGGGAGGCAAGAAACGTCTCCAGGCGTCCACTCTCAGGCTCCAGCTCCTCGTCCAGGCCCACGTCAGCCTCCTCCCAGGGCAGCTCCTCGTCCAGGCCCACGTCAGCCTTCTCCCAGGGCAGCTCCTGCAGGTTCCTCTCCTGGAGGCTCAGGGCGCTCATGATGCTGTCTATCTTTATTGCATCATCCAGGCTGGTCTGGCGCCGGGGGAGACGACCACGGAGGCGGACGTTAGGGGCATGGCCCACCGGCTCGGAGCCAGCCACAGAACCCTCGTCCCGGGCTCCAATGGCGAATAGGCCATCGGAGACGTAGTTCCGTCGGAACACCATGGTTCCAAGACCGGGCCGGGTGAAAAGGGAGTCACGGCCCGAGTCAGTGCTGATCTCGGAGTAGGCGGCCTCGTGGAGAACCGGGTCGCTGATGGCACGGGAGAGGTGGAAGATGGTGTCGGCACGTTCATCGTCATCGTAGTGGTCGTTGTCATGGTGATCGTGGTTGTTGCCGTGGTGAGGGAACATGTCCCGGATGTTGAGGCGCGAGTGGTCCTGAGAGTTGGCGTAAGTTTCCTGTTGAAGGAACATTAATGAAGAGAAACCATTTTAATGGAAATAACCCAGGAGGTTTAAGCACTAAGCCTGTGGGAAATGTATTGGAAATAACCCAGGTTTCAGCACTCAGCCTGTGGGAAATGTAATGGAAATAACCCAGGTTTCAGCACTCAGCCTGTGGGAAATGTAATGGAAATAACCCAGGAGGATTCAGCACTAAGCCTGTGGGAAATGTATTGGAAATAACCCAGGTTTCAGCACTCAGCCTGTGGGAAATGTAATGGAAATAACCCAGGAGGTTTCAGCACTAAGCCTGTGGGAAATGTATTGGAAATAACCCAGGTTTCAGCACTAAACCTGTGGGAAATGTAATGGAAATAACCCAGGTTTCAGCACTCAGCCTGTGGGAAATGTAATGGAAATAACCCAGGTTTCAGCACTAAGCCTGTGGGAAATGTAATGGGTTTGGAAGAATAGAGTGCGTTTATTTTCTAAAGCTAACTTTCCGTTAGTTAGAGCCAACTGTTTTGGATGTTGTGTCTTTACATACAGTAGCCACTTGTTCTACCTGCTTTAGGAACATGACGTCCTGGCCAAGCTGAAGGCCAGACAGCGAGCGAACACTCTTCCTCCCATCCTCGTAGATCTTAAAGGTGCCGTCCACCTGTTTCTTCTTCTCTAGCTTCTTGTGAATCTTGGTCCTCCCCTTGGTTGTGGAGTGTACAGTGGCCTGTATAGATTGAAAAGATCGAAATGTGGACTCAGGACATTCAACAGATCATTTACTAAATGTAAAGCAAGGCAGAGTTTGAAAAAGTACAATGATCAATAGCTGAAATTTCTTGAGCTTAATCCTTAACTTATTTATCAGGGAACGTAAAAACAATATCAAATTATTTATTCAAACTGCCGTTGACTATCAAAATAATATCAAATGCATTCATGAGAAATTGACAGTGAAGCAGCAGGGAAGAAATACTTTTGACCTCTGACCTGTGAGTATGGCATGTTGGCAGTGTTGAACTGAGGAAGATTGCGGCTTAGCGTGCTGCTGCTGTTATAACTGGAGAAACTCATGGCGTCTGAGTTATCCGACCTCACGCTCTCCTTCAGGTGCTTTCTCTCCAGTCGCTGGTGGTGTTTCTGCTGCATCTTCACACAGTCCTTTATCCTCCTTTCTGTTGCGCGGAATGCTCTGTCTTTCAGCTTCTCCACCAGCTTGTAGAAGAGGTAGATCTATTTATTCACTATTTAAATATCACATATACACCACTGCAGTTTAGGCTATACAATTCAAACTGAGTATACAAAACATTAAGAACAATCTTTCCATGACATAGACTGACCCAGGTGAATCCAGGTGAAAGCTATGATCCCTTATCGATGTCACTTGTTAAATCCACTTCAATCAGTGTAGATGAAGGGGAGGAGATGGGTTAAAGAAGGATGTTTAAACCTTGAGACAGTTGAGACATGGATTGGGTATATGTGCCATTCAGAGGTTGAATAGGCAAGGAAAAATACTGAAGTGCTTTTGAACGGGGTAGGCGCCAGGAGCGCCGGTTTGAGTTTGCAACTCAATATTAGGAAGTTGTTCCTAATTAGTATTATTATTTTTTTTAACCTTTTTTTAACTGACTTGCCTAGTTAAGAACACATTCTTATGTACAATGACGGCCTACTAAAAAGCAAAAGGCCTCCCTTGGGATTAAAAATAAATAAATACATAAAATACAGGACAAAACACACATCACGACAAGAGAGACAACACAACACTACATAAAGAGAGACACTACAACACTACATAAAGAGAGACAACACTACATAAAGAGAGACACTACAACACTACATAAAGAGAGACACTACAACACTACATAAAGAGAGACACTACAACACTACATAAAGAGAGACACCACAACACTACATAAAGAGAGACACCACAACACTACATAAAGAGAGACACTACAACACTACATAAAGAGAGACACTACAACACTACATAGAGAGAGACACCACAACACTACATAAAGAGAGACACTACAACACTACATAAAGAGAGACACTACAACACTACATAAAGAGAGACACCACAACACTACATAAAGAGAGACAACACTACACTACATAGAGAGAGACACCACAACACTACATAAAGAGAGACAATGCTACATAAAGAGAGACAACACTACATAAAGAGAGACACTACAACACTACATAAAGAGAGACACCACAACACTACATAAAGAGAGACACTACAACACTACATAAAGAGAGACAACCACAACACTACATAAAGAGAGACACCACAACACTACATAAAGAGAGACAACCACAACACTACATAAAGAGAGACACTACAACACTACATAAAGAGAGACAACCACAACACTACATAAAGAGAGACACCACAACACTACATAAAGAGAGACACTACAACACTACATAAAGAGAGAGACACCACAACACTACATAAAGAGAGACACTACAACACTACATAAAGAGAGAGACACCACAACACTACATAAAGAGAGACACTACAACACTACATAAAGAGAGACACTACAACACTACATAGAGAGAGACACCACAACACTACATAAAGAGAGACAATGCTACATAAAGAGAGACACCACAACACGACATAAAGAGAGACACCACAACACTACATAAAGAGAGACACCACAACACTACATAAAGAGAGACACTACAACACTACATAAAGAGAGACACTACAACACTACATAAAGAGAGACACTACAACACTACATAAAGAGAGACACCACAACACTACATAAAGAGAGACACTACAACACTACATAAAGAGAGACACTACAACACTACATAAAGAGAGACACTACAACACTACATAAAGAGAGACACTACAACACTACATAAAGAGAGACACCACAACACTACATAGAGAGAGACACTACAACACTACATAAAGAGAGACACTACAACACTACATAAAGAGAGACACTACAACACTACATAAAGAGAGACACCACAACACTACATAGAGAGAGACACTACAACACTACATAAAGAGAGACACTACAACACTACATAAAGAGAGACAACACAACACTACATAAAGAGAGACACTACAACACTACATAAAGAGAGACACCACAACACTACATAAAGAGAGACACCACAACACTACATAAAGAGAGAGACACTACAACACTACATAAAGAGAGACAACACAACACTACATAAAGAGAGACACCACAACACTACATAAAGAGAGACACCACAACACTACATAAAGAGAGACACTACAACACTACATAAAGAGAGACAACACAACACTACATAAAAGAGAGACACACAACAACACTACATAAAGAGAGACACCACAACACTACATAAAGAGAGACACTACAACACTACATAAAGAGAGACACACAACACTACATAAAGAGAGACAACACAACACTACATAGAGAGAGACACACACAACACTACATAAAGAGAGACACCACAACACTACATAAAGAGAGACACTACAACACTACATAAAGAGAGACACCACAACACTACATAAAGAGAGACACCACAACACTACATAAAGAGAGACACACAACACTACATAAAGAGAGACACACAACACTACATAAAGAGAGACACTACAACACTACATAAAGAGAGACACCACAACACTACATAAAGAGAGACACCACAACACTACATAAAGAGAGACACTACAACACTACATAAAGAGAGACACCACAACACTACATAAAGAGAGACACACAACACTACATAAAGAGAGAACACATAAAGAGACACTACATAAAGAGAGACACACAACACTACATAAAGAGAGACACCACAACACTACATAAAGAGAGACAACACAACACTACATAAAGAGAGACAACACAACACTACATAAAGAGAGACACACAACACTACATAAAGAGAGACACCACAACACTACATAAAGAGAGACACTACAACACTACATAAAGAGAGACAAACTACATAAAGAGAGACACACAACACTACATAAAGAGAGACACACAACACTACATAAAGAGAGACAACACAACACTACATAAAGAGAGACACTACAACACTACATAAAGAGAGACACTACAACACTACATAAAGAGAGACAACACTACACTACATAAAGAGAGACACTACAACACTACATAAAGAGAGACAACACTACATAAAGAGAGACACTACAACACTACATAAAGAGAGACACACAACACTACATAAAGAGAGACACTACAACACTACATAAAGAGAGACACCACAACACTACATAAAGAGAGACACACAACACTACATAAAGAGAGACACACAACACATAAAGAGACACTACATAAAGAGAGACACACAACACTACATAAAGAGAGACACTACAACACTACATAAAGAGAGACCACAACACTACATAAAGAGAGACACCACAACATAAAGAGAGACACTACAACACTACATAAAGAGAGACACCACAACACGACATAAAGAGAGACACCACAACATAAAGAGAGACACCACAACACTACATAAAGAGAGACACCACTACACTACATAAAGAGAGACACCACAACACTACATAAAGAGAGACACCACAACACTACATAAAGAGAGACACCACAACACTACATAAAGAGAGACACCACAACACTACATAAAGAGAGACACTACAACACTACATAAAGAGAGACACCACAACACTACATAAAGAGAGACACCACAACACTACATAAAGAGAGACACTACAACACTACATAAAGAGAGACACCACAACACTACATAAAGAGAGACACACAACACTACATAAAGAGAGACACCACAACACTACATAAAGAGAGACACCACAACACTACACATAAAGAGAGACACACAACACTACATAAAGAGAGACAACACAACACTACATAAAGAGAGACACACAACACTACATAAAGAGAGACACACAACACTACATAAAGAGAGACAACACAACACTACATAAAGAGAGACACCACAACACTACATAAAGAGAGACACCACAACACTACATAAAGAGAGACACACAACACTACATAAAGAGAGACACCACAACACTACATAAAGAGAGACACTACAACACTACATAAAGAGAGACAATGCTACATAAAGAGAGACAACACTACATAAAGAGAGACACTACAACACTACATAAAGAGAGACACACAACACTACATAAAGAGAGACACTACAACACTACATAAAGAGAGACAACACTACATAAAGAGAGACACTACAACACTACATAAAGAGAGACACCACAACACTACATAAAGAGAGACACTACAACACTACATAAAGAGAGACAACACAACACTACATAAAGAGAGACACCACAACACTACATAAAGAGAGACACCACAACACTACATAAAGAGAGACACTACACAACACTACATAAAGAGAGACACCACAACACTACATAAAGAGAGACACTACAACACTACATAAAGAGAGACACCACAACACTACATAAAGAGAGACACACAACACTACATAAAGAGAGACACCACAACACTACATAAAGAGAGACACACAACACTACATAAAGAGAGACACACAACACTACATAAAGAGAGACAACACTACATAAAGAGAGACACCACAACACTACATAAAGAGAGACAACAACACTACATAAAGAGAGACAACATACATAAAGAGAGACACCACAACAGTACATAAAGAGAGAGACACCACAACACTACATAAAGAGAGAGACACCACTACATAAAGAGAGACACCACAACACGACATAAAGAGAGACACACACAACATAAAGAGAGACACCACAACACTACATAAAGAGAGACACCACAACACTACATAAAGAGAGACACAACACAACACATAAAGAGAGACACTACAACACTACATAAAGAGGGACACCACAACACTACATAAAGAGAGACACCACAACATAAAAAGAGAGACAACACAACACTACATAAAGAGAGACAACACTACAGACACCACAACACGACATAAAGAGAGACACCACAACATAAATAGAGACACCACAACACTACATAAAGAGAGACACCACAACACTACATAAAGAGAGACACACACAACATAAAGAGAGACACCACAACACTACATAAAGAGGACACACAACACTACATAAAGAGAGACACTACAACACTACATAAAGAGAGACACTACAACAACACTACATAAAGAGAGACACTACAACACTACATAAAGAGAGACAACACAACACTACATAAAAGAGACACTACAACACTACATAAAGAGAGACACTACAACACTACATAAAGAGAGACACACAACACACATAAAGAGAGACAACACTACATAAAGAGAGACACACAACACTACATAAAGAGAGACAACACAACACTACATAAAGAGAGACACACAACACTACATAAAGAGAGACACCACAACACTACATAAAGAGAGAGACACTACATAAAGAGAGACACTACAACATAAAGAGAGACACACAACACTACATAAAAGAGAGACCACAACACTACATAAAGAGAGACACCACAACACTACATAAAGAGAGACACACAACACTACATAAAGAGAGACAACACTACATAAAGAGAGACAACACTACATAAAAGAGAGAGACACTACAACACTACATAAAGAGAGACCACAACGCTACATAAAGAGAGACACTACAACACTACATAAAGAGAGACACTACAACACTACATAAAGAGAGACAACCACAACACTACATAAAGAGAGACAACCACAACACTACATAAAGAGAGACACCACAACACTACATAAAGAGAGACACCACAACACTACATAAAGAGAGACACTACAACACTACATAAAGAGAGACAACCACAACACTACATAAAGAGAGACAACCACAACACTACATAAAGAGAGACACCACAACACGACATAAAGAGAGACACTACAACACTACATAAAGAGAGACACCACAACACTACATAAAGAGAGACACCACAACACGACATAAAGAGAGACACCACAACACTACATAGAGAGAGACACTACAACACTACATAAAGAGAGACACCACAACACTACATAGAGAGAGACACTACAACACTACATAAAGAGAGACACCACAACACGACATAAAGAGAGACACCACAACACTACATAAAGAGAGACACTACAACACTACATAAAGAGAGACACCACAACACTACATAGAGAGAGACACTACAACACTACATAAAGAGAGACAATGCTACATAAAGAGAGACAACACTACATAAAGAGAGACACTACAACACTACATAAAGAGAGACACTACAACACTACATAAAGAGAGACACTACAACACTACATAAAGAGAGACAATGCTACATAAAGAGAGACACTACAACACTACATAAAGAGAGACACCACAACACTACATAGAGAGAGACACTACAACACTACATAAAGAGAGACACTACAACACTACATAAAGAGAGACACCACAACACTACATAAAGAGAGAGACACCACAACACTACATAAAGAGAGACACCACAACACTACATAAAGAGAGACACCACAACACTACATAAGAGAGAGACACTACAACACTACATAAAGAGAGACACCACAACACTACATAAAGAGAGACACTACAACACTACATAAAGAGAGACACCACAACACTACATAAAGAGAGAGACACCACAACACTACATAAAGAGAGACACCACAACACTACATAAAGAGAGACAACACTACATAAAGAGAGACACCACAACACTACATAAAGAGAGACAACACTACATAGAGAGAGACACCACAACAGTACATAGAGAGAGACACCACAACACTACATAGAGAGAGACACCACTACATAAAGAGAGACACCACAACACGACATAAAGAGAGACACCACAACATAAAGAGAGACACCACAACACTACATAAATAGAGACACCACAACACTACATAAATAGAGACACCACAACACTACATAGAGACACTACAACACTACATAAAGAGGGACACCACAACACGACATAAAGAGAGACACCACAACATAAATAGAGACACCACAACACTACATAGAGACACCACAACACTACATAAAGAGAGACACCACAACACGACATAAAGAGAGACACCACAACATAAATAGAGACACCACAACACTACATAAAGAGGGACACCACAACACGACATAAAGAGAGACACCACAACATAAATAGAAACACCACAACACTACATAAAGAGGGACACTACAACACTACATAAAGAGAGACACTACAACACTACATAAAGAGAGACACTACAACACTACATAAAGAGAGACACTACAACACTACATAAAGAGAGACACTACAACACTACATAAAGAGAGACACTACAACACTACATAAAGAGAGACACTACAACACTACATAAAGAGAGACAACCACAACACTACATAAAGAGAGACACTACAACACTACATAAAGAGAGACACTACAACACTACATAAAGAGAGACAACCACAACACTACATAAAGAGAGACAACCACAACACTACATAAAGAGAGACACCACAACACTACATAAAGAGAGACACTACAACACTACATAAAGAGAGACCACAACACTACATAGAGAGAGACACTACAACACTACATAAAGAGAGACACTACAACACTACATAAAGAGAGACCACAACACTACATAAAGAGAGACACCACAACACTACATAAAGAGAGACACTACAACACTACATAAAGAGAGACCACAACACTACATAGAGAGAGACACTACAACACTACATAAAGAGAGACCACAACGCTACATAAAGAGAGACACTACAACACTACATAAAGAGAGACACTACAACACTACATAAAGAGAGACAACCACAACACTACATAAAGAGAGACAACCACAACACTACATAAAGAGAGACACCACAACACTACATAAAGAGAGACACCACAACACTACATAAAGAGAGACACTACAACACTACATAAAGAGAGACAACCACAACACTACATAAAGAGAGACAACCACAACACTACATAAAGAGAGACACCACAACACTACATAAAGAGAGACACCACAACACTACATAAAGAGAGACACTGCAACACTACATAGAGAGAGACACCACAACGCTACATAAAGAGAGACACTACAACACTACATAGAGAGAGACACCACAACGCTACATAAAGAGAGACACTACAACACTACATAAAGAGAGACACTACAACACTACATAAAGAGAGACACCACAACACTACATAAAGAGAGACACCACAACACTACATAAAGAGAGACACTACAACACTACATAAAGAGAGACAACCACAACACTACATAAAGAGAGACAACCACAACACTACATAAAGAGAGACACCACAACACTACATAAAGAGAGACACCACAACACTACATAAAGAGAGACACTACAACACTACATAGAGAGAGACACCACAACGCTACATAAAGAGAGACACTACAACACTACATAGAGAGAGACACCACAACGCTACATAAAGAGAGACACTACAACACTACATAAAGAGAGACACTACAACACTACATAGAGAGAGACACCACAACGCTACATAAAGAGAGACACTACAACACTACATAGAGAGAGACACCACAACGCTACATAAAGAGAGACACTACAACACTACATAAAGAGAGACACTACAACACTACATAAAGAGAGACACTACAACACTACATAAAGAGAGACACCACAACACTACATAAAGAGAGACACCACAACACTACATAAAGAGAGACCACAACACTACATAAAGAGAGACACTACAACACTACATAAAGAGAGACACTACAACACTACATAAAGAGAGACACTACAACACTACATAAAGAGAGACAACCACAACACTACATAAATAGAGACACTACAACACTACATAAAGAGAGACACTACAACACTACATAGAGAGAGACTCCACAACACTACATAAAGAGAGACACTACAACACTACATAAAGAGAGACACCACAACACTACATAAAGAGAGACAACCACAACACTACATAAAGAGAGACACCACAACACTACATAAAGAGAGACCACAACACTACATAAAGAGAGACACTACAACACTACATAAAGAGAGACACCACAACACTACATAAAGAGAGACACCACAACACTACATAAAGAGAGACCTAAGACAACAACACTACATAAAGAGAGACACCACAACACTACATAAAGAGAGACACCACAACACTACATAAAGAGAGACACCACAACACTACATAAAGAGAGACACCACAACACTACATAAAGAGAGACACCACAACACTACATAAAGAGAGACACTACAACACTACATAAAGAGAGACACCACAACACTACATAAAGAGAGACACCACAACACTACATAAAGAGAGACACCACAACACTACATAAAGAGAGACACTACAACACTACATAAAGAGAGACACTACAACACTACATAGAGAGAGACACTACAACACTACATAAAGAGAGACAACCACAACACTACATAAAGAGAGACACTACAACACTACATAAAGAGAGACAACCACAACACTACATAAAGAGAGACACTACAACACTACATAAAGAGAGACACTACAACACTACATAAAGAGAGACACCACAACACTACATAGAGAGAGACACCACAACACTACATAAAGAGAGACACCACAACACTACATAAAGAGAGACACTACAACACTACATAAAGAGAGACACTACAACACTCCATAAAGAGAGACACTACAACACTACATAAAGAGAGACACTACAACACTACATAAAGAGAGACACCACAACACTACATAGAGAGAGACACCACAACACTACATAAAGAGAGACACCACAACACTACATAAAGAGAGACACTACAACACTACATAAAGAGAGACACTACAACACTCCATAAAGAGAGACACCACAACACTACATAAAGAGAGACACCACAACACTACATAAAGAGAGACACTACAACACTCCATAAAGAGAGACACCACAACACTACATAAAGAGAGACACTACAACACTACATAAAGAGAGACACCACAACACTACATAAAGAGAGACACTACAACACTACATAAAGAGAGACACCACAACACTACATAAAGAGAGACACCACAACGCTACATAAAGAGAGACCTAAGACAACAACACTACATAAAGAGAGACACCACAACACTACATAAAGAGAGACCTAAGACAACAACACAGCATGGCAGCAGCACAAAATATGGTAAAAAAATAATTGGTCACAGACAACAGCACAAAGGGCAAGAATGTAGAGACAACAATACATCACACAAAGCAGCCACAACTGTCAGTAAGAGTGTCCATGACTGAGTCTTTGAATTACGAGATTGAGATAAAACTGTCCAGTTTGAGTGTTTGTTGCAGCTCGTTCCAGTCGCTAGCTGCAGTGAACTGAAAAGACGAGTGACCCAGGGATGTGTGTACTTTGGGGACTTTCGACAGAATGTGACTGGCAGAACAGGTGTATAACAAATATAATTTAAACTATAACTGAAATATAATTCAAATACAAATATTTTGTTTAAGTGGATACAAGTATGATGGTCAAATCTATTTTTTACAACCTACTGGTATAAAATTGGTATTTGTATTTTATTTGGATCCCCAAAGCAGCAACTACCGTTCCTGGGGTCCACATTGAATATGACAAATGACATAATACAGAACATTAGTAGACAAGAACAGCTCAAGGACAGAACTACATACATTTACAAATGATATATAGGCTATACGTGCCAATGGTCATTTAGTAGTCTCAGTAATGTTTCTTCCTGTGATCAGGTCAAAATTGATCCGATGACTGTTCCTTGTCATTGCTCCGGATACCTCACCTTGGGGTTGAGGACAGACTGCTTGGCGGCGATGGAGTCCAGGTATCGGACAGAGTCCATGTGGCTCTTGGTGGCGGCCATGTCGAGGGGCGTGTGGTAGTCGTTGTCCAGGCACCACACATTGGCACCGAACGATACCAGGAAGGACAGGCAGCTGTGGTGGCCGTTGGCGGCGGCCAGATGGAGCGGAGTGTTGCCCCAAATATCACACTTGTCAGGGTCACCTCTGGGAGGAGGGAGAGGAGGAGAAGGAACACAAGGATTAAAAAGACACAGTACATAATAAAACTCCTTTTACCGCTGCTTCAGCGTAGGCCATCAATTACAGATGTTAACATGTACTTTCCTACATCCAGATTTACTTCTGGACAACAACAAAATCACACTCGATTTCCATCCAGGAATAGACTTCATCTGGTTCCAGGAAACTGAGACATGGTGTGTATACCTACCGTATGTGTGTGACACCCGATAATGACATGATAATGACCTGACTTTGACCCAATAATGACCTGATAATGTCCTGATCATGACCTGATAGCGACCCGATAATGACAATGACATGATAATGACACGATAATGACCTGGTAACGATCATGGCACTAACATGATAATGACCCGATAATGACCCAATAAGGACTCTGTAAATCAACAGGTTTACAGAACATAGAAAAATGAACCCACCTCTGCTTAGCTATGCCTATATGCTCTTTCACAATAAATTCAGGAAGTAAGATGACCCAATTGGGTGACCTCATGTCATACCGCTGACTACCATTTCTACTGTGCTGACTACAGACCATGACTCTGCAACTTATAATTATACCTTTAAATAAACACAAAGTGACATATATATACCCTCAAACAGTGAGGGATCTTTTGATGAAAAGGCGCAAACATTACACAACACAAGGATGTCATGACGTGACAGTTATATATCACTTCCTGCTTTGCGTGTCAGAGCCCCTCCCCTTTCCTGTGTTGCCCTCACCCATCCGGCCCAGCGTGGCTGTGGTGTGATTAATAATTGAGGTGGTGCAGGTGAAACATTACAGCGATGTTAACATGTATTATTCAACATATGGACTGAGAATCTTTTCTCTCACAGACACCCAGAGAAGCTGTGACCCCAGAGAGCCGCAAGGTCAACACCTGGGCCATGTTCAGTTGCCAAATGTTGTCGAACATTGCAGATAGAAATGCCACGAAAAGAACAGTTGTGATTCATTATTCTACAAGTCAGAGAGAGGCATGTTTGTTCTACATAACATATTTCTATCTGAACATTCCAAAATGTTGCGTCCTGATGAACGCTGGCTGTTCTTCATACACTTGACCCTGATTTCAACTTCCTGCATGTCTGTACAAATTGAACATTCATGCATTTACAGGTTCAATGTACATCGTCATCATCATCGTCAATATGCATCGTCAGCAATGTGCATCGTCATCATCACAATCAATGTGCATCAAAGAGATCTGACTATCAACGGGACAACCAAGAGATCTGACTATCAACGGGACAACCAAGAGATCTGACTATCAACGGGACAACCAAGAGATCTGACTATCAACGGGACAACCAAGAGATCTGACTCCACAGTAAGCCAACCCTACTACCCGACAATGTGGCCCAGTTAAAGACCAAAACAACTGGGGTTGATACGTGAATAAAACAAAGCCTCATAACTTTCTTGTTTTCATGTATCATTTATTTGAAAATTAGGCTACAGCTTCTGATTTCCAAATCTGCTCGCTCAATCTCAGGAAATAGTAATAGGACACTATTATGTCCCCCAGTCAGAGCATCTACTCTATATTCAGTGTATGTAATATGTTCCCCAGTCAGAGCATCTATATTCAGTGTATGTAATATGTTCCCCAGTCAGAGCATCTATATTCAGTGTATGTAATATGTTCCCCAGTCAGAGCATCTATATTCAGTGTATGTAATATGTTCCCCAGTCAGAGCATCTATATTCAGTGTATGTAATATGTTCCCCAGTCAGAGCATCTATATTCAGTGTATGTAATATGTTCCCCAGTCAGAGCATCTATATTCAGTGTATGTAATATGTTCCCCAGTCAGAGCATCTATATTCAGTGTATGTAATATGTTCCCCAGTCAGAGCATCTATATTCAGTGTATGTAATATGTTCCCCAGTCAGAGCATCTATATTCAGTGTATGAAATATGTTCCCCAGTCAGAGCATCTATATTCAGTGTATGAAATATGTTCCCCAATCAGAGCATCTATATTCAGTGTATGAAACATGTTCCCCAGTTAGAACATCTATATTCAGGGTATGAAATATGTCCCCTAGTCAGAGCATCTATATTCAGTGCCATTTAGTCCAAGATCATGTCTAATAGTTCTGGGAAACCATCCTATATGTTCAGCTCCATTCTTTTCCTTGTACCTTTTAGATACGACATAGAAAGAGGCCTGTATAACGCAGAGAAGAAGTAGGAGCATTGCTAAGTTCCGGTAGTATGCAAGCTCCTCCTAATCTTCTAGCAGGCCTTTTGATATCGACCACAGCTCTGGGCCTGTCCATCCTTATCTCAGCCACTTCCAGCCTGGGCCTGTCCATCCTTATCTCAGCCACCACCAGCCTGGGCCTGTCCATCCTTATCTCAGCCACCACCAGCCTGGGCCTGTCCATCCTTATCTCAGCCACCACCAGCCTGGGCCTGTCCATCCTTATCTCAGCCACCACCAGCCTGGGCCTGTCCATCCTTATCTCAGCCACCACCAGCCTGGGCCTGTCCATCCTTATCTCAGCCACCTCCAGCCTAGGCCTGTCCATCCTTATCTCAGCCACCACCAGCCTGGGCCTGTCCATCCTTATCTCAGCCACCACCAGCCTGGGCCTGTCCATCCTTATCTCAGCCACCACCAGCCTGGGCCTGTCCATCCTTATCTCAGCCACCACCAGCCTGGGCCTGTCCATCCTTATCCCAGCCACCACCAGCCTGGGCCTGTCCATCCTTATCTCAGCCACCACCAGCCTGGGCCTGTCCATCCTTATCTCAGCCACCACCAGCCTGGGCCTGTCCATCCCTATCTCAGCCACCACCAGCCTGGGCCTGTCCATCCTTATCTCAGCCACCACCAGCCTGGGCCTGTCCATCCTTATCTCAGCCACCACCAGCCTGGGCCTGTCCATCCTTATCTCAGCCACCACCAGCCTGGGCCTGTCCATCCCTATCTCAGCCACCACCAGCCTGGGCCTGTCCATCCTTATCTCAGCCACCACCAGCCTGGGCCTGTCCATCCTTATCTCAGCCACCACCAGCCTGGGCCTGTCCATCCTTATCTCAGCCACCACCAGCCTGGGCCTGTCCATCCTTATCCCAGCCACCACCAGCCTGGGCCTGTCCATCCTTATCTCAGCCACCACCAGCCTGGGCCTGTTCATCCTTATCTCAGCCACCACCAGCCTGGGCCTGTCCATCCTTATCTCAGCCACCACCAGCCTGGGCCTGTCCATCCTTATCTCAGCCACCACCAGCCTGGGCCTGTCCATCCTTATCTCAGCCACCACCAGCCTGGGCCTGTCCATCCTTATCTCAGCCACCACCAGCCTGGGCCTGTCCATCCTTATCTCAGCCACCACCAGCC
Organism: Oncorhynchus nerka; assembly: GCF_034236695.1. Taxonomy (NCBI): domain Eukaryota; kingdom Metazoa; phylum Chordata; class Actinopteri; order Salmoniformes; family Salmonidae; genus Oncorhynchus; species Oncorhynchus nerka. The sequence continues at coordinate 39,901,625 of NC_088411.1, forward strand.
TGGGCCTGTCCATCCCTATCTCAGCCACCACCAGCCTGGGCCTGTCCATCCTTATCTCAGCCACCACCAGCCTGGGCCTGTCCATCCCTATCTCAGCCACCACCAGCCTGGGCCTGTCCATCCTTATCTCAGCCACCACCAGCCTGGGCCTTTGCTGCAGCATCAATGCCCCGGGACTGTTGTTAGAGGATCTGTCTGTCCTATTAGTCCGATCCCTCACCCTGACCTTTCCTCTACAGCCAAAATCTACGCTGTTAATATCTAATTTACACATCTGACACTGCTGCTGCTTTCAGGCATCAATATCTACTGCTCTCTCCACACTTAATTACCATCATGCCTTATAAACCTGTCACTAAAGTCTTGACATATCCCTGGAGTATTGACCCTACCCTTCTACTCTCTTCTTCCCCCTACCCTCCTCTGATCTCTGCCTATCCTCCTCTCGTCCTCTCCCCCTACCCTCCTCTTGTCCTCTCTCTCTCTCTCTCTACCCTCCTCTTCTGCCCTATCTCGCTCTCTGTACCCTCCCTCTCTACTCTCCTCTTCTGCCCTCTCTCCCTACCCTCCTCCTCTTGTCCTCTCCCCCTACCCTCCTCTTGTCCTCTCTCTCTCTCTCTCTCTCTCTCTCTCTACCCTCCTCTTCTGCCCTCTCTCGCTCTCTGTACCCTCCCTCTCTACCTTACTCTTCTGCCCTCTCTCCCTACCTTCCTCCTCCTGTCCTCTCTCCCTACCCTCCTCTTGTCCCATCTCCCCCTACCCTCCTCCTCTCTTCTACTCTGGTTCTCCTGGGTGCTGTCTCCACCATAGTGGGTTGTCAAAAGGCTCTCTAAATAGGCGTTATAGCCCTTCCATCCACACCTGCTTGTCCAGCACTTAAACCTTCCACAAAAGAGAGGTATTTTTACCTATACTGTCTGTACACATGTACAAAGGAGCTTCGGTAGCTGAATGAGTAGCTCACTTATAAAACGATAATATAGCCTTACTCCTAAATCCCGCGTCTCTCTTGTTTCCCATTGGAAGTCAGAAAGCACTATTGCTAGACTGCTGAGGGTATATTCTGACCGTACAGGACCTTCTGACTGGGAGATGTATATTAAAACCATTTTTTTTAACCTTTGTTTAACTAGGCAAGTAAGTTAAAAACAAATTATTATTTACAATGACGGCCTATTCCGGACAAACCCTAATGACACTGGGCCAATTGTGCACCGCCTTATGGGACTTCCAATCATGGCCGGTTGTGATACAGCCTGGAATTGAACCAGGGTCTGTAGTGATGCCTCTAGCACTGAGATGTAAGATGGCGCCGGAGAACAAGGCTGACGTTTTACGTATTTCTAACCAATTATGTTTTTTGGTTTGTTTCTTTGCGTTGTTTGTAACTTATTTGTTTACTTATTGTGTTTATAATGTTGCTGCTACCATCTCTCAAGACCGAAAAAAAACTTCTGGGCATTAGAACTGTGATTGCTCACCACGGACTGGCAGAATCCTATTTTTCCTTTAACGAGTCCGACGAGCCTGACGTGAATGACATACTGCTCTCCCGGGAATAGGCCCAGACTACCGTCATTTGCGTGAAGAGAAGGCGGAGTAAAAGGGACCAGAGGGCGGGCTGCCTTCTGGGAATTCAAAGGCAATCTAATAAATCCCCATTTCTTCCATTCGGCTAGCAAACGTGCAATCTTTGGAAAATATATTGATGTCCTACGCGGAAGATTGGTAGTTTAATGGGACATTCAAAATTGTGATATCTTAAGCTTCACGGAGTCGTGGCTGAACAATGACATTATCAACATACAGCTGGCTGGTAATACGCTGTATAAGTAGGACAGAACAGCAGCATCTGGTAAGACAAGGGGCGGTGGACTATGTATTTTTGTAAATAACAGCTGGTGCATGATATCTAAGGAAGTCTCAAGGTTTTGCGTATCTCATGATAAGCTAAAGACCACACTATCTACCTAGAGAGTTTTCATCTGTATTTTTCGTAGTTGTCCACATTCCACCACAGACTGATGCTGGCAATAAGAGCGCACTCAATGAGCTGTATTCTGCCAGAAGCAAACAGGAAAACGTTGACCCAGAGGCGGCGCTGCTAGTAGCCGGGGACTTTAACGCAAGGAAACTTAAATCTGTCTTACCAAACTTCTATCAGCATGTTAAATGTGCAACCAGAGGGAAAAAAAACTCTGGACCACCTTTACTCCACTCACAGAGACGCATACAAAACTCTCCCTCGCCCTCCATTTGGCAAATGTGACCATAATTCTATACTTTGGATTCCTGCTTACAAGCAAAAATGAAAGCAGGAAGCACCAGTGACTTGAACAATGAAAAAGTGGTCAGATGAAGCAGATGCTAAGCTATAGGACTGTTTTGCTAGCACAAGCTGGAATATGTTCCGGGATTCCGCCAATAGCATTGAGGAGTACACCACATCAATCAGCTTCATCAATAAGCGCATCGATGAGGTCGTTCCCACAGTGACTGTACGAACATACCCCAACCAGAAGCCATGGATTACAGGCAACATCCGCACTGGGCTAAAGGCTAGAGCTGCCGCTTTCAAGGAGCGGGACTATAACCCGGAAGCTTATAAGAAATCCCACTATGCCCTCCTACGAACTATCAAACAGGCAAAGCATCAATACAGGACTAAGATCGAGTCCTACTACACCGGCTTTGATGCTCGTCGGATGTGGCAGGACCTGCAAACCATTACAGTCTACAAAGGGAAGCACAGCCGAGAGCTGCCCAGTGACACGAGCCTACCAGGCGAGCAAACTACTTCTATGCTTGCTTGGAGGTAAATAACACTGAAATGCATGAGCGCACCAGCTGTTCTGGAAGACTGTGTGATCGTGCTCTCCGCAGCCGATGTGAGTAAGACCTTCAAACAGGTCAACATTCACAAGGCAGCAGAGCCAGACAGATTACAAGGAATGTGTACTGCGAGCATGCTCTGACCAACTGTCAAAAGTCTTCAATTACATTTTCAAGCTCTCCCTGTCCAAGTCTGTAATACCAACATGTTTTAAGCAGACAACCAAAGTATCTGTGCCAAAGAACACTAAGGTAACCTGCCTAAATGAGTACTGACCCGTAGCACTCTGTAGCCATGAAGTGCTTTGAAAGGCTGGTCATGGCTCACATCAACAGCATCCTCCCGGATACCCTAGACCCACTCCAATTTGCATACCACCCTAACAGATCCACAGATGATGAAATCTCTATTGCACTCTACACTACCCTTTCCCACCTGGACAATAGGAACACCTATGTGAGAATGCTATTCATTTACTACAGCTCAGAGTTTAACACCATACTGCCCTCAAATCTCATCAATAAACTAAGGACCCTGGGACTAACCTCCCTCTGCAACTGGATCCTGTACTTCCTGACGGGCCGCCCCCAGGTGGTAAAGGTAGGTAACAACACAACCGCCACACTGATCCTCAACACAAGGACCCCTCAGGGGTGCATGCTCAATCCTGTCCTGTACTCCCCGTTCACCGATGACACAACAGCCTGATCACCGACAACGACGAGACAGCCTATAGGGATGAGGGTAGAGCCCTGGCTGTGTGGTGCTAGGACAACAACCTCTCCCTCAGCATGATCAAGACAAAGGAGATGATTGTGTACTACAGGAAAAAGAGGACCGAGCACGCCGCCATTCTCATTGATGGGGCTGCAGTAGAGCAGGTTGAGCGCTTCAAGTTCCTTAGTGTCTACATCACCAACAAGCAGCATACCACCCTGAATACCACTGCTGGCTTGCTTCTGAAGCTAAGCAGGGTTGGTCCTGGTCAGTCCCTGGATGGGAGACCAGATGCTGCTGGAAGTGGTGTTGGAGGGCCAGTAGGAGGCACTCTTTCATCTGGTCTAAAAAATATCCCAATGCCCCAGGCCAGTGATTGGGGACACTGCCCTGTGTAGGGTGCCGTCTTTCGGATGGGACATTAAACGGGTGTCCTGACTCTCTGCAGTCATTAAAGATCCCATGGCACTTATTGTAAGAGTAGGGGTGTTAACCCTGGTGTCCTGGCTAAATTCCCAATCTGGCCATCAGACCATCACGGTCACCTAATAATCCTCAATTTACAATTGGCTCATTCATCCCCCTCCCCTGTAACTATTCACCAGGTTGTTGCTGCAAATGAGAATGTGTTCTCAGTCAACTTTACTGGTAAAATAATGGATAAATAAATAAATTAAAAAACGAACACGGTCCAAGCACACCAAGACAGTTGTGAAGATGGCATGACAAACCTATTCCCCCTCAGGAGACTGAAAATATTTGGCATGGGTCCTCAGATACTCTAAAGGCTCTACCACTGCCTCTGACCGCAAGGCACTAGAGAGGGTAGTGCATACGGCCCAGTACATCACTGGGGCCAAGCTTTCTGCCAACCAGGACCTCTACACCAGACGGTCTCAGAGGAAGGCCCTAAAAATTGTCAAAGACTCCAGCCACCCTGTTATACTGTCCATGCTACCGCATGGCAAGTGATACCGGAGTGCCAAGTCTAGGTCCAAGAGGCTTCTAAACAGCTTCTACCCCCAAGCCACAAGACTCCTGAACATCTAATCAAATGGAAACCCAGACTATCTGCAGTGCCGCCTCCCCTCTTTTACACCACTGCTACTCTCTGTTGTTATCACTTTAATAACTCTACTGTGGCTTGTGGAAGTATTCACCCCCTGGTATTTTTCCTATTTTGTTGCCTTACAACCTGGCGTTAAAATCGATTTTTGGGGGTTGGATTAGAGACCGATTATGATTTTTCAACGCCGATACCGATGCATATTTATTTGATTTTATTTGTAATAATGACAATTACAACAATACTGAATGAACACTTATTTTAACTTAATATAATACATCAATAAAACATCAACTTAACCTCAAATAAATAATGAAACGTTGAATTTGGTTTAAATAATGCAAAAACAAAGTGTTGGAGAAGAAAGTAAAAGTGCAATATGTGTCATGTAAAATAGCACAACGTTTAAGTTCCTTGCTCAGAACATGAGAACATATGAAAGCTGGTGGTTCCTTTTAACATGAGACTTCAATATTCCAAGGTAAGACGTTTTAGGTTGTAGTTAATATAGTATTTATAGGACTATTTCTCTCTATACCATTTGTATTTCATATACCTTTGACTATTGGATGTTCTTATAGGCACTTTAGTATTGCCAGTTCAACAGTATAGCTTCCGTCCCTCTCCTCGCCCCTACCTGGGCTCGAACCAGGAACACATCGACAAAAGCCACCCTTGAAGCATCGTTACCCATCGCGCCACAAAAGCCACGGCCCTTGCAGAACAAGGGGAACAACTATTCCAAGTCTCAGAGTCTCAGAGCGAGTGACGTCACCGATTGAAACGCTATTAACGCGCACCCCGCTAACTAGCTAGCCATTTCACATCGGTTACACCAGCCTAATATTGGGAGTTGATAGGCTTGAAGTCATGAACAGCTCAATGCTTGAAGCATTGAGAAGAGCTGCTGGCAAACGCATGAAAGTGCTGTTTGAATAAATGCTTAGGAGCCTGCTGCTGCCTACCACCGCTCAGTCAGACTGGTCTATCAAATATCAAATCAGACTTAATTATAACATAATAACACACAGAAATCCGGAAACTATCGAATCCGGAAACTATCATTTCCAAAACAAAACGTTTATTATTTCAGTGAAATACGGAATATTCCGTATTTTATCTAACAGGTGGCATCCATAAGTCAAAATATTGCTGTTAAATTGTACAACCTTCAATGTTATGTCATAATTATGTCATAATTACGTAACATTCTGGCAAATTAGTTCGGCAATGAACACGGCGGCCCAAAATGTTGCATATACCATGACTCTGCGTCCAATGAACGCAAGAGAAGTGACACAATTTCACCTGGTTAATATTGCCTGCTAACCTGGATTTCTTTTAGCTAAATATGCAGGTTTAAAAATATATACTTCTGTGTATTGATTTTAAGAAAGGCATTGGTGTTTATGGGTAGGTACAGTCGTGCAACGATTGTGCTTTTTCGCAAATGCGCTTTTGCTAAATCAACCCCTGTTTGGCGAAATTGGCTGTCTTTGTTAGGAAGAAATAGTCTTCACGAGCCAGGCGGCCCAAACTGTTGCATATACCCTGACTCTGTTGCAAGAGAAGTGACACAATTTACCTTGTTAAAAGAAATTAATGTTAGCAGGCAAGATTAACTAAATATGCAGGTTTAAAAATATATACTTGTGTATTTATTTTAAGAAAGGCATTGATGTTTATGGTTAGTTACACGTTGGAGCAACGACAGTCCTTTTTCTCAAATGCGCACCGCATCGATTATATACAACGCAGGACACACTAGATAAACTAGTAATATCATCAACCATGTGTAGTTATAACTAGTGATTATGATTGATTGTTTTTTATAAGATAAGTTTAATGCTAGCTAGCAACTTACCTTGGCTTCTGCTGCATTCGTGTAACAGGCAGGCTCCTCGTGAAGTGCAATGAGAGGCAGGTTGTTGGAGCGTTGGACTAGTTAACTGTAAGGTTGCCAGATTAAATCCCCGAACTGACAAGGTAAAAATCTGTCATTCTGCCCCTGAACAAGGCAGTTAACCCACTGTCATTGAAAATAAGAATGTTTTCTTAAGTAAGAATGTGTTGTTAAATAAAGGTGTAAAAAAATATATATACATATATATATATTTTTTTTAAATCAGCCAAATCGGTGTCCAAAAATATTGATTTCCGATTGTTATGAAAACTTAAAATCGGCGCTAATTAATCGGCCAATCCTGATTAATCGGTAGACCTCTAGTTTGTATCACAACATGCCTACCACTTTGAAGATGCTAAATATTTTTTCTTGTGAAACAAAAAAAAACTGAAAACTTGAGCGTGCATAACTTTTCACCCCTACCCCCCCAAAGTCAATACTTTGTAGAGCCACCTTTTGCAGCAATTACAGTTGAATGTCTCTCCCTAAACTGTTAATTTTTTCTCTTGAGGTGCTGTCCTGTTGCACACTCTACAAACACTGTGATCTCCACCCGGCACAGCCAGAAGAGGACCCTCATTGCCTTGTTTCTTCCTAGGTTTTTGCCTTTCTAGGTTGTTTTTCCTAGCCACCGTGCTTCTACACCTGCATTGCTTGCTTTTTGGGGTTTTAGGCTGGGGCTATATAAATATATTTGATAGAGGACTGAGGGTGTGTAAAAGTGTGTAAATAGTTACCCATGTTGCTTTGTAAATGTATATATTTAATTTTTTTCATTTAATTTTTTTTTCCCAATTTTTTAACATTTTTGTGGGGGGGTGTGTTAGAATACCATTTTGGTATTTTGTATATAGTTATTGGTTTCAAAATCATTCACCAATTTGGCCACTTGGGTACATTTGGGCTACTTGTGTGGGACACCTGGGTGACTTCACAATACATGTTTTGTAGCACACTCATTTTGGAAGTTGTCATTCTGAAATTTTGCACAAGTACTGTTGCCCTCTTAATTTTTTCACTAAAATTGTCCCCATCGTCTTATCTGAATGTTTGTTTTATCTTGTTCATTTGAAAGTTGATGATACCAAAATAAATAGAAAAAAACGCATGTTTTTTTTCATAGTTTTATCTAAACCAGATCTATTGTGTGTTATTCTCCTACATTCAATTCACATTTACACAAACTTCAGAGTGTTTTCTTTCAAATGGTACCAAGAATATGCATATACTTGGTTCTGTGCCTGAGCTACAGGCTGTTAGATTTGGGTATGTCTTCAGGCGGAAATTGCACAAAGTAGGGGGGTAGTTCTAATTAACAAGTAATTATTTTCATTTCACTTCACCAATTTGGACAATTTTGGGTACGTCCATTACATGAAATCCAAATGAAAATCCATTTAAATTACAGGTTGTAATGCAACAAAATAGGAAAAACGCCAAATACTTTTGCAAGGCACTGTACCTACATGTACATACTACCTCAACCAACCGGTGCCCCCGAACATTGACTCTGTACCGGTAGCCCCCCTGTGTATAGTCTCGCTATTGTTATTTTACTGCTGCTCTTTAATTACTTGTTACTTTTATTTCTTATTCTTACTCGTATTATTTTTAATCTGCATTGTTGATTAGGGATTCTTAAGTAAGCATTTCACTGTTTCACCTGTTATATTCGGCGCATGTGACTAATACCATTTGATTTGATTTGATTTGCAGTGCCTTAGACCGCTGCGCCACTCGGTAGCCCAGTGGTTTGTGTGGGGAACAAAGATTATAGCCGTCATCTGGCGGTAGCTGCCTACTACTGTAGCTCACAAGGACAAGAGTCCGAACTTACCCGCAGGCTAACAATGTGGTGGAGGAGTGGGCCCTTTCAAAAGTCAGTCTGAATGAAAACAAGCATCTCATGTAATTGAACTGATGTTTATTACCTCTGATTCAGAGGGGTTGGGTTAAAAGCGGAAGACACATTTCAGTTGAAGGCATTCAGTTGTACAACCGACTGGTATCCCCCTTTCCCTTTCCACTGCTACTTCCATAGAGGTGTGTGTGTGTGTGTGTGTGTGTGTGTGTGTACACGCTTGCACGCGTGCATAAGTATTCACGCAGCACGGTTGTGCATTGGTGTCTGAGAGAGTATTGGTTAGCAGGCCATCCTTCTGTCAGTGACATTTGCCTTTGATTAGGCTTGTTAAAATGGAAACACAGAGGTGTCCATCACATTAACAGCCCTGTTGGACGGGATGAGGAGGGTCAAACTAGCAGACATAAATCCTGAGCTGACACTAAAGTGGCCGTTTGAATGTAAATGTTGTTCCTAGACAGTAATCTGAGTAACCAGTTGACTGAAGGTTTTAGTGATCTTCTGCAGTTCAATGCCAGGATAGAGTGTTCGATTCCTGGACCAGCCTGTCATGGCTCTGATCCAACCAGTTCCCATCACCATGACTGTCTGGGTGCGTCCCCAATGGAGCCCTATTCCTTATATAAGTAAATATACAGAGCATTCGAGAAAGTATTCAGACGCCTTGTTCCACATTTTGTTATTTTACAGCCTTACTCTAAAATAGGTTAAATTTAAAAAATGGACAGGACAACAACCCTAAGCACACAGCCAAGACAACACAGGAGTGGCTTCGGGACAAGTCTCTGAATGACCTTGAGTGGTCCAGCCAGAGCCCGGACTTAAACCCGATCTCTGGAGAGAACCTGACTTAACTTGAGAAGATCTGCAGAGAAGAAGGGAAGAAACTCCCCAAATACAGGTGTGCCAAGCTTGTAGCTTCATTCCCAAGAAGACTAGAGGCTGTAATCGCTACCAAAGGTGCTTCAACAAAGTATTGAGTAAAGGGTCTGAATACTTATGTAAATGTGATATTTCAGTTTTATTATTTGTAATACATTTGCAAACATTTCTAAAAACCTGCTTTTGATTTGTCATTATGGGGTATTGTGTGTAGATTGATGAGGGGGAAAAACGAATTAATCAATTTTAGAATAAAGCTGTAATGTAACTAAATGTGGAAAAGGTCAAGGGGTCTGACTACTTTCCGAATGCACTGTATATAAACATATACATAATTGCATGTCTCTGGTCTAGGCTATATTGCTCTGACTCTGCCCTTTCAGATGGAAGTGAGAAGATACTGTGCATAAATTGCAAACTTGCCTTTGCGCACGCTGCACTGACATGCGACAATGCTCCTCCGCACCTGTTTGTTGATACTTCAACTGGTAGGTCAATTTGCAATCGGGACACCTGAGCTATTTTTAAAATGAGTTGCCTTGTTACTTCCTCGCAAGAGAAGCTATAGGCTTTATCGGCTGCTTAGGAAACGTAACGAAGCTTACCCTCTTCCCACAACGAGTCGGAGCGCATCAAGGTTGCCGTGGTACGCAGCCCATAACGTCGGTGTCATTCCGTCTTCATCGGGCGCGTTGAGCTGCTTCCGAGTGGCCTCTCTGAGTAGGTCCAGGTAGCCATCCCGGGCTGCCCGGTGGTACTTGTCGTTCATAGTGCCTACGGCTCTGATAGCCTGGCTCATGGTCAGTTATTGGCATCTAGGTGTGCTAAGAGCTTTCCCTCCGAGGGGGCAAGTTTGTACAAGACGCTCAGTGTTCTGTTGGGTCGTAGGTTGATGCTTCCCTCAGGAAGGAGGTAGGGACTACAGAGAGAAGCCAGAGCGGTTGCCAGGGGGACACATCAGACGGTTGTCAAACAGGGAGGGGTTCAGAGAAGTTGACAGCCTTAAACCTGTGCAGATCATGGAGATCTCACTGTAATCATTTGTTTTAGTTTTAACCTTAGTTAACTAATGAATTGTGAATGCATTTTTTATCCATTAACAGTATTCAATTCTGAATAGTAGCCTAACAATTTCAATTAGGCCCGGCTAATTTTACTGAATCAATTAGTAATGTCATTATTCATTATTCATTATTGCATTTTAATAGCATGTGTCACTGTACAGTAGATTACTCGCTCAGAACACGGAAACGATTCAACAGTAGCCTGACGAGTGTGCTTTTATGACTTTAGTATCAGATTATTTGAGTTCTTATCTCCTGCTACATCTGGGTAATATCTAGGTAACACAGAAGACTATATGAAGTCAGTGAATGGTGCCGGCTGTGTTCAAACAAGCAGTAACAGGCACTGACGTTTTTCCTTTGGTATACATAACCACACGTTGGACAAACATTTCACCAAAACCCACACAGACTATGTATCCTTTGGAGACAAGCTCACACATGACAGAGTTGACAAACATTCTTTGAATGATTGAATTGCAAACAACAAAGAATCCAAAGAACTGTCTTTTAAAAATGCGTGTTAGAATATAACACTTTTGAACCCATGTTTGGTATCTATCTGGAACTTGTTCTCTGATGGGAACTTTGATGCCTTCTAAATGGATGTACTGTGTGATGTGTAATATATCTCTGTGATAATTTGTCTGTTCAGAGTGAATCTGACCACTCCGGTCATCAGATCAAGGTGTGACCCGCTCCTAGCAGATTGGTTGGTATGATTTAATTGGCCGTGTTTGCTCAGATTTGGTCTGTGATTGGTCAACAACTGATTTGAAATACAAACGATTATAAAAGGAACGATTGACTTTTGTTCCGTCTCTTCTTGCTTCTTCTTGGTTCCTGACCTGTTGTGCTGAGACACACACACATACACACACACACACACACATACATACACACACACACACACACACACACACACTCTCTTTTCTCTCTCTCTCTCTCTCTCTCTCTCTCTCTCTCTCTCAAATTTCAATTTAAGGGGCTTTATTGGCACAGGAAACACATGTTTACATTGCCAAAGCAAGTGAAATAGATAATAAACAAAAGTGAAATAAACAATTAAAAAAAATGAACACTACAAGAGTGATTAATGGTGACATCCACTCACTGCATAGCTGGCTTTAAGCATTCCTTCATGGTTTATTTGAACAATGAAAACACTAAGGTCAACGTGCGCAACATAAGTCAACTGAGATTTATTGGGTGTGTCCCAAATGGTACCATATTCCCTATAGAGTGCACTACTTTTGACCAGAGCCCTATAGGGCCATGGTAAAAGTAGTGCACTATAAAGGGAATATGCTGCCATTTGGTACACAGACTAACAGAAGACTATTTATTTTTATTAAAGGCGTGGCATGATTAGTCCCACATATAGGATTCCGCCACATCTACACAACCCTGGGACTACCAATGGGAGTACAGGTTAGGTTTTTCACCTGCATTTAAATACACACTCTTACTGGGTAGGTCCAGCTTCCTAACGCTCATTAGATTTGAATTATGAGGGAGAGGGAAAGAACAAGAGAGACTGCTGGATACGGAATGGATTAAAGAGAGATACAAGGAGAGCAAGAGAGGGAGAGAGAGAGAGAGACCGACAGAGCAAGAGAGATAGAGAGAGAGAGAGAGACCGACAGAGCAAGAGAGAGAGAGAGAGGTTGAAAAAGGAGCTGCAGAGTGGATTTAGTGAAAGTAAAAGGAGTCAGACTAATTAAAGTCAGTAAGTATGGATTCAGAGCATGGTACCTCAGCAACAGCTGACACCATTGTCCCCGGAAGTCAATGCCAGGAGTCTGGTACCTCAGCAACAGCTGACACCATGGTCCCCGGAAGTCAATGCCAGGAGTCTGGTACCACAGCAACAGCCGACACCATTGTCCCCAGAAGTCAATGCCAGGAGTCTGGTACCACAGCGACAGCTGACACCATGGTCCCTGAAAGTCAGTGCCAGGCTGAGGAGGAGGAGGAGGAGGAGGAGGAAGAGGAGGGATCCGGAAACCATACACACCCAGACCCAGTCCTGGTGTGGGCCCCCAGTGGGAGACGGCTGCTCTCCGGGCTCCTTGGCCTCAACGTTGTCCTTCTTGGGGCAGCTCTGGTAGCTGGCAAGGCCTTCAACCCTCAGGTTCGAAAAATATGAAACAAGGCCAGCACTCACTTGGGATAAAATGTGCAATTAAGCTTTGTTTTAATTCTCTCTAATGAACTCACAGCAACATGTCCTAATAGTCTATGCACGGGCATACTGTACGTTTCAGCTTGAGCATTCCTCTTCGCATGTGTGGTCCCTTAACTGAGACTTCATCCCTCAGGGCCTCAGGCACCAGGAGCCCCAGATCTTCATGTTGCTGCTGATGTGCCTCAGCCTGGCCTGGATGCTGTGGTACCTACTCTGGGCCAGGAGGAAACCTGGGATATGCCCACATAAAGACCACCACGCTGGGGGAATCACAGTCACAGGTAGGCACTCTTGGATTATTATTTGGACTATAAATTGTACCTACTTGTATTGTACTTATGACAAAATGTTGACTCTGTTCTATTGAGACATTTTACTTTATGTTGGTATTCTTGCCTTTTATCATTTCTATTTGTTGCTGCATTGTCGCGAAGGAACCTGCAAGAAAGTATTTCATTGGACGGCGTATACCAACTGTATCCTGTACATACAACTCATAAAACTTAAAACTTGGAGTTATATTTATGGTACTTATTGTTACTTTAGGTTTTGAATAGACAGATAGAAACACATGTCATGGATTAATGCCTTATAGGCTACTTATGTGGTATTTATTTTTAATAAGAAACTGGGGAAAATTGTAGCTATATACTGCAGGGGTGAAACTTTACCTGGGGACGGTGGGTGTGCTTTAGGACCATGCGGACGCCTCCAAGCTGTAAGGGTAGGAGGTTTGGAATGTTTATCCGACCGCATAAAAAAAGATATAGATACAATTCAAGTTATATGAGATCAAATCCAGACCAGAACTATTATTTTAGCAGGTGACTAATATTATACATTTATAAATTATACATTTATAAATTATACAATTCAATGATACATTTATCAATTATACATGTATAAATTATACATTTTTAAATTATACATTTATAAATTATACATTTAATTTTGTACATTTTTAAAACATACATTTATAAATTATACATTTATACATATACATTATACATTTATATAAATTATACATGTTTAAATTATACATTTAAATTGTACATTTTTAAAACATACATTTATACATTATACATTTATCAATTATACATTTAAATTATGCTTTTATAAATTATGCATATAAATTATACATTTATAAATTATGCATATAAATTATACATTTATAAATTATACATTTATAAATTATGCATATAAATTATACATTTATAAATTATGCATATAAATTATACATTTATGAATTATACATTTACAAATTATACATTTCAACTATACATCCAATAAGGTTGACAGATGTAGTATATAAAAAAGCCCATTTTAGGAAGCCTATAAAGAGGCTGAAAAAACATCCACAAATGATTTACAGGACACTTGGAGGATATTATTCCTAACTGCAAAAGACTATTCCATTTTTTTCTCAAAGTAAGAAAAGCTATTCAAGAATTGACTACATTTTTACTTCCCAAAATGCACTCAAAAATGTACTGTATTAAAAAAATGAATAGTGATATCATTTCATTCTCCGGTGTCATGTTTAATTCCACCAATAGAAAATACACTTAAGTGACAAAATTTGGAGAATGAAAAGAACTCGTCTTCTGGATCCGAAATGTATTAAATACATATATGAAAAATAAAAACCTTTACCATTACAAATTTAGATGTAGAGGACAGAGAAAAGCTTGGGCTTTTAAGGCATACGTTAGGGGGGGGGTGATCATTTCATACTTGGCAAAAGTTTAAATCTGATTTAGAAATTAAAATGAAAGAAGAAGACAAGGAAATCCCTATCTTAGATAAAGCCCATCAAAAAAAATCTTTACAAGGTAAAGAAGAAAATAAAATTGAGTAAAAAGTCTTTTTTTTGAAGAGAGCAAACAACTACAGCTACTTAATGGTAAATAAACTTGGTAAATATGTCACAGCCGTCACAAAACGAATACACACTAAACCAGTTATAATTTTCAAAGATAAAGATAGAAAAGTGGTAATTAGAAACAACGCGATTAATTACCATTTTAAAAAGCTTCCGTGAAAATGCATATCAATCAGAATTAAAACGACAATTGGACGGATCCTATAGCCTTCTTAGACTCAACAACTCTGAAGCAACAGTCAGCAGACTAAAAATAATTACTAAAAACAAAAGATCACCCAAGAAGAAATATTAGATCCTGTTAAAACATTTGCATGGAGAAAATCACCAGGAATGGATGGCTTTCCCATAGAATACACACCTCACTCAATTCAGTACTTCCTAGTTCCATGTATCAAACAGTTATTTCAGTTATATTATAACCAGGAAAATCTGGAAGGTCCCCTGCTGAACATAGACCTATAAGTTTAGTAAATTGTGACATTAAATAATAACAAAGCTTATAAGCAATAGAATGGCAAGTCTTACCAGACTTGATACATATCAATCAAACAGGATTTATTACAAATAGACACTTACAAACAAATACAAGAACATGTTTCAGTTCAATACAATACGCAAAAAAATAAGACATACTGTAGATTTATCAATAATGGCTGTTGATGCCGAAAAAGGCTTTTGACTGTCTTGAATGGCATTTTCTATTCAAAACTTTGGAAGCTTTCAACAATACATTATATAAACATGTTGTATGAATGTCTTAAAGCAAAACTATACACAAATAATACATTATTTGATGAAATTGCTTGAGAAAGGTGCACAAGAAAGGAATGTCCCCTCTCCCCTCCTGTTTGCACTGGCAATTGAACCGCTTGCAGAAAGAATTAGACAGGACCCAAACATAACAGCTATCAGTATTGATTAACATGAATTTAAACTACACATATTTGCAGATGATATCCTGATTTTCCTGACCAATATTAAAAACTAAATTCCCATTTGCTAAAAATATTTTCAGAAAATAAAAACAAATCTCAGGATATAAAATGTACGTGTAAATAATAACCCAAATAATGGCAATGGGGGGAAAAAATGTGTTTTACTAGTTATCTACAGCAATCCTTTAAGTCGACCACAGAGAATATGAAATACTTAGGATGCTTAATAAGTGACAACAAGCAACAAATATATAAAGATAACTTTATTCCATTACTCAACAATATGAAAGCAGGTCTAATTACATGTTATAATCTACCTCATAAATCTTACAGGTAGAATACAACTCTTTAGAATGGCTGCCAAAGTTTTTGTATTTATTTTCAGAAATACCGTTTACCCCACTGAAGAATATATTCAGTCATAGCAAACTAAAATGCATATCATAAGAAGAAAAGTTTTACATCAACCTACTGTAGATCTGAGGTTGGTTTTAACCTTCCGGACTTGGAATTTTATCAACTTGCCACCCAGGACTTTTACTTGCCAGATGTAGTTATATACAGTAAAGAGGAACAATGGGTACATAGTGAAGATGTGCCTCCTCATCCCCAGAATCAGTAAAGAGGAACAATGGGTACATAGTGAAGATGTGCCTGCTCATCCCCAGAATCAGTAAAGAGGAACAATGGGTACATAGTGAAGATGTGCCTGCTCATCCCCAAAATCAGTAAAGAGGAACAATGGGTACATAGTGAAGATGTGCCTGCTCATCCCCAGAATCAGTAAAGAGGAACAATGGGTACATAGTGAAGATGTGCCTGCTCATCCCCAGAATCAGTAAAGAGGAACAATGGGTACATAGTGAAGATGTGCCTGCTCATCCCCAGAATCCATCTGTCTGCATATTTCAAGACATGGTGTATGGGGTATAGTGAGATACCTGATGGGTTGAATGATACTCTTCTCACCTCTCATCTTGAAAAAAACTGAAAACATGGAAATCAATCATTCCACCATCATTAACACAATGGAAAAATCGAATGATTTCGTGTTTAAATAACGAAAATGCTTGAGTTACAAATCGAAACAAAATGGTGCAGTTTCAGGCCATGTGTGTTTACGGATCCCTGCGGAACTTTCATTACACACACCTGGCCCCGATTCCCAGTGATTAGTAATTTGTCTGTGTGCCCTTGGTTTACCATTGTCCTGTGGATTATTGTTACAATGTCCGTTGGTGAGTGTGAGTACCTGTGCTGTGTGTTTTGGCTTTCGTGCCATTGTGGATTTGAGCAGATTATTACGGGTCTCGTCCCGCGTGTTAATGATTGTGCGCTTGTGTTATTTATTCGAGGTACTCCTCGCTCTTTTAGTTGGGTTTCAACCCTGTGTTTTTGTATCGTGTTTGTTTGGTCTGCGTCCCCGTGCCTTTACTCAGCACACTGTCATTTGGATAATAAAAAAAAACTATTACACATTCCTGCACCTGTCTCCCGACCCATTCATACCAACGTGACAATGTGGCGGAGAAGGATGGGGGTGTGTGCTAGTGGGCCGGGGCAGGTGTGATGTAGTTGTTTGAATGTGTATGCTTTGTATTGTTTATAAAATATATATTTTTTAAAACATCTGTTATATATACTGTCTGTCATCCCAGAATAAAAGACTTGCATGAGCTCCAGTAGCATCATATCCAGCATATCTAGCATGTGGGACACATACATAGGGAATAGGATAGCATGTGGGACACATACATAGGGAATAGGATAGCATGTGGGACACATACATAGGGAATAGGATAGCATGTGGAACACAACCTAAACTAAAACTTCTGTTTCTGGTTGACCCCTGACATGTCAGTGGTCCTGATGCTGTTTGCCGCCTTCAGTCTCCTGATGCATCTCTTCAAGATGGGTTACTATGTCATGATGAAGGAGTGTAAGCCGGTTGCTAAAGTCCTTGCCCCCTTCATCGAGGCTCCCTTTCTTGGCCTACAGGTAGTCATCAATCATTGGCTTTTGTTTGGACTCACTTTCATTTTCCAAAATGTTTAAAATATTTTCAATGCATTTTCATTGATTGAACCTTTATTTAAAGCAGGCTAGTCATTTCTCTTTGGTAATAGAGACCTGTATTGAACCTATATTCGAAACTGGTATTGACTTGGACAATGTAATTTTCTTAACATTTGAATTAATGTCTTTTTGTAGACCTATTTGCTCTGGGCTCACTCCAAAGACTGTATTCACAAGCACAAGATCATTACCAGGTGCATGCCTCTCAATTTCATTTACAAAAACATTTACCATCTTGTTATTGGAGAGATCTATGGTATTTGCATTGACTAAAGGAACCAATAGGGACCTATACATTACAAAGCAAACAGGTAATAATGGGATTGCTGGTGTTTGTGAACGGTTGAACCACTTTGTTGCTTATTGTGTGATTTTATGTGTTTTTTTGTAGCTTATTGTTATGCAATTTATGTGTTTATTTCAGAGTGAATCATCCATACATCTCATTTCATATTGCTATGTTATACATTTGAACTGTGATATGTGTGTGTGTTTATGCTCCCACGCCAGGTCTGGGCTGATGGTTACTCTGAGCGCAGATCTGTTGCTGTGGCTGAACGCGGTGACAGAAGACACAGTTCATCTGGAGATAGAGATGGAGAAGGAGGATGGCCGCGCCACGTATGGCAGCGCAGATAGCTCTGACTCAGGTATATACCGTAGTACATCCTGTCGTGTCTTTGGCATCATTAAACAGATAGCTCTGACTCAGGTATATACCGTAGTACATCCTGTCGTGTCTTTGGCATCATTAAACAGATAGCTCTGACTCAGGTATATACCGTAGTACATCTTGCCGTGTCTTTGGCATCATTAAACTGATAGCTCTGACTCAGGTATATACCGTAGTACATCCTGTCGTGTCTTTGGCATCATTAAACAGATAGCTCTGACTCAGGTATATACCGTAGTACATCCTGTCGTGTCTTTGGCATCATTAAACAGATAGCTCTGACTCAGGTATATACCGTAGTACATCCTGCCGTGTCTTTGGCATCATTAAACAGATAGCTCTGACTCAGGTATATACCGTAGTACATCCTGACGTGTCTTTGGCATCATTAAACTGATAGCTCTGACTCAGGTATATACCGTAGTACATCCTATCGTGTCTTTGGCATCATTAAACAGATAGCTCTGACTCAGGTATATACCGTAGTACATCCTGTCGTGTCTTTGGCATCATTAAACAGATAGCTCTGACTCAGGTATATACCGTAGTACATCCTGCCGTGTCTTTGGCATCATTAAACAGATAGCTCTGACTCAGGTATATACCGTAGTACATCCTGACGTGTCTTTGGCATCATTAAACTGATAGCTCTGACTCAGGTATATACCGTAGTACATCCTATCGTGTCTTTGGCATCATTAAACAGATAGCTCTGACTCAGGTATATACCGTAGTACATCCTGTCGTGTTTTTGGCATCATTAAACTGAAGACTTATTTATCAAGTAACTCTCTGTAATTATTATTAAGCAATTAAACTGATTAATCATGTAACTGTAAATAACTAGGAAGTCGGGGCACCAAGGAACATATTCAGATTACAAAGTTAAAATTTTCCTAATACAAGTTCAGATATTTTAATATCTGATCAATTAGTCATCTGATTAATGAAATCTTCTTTACCTTACGTTAGTCTCATTCCAAACGTCTCAAATTGTTGGTTATCTGCACGAACCCAGTCTTCACTATGAGTCATCCATACATCAATTGTCTGAAAATCATTTATTTACTAAGTAATTCACAGAAATGCATAACAAACAGTAGATAGTTACAAGGAAATGATAGCGGTGTTTCCCTAGTGGGATAAACCGGCATTGCGGCTTTGTGTACAAAAGGGAAGTGAGGGTCAACTGAGATAAGACAACACACAGTTGATAATTCTAACAATTGAAATGCTAATCCTTTGCTCATGAACGCTCACTCATTCAGGAATAATTGCAATCAATATATATATTTACGCTCAGTGTGTCGTCTGGATCTCTGTTGAAAGTTTGTTTCTGTTGGAGAGTCTGTCCATCCTCTATATGTCGTGGTTAGAGTGGATAGTTCAGAGTGACATTCATTCATGTCGTTATAGAATAGATGTTTCGGCAGTTGTCGGTCTTCACGTTCAATGATACCGAATTCCTAGCTACAGACTAGTAATTAATATCAAAGACTTGTTCTTATTCTGTCGCTATCGATGGTCTAAGAGTTTAACCACGGGATGGTTAAAAGATTCAGAAATCGTCTCAAACCTTGGCCCTCTCGTTATCGAGGTAAGCTGGCCTGCAACCTTTGTCCTCTCGTAATTGAGAGAAACATGGTCTATTGAGAAATTCTCAAGGTGGTGATTTTATTCAGAAGAGCAGAAAAGGGCTGTCTCATGAAGCCAGGTCCTAACTGTGTTCATGGGGGCGTGCCAGTGACTTATTAAGTTAAACTTTACACAAATACAATTCTGACATTACATCATTACATAGCAGCCCATAATTTCACAAATAGTTTAATCTTTCCTCATTCATCCTGTACAACAATTAGACGTAAGCCTCATATCTGAGGCTATTGTATAAACAGCGTTATGGTAATGTGGCCATATCGTCTCCCATGTGTTTCACAAAATTGTACCAAACGGACCAGTTCGTAGCTGGAATCTTCACCGATCTTTTAAACCTTCTCCGGAACATAAATGTTGTTCGGACCTCAAGTTCTGTGAGGTGGAAGAAATTCTTTTGTACTCTCTATGAAAACTCCCTCTCTCTCTATACTGCGGCCATGAGGAGATAATCTCCTCCAGGAATTTATGACCTGAGGTCGCAGCAGCCTGAGTGTAGGAGACAGAGAGGGGGATTGGCTTGCTGTACCCAAAGAGGGCAACGTCATGACAATCCTTACACAACTAAAACACATTTATGTACATTTTATCACAATGAAAGTAGGTAAACTGTGCTTGCCCACTAGTCAGACAATTTGGAGGACCTACAACTGAATTATAAAGATGCTAACAATATCTAATATTACTATTGTATACTATGAAGAAATGATTCACCAACCTGTCTGATTTCCTTTCATCAGGGCTGAGAAATGCAACATTATGCCAGTGCAGTGCAGACACATTGTGCCTGTTCTTCAGGAAGGGTTATGAAGTCCTGTATCCCTTCAACATGGAGTACTACCTGATGGCAGGCTGCATGCTTTATGTGATGTGGAAGAACGTGGGCAGGCGTATGAGCCCTGGGTCAATACCCCACCATGCCCAGAGGATTACCCTACGCATCGTCCACGAAGGTGGGATCCTATTCGGGCCGTTGTTCGGGGGTCTGGTCCTTATAGCTGGGGTGGTTGTGTTCATCCTGTATCAAGTTTGGGTGAACCGAGGCCAACACCGGCACACTGCCTTTCTGATATTCTACTGCTACCATCTAGCTGTGATGCCCATCATGTCCCTCTGCTCCCTGGCTGGCCTGTTGGTCCATAAGCTGGAGAGGAGGGCGGATGAGAGGGGACATAACCCCACGCGTAGCCTGGATGTGGCCCTCCTGGTTGGGGCAGCCCTGGGACAGCTTGCCCTGTCCTATTTCTCTCTGGTGGCTGCTCTGGCTGTGGGGCCTAGTGGACCACTGGGAAGCCTGGATCTTTCCTACTCCCTCCTCAGCCTGTTGGAGCTCCTGCTGCAGAATGTCTTCATCATTGATGGCCTCCACCGAAACCCCAACCTGGCCCTCACCAAGGGTAAAGGAAAGGAGCGGATCAACATATTCATGGCAAGTCACTCTTCTTCTCCTTCTTCTTCTTCAATTTCATGGTTCAAGTAATGTTGACAACTCCAATTCCCTCTGGCCAAAGCTGATTTTCCTACTAAATTGCTTTATTTAAAATATAAGAGAACATATGTATTCATCTAGCCATCTTTGCTTCATACGTTTTTGTGCGCTTAGATAGCACCATACTGTATCGTTACAAATCAGAAGTATAGTTACACTTTTATCTATAGTAATACATTGACAATGTGACCCCTCTCATGTCCCAAATCAGAAGAGGAAGACCATGGAGTATACAAATGACAGGAATAAAGTAGGAGGAGCGATGTCTCTATTGGAGAGGGGAAAGGCAGTGACAGCACCACCTGGTGGCCAAGTCAAGGAAGGACAACAGACGTGGTACAAAAAAGTCACACAGGAGATCTGTGCCTTCCTCATACTCTCCAATATCATGGTGAGTAACACCAAGGATATTACATCTGTGATCTTGTAATAATCATGTTACACAATATTTACCTAGCCTGGTGGCAGATCTGTTGGTGCTTGTTTGCCTACTCCTATGCTTTGTACTTGGAGAACATACAGATCTAGGATCAGGCTAGTATTCACACCCTGTCCCTTTTCCAATATAATGTAATTTAAATTCATCCCCTGATATTTTCTCTCTCCTGTCTCCTCAGCTCTGGATGATCCCAGCGTTTGGAGCCCACCCCCAGTTTGAGAACGGCCTGGGGAAGCAGTTCTTTGGCTTCTCTGCCTGGTTTGTCCTGGTCAACCTGGTTCAGCCTCTGGGAGTCTTCTACAGGATGCACTCTGTGGGGGCCCTGATGGAGCTCCTCATCACTGGCTGAGCTCCTATCCTCTCCTCCCCTGTTCTCTTCTCTGCCTGGTTTGTCCTGGTCAACCTGGTTCAGCTTCTGGGAGTCTTCTACAGGATGCACTCTGTGGGGGCCCTGATGGAGCTCCTCATCACTGGCTGAGCTCCTATCCTCTCCTCCCCTGTTCTCTTCTCTGTCTGGTTTATCCTGGTTCAGCCTCTGGGCGTCTTCTACAGGGGGGCCCTGATGGAGCCCCTCATCACTGCCTGAGGGATAGGAACCACAACACTGATGAACTGCTCCCCTCTGGGACATAAGGCCACAATGAGCTCCCTCCACCTTTTCATATCCTTGGGTGAAATATTGTGCCGACCAGCTAAATATCACATTTCTGTAAAGATGAGACGTGTAAACATTTCTCTGTTGACATTAAAAACATGTGTACTTTGATTCATAATACATTATTTATTACATGTGATATGTTTCCAGTACTTTGAAAATATTGACATTATGAAATCAGACACAGAAAACAACAGCATTTGCCTGCAGTTCAAAAGCCAATACATACATTCCAGAGATATCACTTCTTGTCTCAGTCAGTCGGTTCACAGAGGTCCCGGTCAGTCCCCAGGTCCCAGTCAGTCAGTTCACGGAGGTCCCGGTCAGCCCCCAGCTCAGAGGTCCCAGTCCCCAGGTCACAGAGGTCCCGGTCAGTCCCCAGGTCTCAGTCAGTCAGTTCAGAGGTCCCGGTCAGTCCCCAGGTCTCAGTCAGTCAGTTCAGAGGTCCCGGTCAGTCCCCAGGTCTCAGTCAGTCAGTTCAGAGGTCCCGGTCAGTCCCCAGGTCTCAGTCAGTCAGTTCAGAGGTCCCGGTCAGTCCCCAGGTCTCAGTCAGTCAGTTCAGAGGTCCCGGTCAGTCCCCAGGTCTCAGTCAGTCAGTTCAGAGGTCCCGGTCAGTCCCCAGGTCTCAGTCAGTCAGTTCAGAGGTCCCGGTCAGTCCCCAGGTCTCAGTCAGTCAGTTCAGAGGTCCCGGTCAGTCCCCAGGTCTCAGTCAGTCAGTTCACAGAGGTCCCGGTCAGTCCCCGGGTCTCTCTCTAGTCTGTCTCAGTCAGTCAGTTCACAGAGGTCCCGGTCAGTCCCCAGGTCCCAGTCAGTCAGTCCCCAGGTCTCAGAGGTCCCAGTCCCCAGCTCAGAGGTCCCGGTCAGTCCCCAGCTCAGAGGTCCCGGTCCCCAGGTCTCTCTCTAGTCTGTCTCAGTCAGTCTCTATTTCACACTCTTCCTAAATGAAAAGGAGCTTTACTGTGATAAAAGGGATACCAACAAATTTAACTTTCCATAAAAGCATTTCAAGAATATAAACTGAAAATAATAAGTACAATAAATCTTCATCTAAAACATTGAAACAATCTTAGTAACATACACTATTGTATAAAAGTTTGGGGTCACTTAGAAATGTCCTTGTTTTTGAAAGAAAATCAAAAAAAAATTGTCCATTAAAATAACATCAGATTGATCAGAAATACAGTGTAGACATTGTTAATGTTGTAAATTACTATTGTAGCTGGAAACGACTGACTTAATGAAATATCTACGTAGGCCCATTATCAGCAACCAACACTCCTGTGTTGCAATAGCCCGTTGTGTTACCTAATCCAAGTTTATCATTTTAAAAGGCTAATTGATCATTAGAAAACCATTTTTAAATTATGTTAGCACAGCTGAAAACTGTTGTCCTGATTAAAGAAGCAATAAAACTGGCCTTCTTTAGACTAGTTGAGTATCTGGAGCATCAACATTTTGTGGGTTCGATTACAGGTTCAAAATGGCCAGAAACAAATAACTTTCTTCTGAAATTCGTCAGTCTTCTTGTTCTGAGAAATGAAAGCCATTCCATGACGGAAATTGCCAAGAAACTAAAGATCTCGTACAACGCTGTGTACTACTCCCTTCATAGAACAGCGCCATCTGGCAATGTCTCGCATGGAATAGCCTTCATTTCTCAGAACAGAAATAGACTGACGAGTTTCAGAAGAAAGTTATTAGTTTCTGGCCAGTTTGAGCCTGTAATCGAACCCACAAATGCTGATGCTCCAGATACTCAACTAGTCTAAAGAAGGCCAGTTTTATTGCTTCTTTAATCAGGACAGCAGTTTTCAGCTGTGCTAACATAATTGCAAAAGGATTTTCTAATGATCAATGAGCCTTTTAAAATGATAAACTTGGATTAGCGAACACAGCGTGTCATTGGAACACAGGAGTGATGGTTGCTGATAATGGGCCTCTGTACGCCTATGTAGATATTACATAAAAAATCTGCCGTTTCCAGCTACAATAGTCATTTAAGACATTAACAATGTCTACACTGTATTTCTGATCAATCTGATGTTATTTTAATGGACAAAAACAAGGGTTTAAAAAAAAAAAAATCAAAAACAAGGACATTTCTAAGTGACCCCAAACTTTTGAACGGAAGTGTACATACAGTAGTGTATATATGTTTTTTTGTAAAAATAAAATAAAAATACACATCAAATTAATAAAGGAATATACCCATGGAAAGCTGCCAAATCATGACTAGAAGAGGGTTAACATGGCAGACCTTCTGGCAGTTGTAGTAGCAGACAGCTTGTAGGAAAAGTGGTTTCGTGACAGTGGTTTGTTACATGATGTTCTACGGGTTGGCACTTCGCAAGAAACAAAATAGAGAAAACAAAAAAACACTGTAAATTCCTGTTTTCTAGAACAGGTGTGTCTGGTGCAAGTCTTCATCCTCCTCTTCCACACTTCTGTTCAGGTTTGAAGATGGCAGTTGGTGAGAGAGCGGTTGGTGGTTCCCGAGGGCGAACCAGCCATTCCCGAGAGACGTTGTCTGCTTCCCAAATGGCGCTCTACCCCCTATGTAGTGCACTACTTTTTACAGGGGCCCATAGGGCTCGTCAAAAGTGGTGCACTATGAACAGGATAGGGTGCCATTTGGGCCGCAGTCGTAGAGACCTGTTCACCAGCTCCACTTAGATCCTCTGAATCTCAAACAGTCTGACGTCAGTGTCATACCAGATCGGGGGATCCACGTTACTACGGTAACAACAAGAGTCATTGTTAATAAAGATCAGATTGGATTTGAGTGACCATGACAACGACCACCTGTGTGTGCTTCATGGACTAAGCGACTCGACTAGTTGGTGTGGCTGACCACAAGCTGGGGGACTGGTTCCTAGACCTGGCTGGGGGCCTGGTTCCAGAAAGCTGGATCAATAAGTTAGCCAGATGACTAAAATTGCTTGAAATAACTTCATGTTAAGAAATATAATGATAATGTATAACAATCAATACAACGGTAGCTTTCTTAAATTAACCAGAATATGAAGTTATATTTATCAAAATCAGCTGACCAATTTAATAATCCTGCTTTCAAGAATACCCCACTCCTCTAATGAATTACTCCTAAATATGTGCTAACTCAGTCTGAACTCTATAGTGGCTTGTCTTATTCATTCTGTGTACGGATGTCTTTTCAGTGGTGTAAAGTTCTTAAGTAAAAATACTTGAAAGTACTACTGTAGTCGTTTTTTTTGGGGGGGGGGGGTATCTGTACCTAACTATTTATATTTTGGACTACTTTTACTTCACTACATTCCTAAAGAAAATAAATGTACTTTCTACTCCATACATTTTCCCTGACAGACAAAACTACTCCTTACATTTTCAATGCTTAGCGGGACAGGAAAATGATCCAATTCACACACTTATCAAGAGAACACATGGTCATCCCTTCTGCCTCTGATCTGGAGGACTCACTAAACACAAATTCATTGTTTGTCAATTCTGTCTGAGTGTTGGCTATCCATACATTTTTAAAACAAGAAAATGGTGCCGCCTGCTTTGCTTAATAGAAGGGATTTTTACTTTCGATAGTTAAGTATATTTGAGAAATGACATGTACTTAATATACTTAAGTATATTTAAAACCCAAATACTTTTATACTTTTACTCAAGTAGTATTTTACTGGGTGACTTACCTTAATAGAAAGTTACTCAAGTAAAAGTATCTCTACTTTTACTCAAGTATCTCTACTTTTACTCAAGTATCTCTACTTTTACTCAAAGTATCTCTACTTTTACTCAAAGTATCTCTACTTTTACTCAAAGTATGCCATTTTGGGCCCTTTGTCCACCACTGGGTATTTACTACTATTGACATTATCACCATCATTAACCATTGTAAATATCTTAATGTTTCCCTTTGGCCCATGTTGCTTACCGTAGGTAGATTACTCCCCACATGTATGTGCGGAACCACATGGCGGTGCCCGCGTTGGCCTGGTACTTCCTGATTAAGATGGGGTGAGGTACAGGCAGCAGGCCCACCAGGGTCCCATGCTGCAGGAACTTCAGGATCTCTGACTCGTCGGTCAGACCCCTGGAGGAGATAAACATATCACTTGACTTACTTTAATACATTTAGTTTGACAGGGACATTAAAAATCAACATTACTGTAAAGGTGCCAGTTTTAGCCAGCCGGCTAATACTCAACCGCAGTCCCTGGGCAGGTAATATACATGCATGTAGTCTCTCTCATCCATGCTAATCTAGTTCTAGTGAATTCTATTGATCACTGTGTTCTGATCACTTCTGGGTTCCACAATCAAGAAAGATCACAATCCTATTGATAATGTCAGTCATAGACACATCTATTTCGAAGCTCTCAGTTTTCGGAAACACTTAGGGTTCCACAACAAAAATCACAAAATATAACCTCTCCATTTCCCTTAGGATCCTCGTCTCTTACTTGTCTATGCAGATCTTCTCCACCTGAGGAACCAGAACTTGTAGCAGCCTCATGATCGTCTGGAGAGGAAGCTTACTCTTCCAGGA
Organism: Oncorhynchus nerka; assembly: GCF_034236695.1. Taxonomy (NCBI): domain Eukaryota; kingdom Metazoa; phylum Chordata; class Actinopteri; order Salmoniformes; family Salmonidae; genus Oncorhynchus; species Oncorhynchus nerka. The sequence continues at coordinate 39,928,484 of NC_088411.1, forward strand.
GAGGACCTAGTAGAGAACAGTACAGAGAAGGGAGAAGAGGTCACGACCTATCAGGAGGGAGGGATCTTACCAATGATTTACATAACACCACAGCTGTGAATGTACTGTATGATTGAGGGTGAGGGAGGGAGGGATGGGACATGACTGGATGGAGGGAGGGAGTGAGGGGGAGGGAGGGCTGGATGGACCGAGAGATGGCTGGATGGAGGGAGGGATGGGACATGGCTGGATGAAGGGAAGGATGGATGGAGACATGGCTGGATGAGGGAGGGAGGGAGACATGGCTGGATGAGGGAGGGAGGGAGACATGGCTGGATGAGGGAGGGAGGGAGACATGGCTGGATGAGGGAGGGAGGGAGACATGGCTGGATGAGGGAGAGAGGGAGACATGGCTAGATGAGGGAGAGAGGGAGGGAGACATGGCTAGATGAGGGAGGGAGGGAGATTTGGCTAGATGAGGGAGGGAGGGAGACATGGCTAGAGGGAGGGAGGGAGACATGGCTAGAGAGAGGGAGGGAGACATGGCTAGAGAGAGGGAGGGAGACATGGCTGGAGGGAGGGAGACATGGCTAGAGAGAGGGAGGGAGACATGGCTGGAGGGAGGGAGGGAGGGAGACATGGCTGGAGGGAGGGAGGGAGGGAGACATGGCTGGAGGGAGGGAGGGAGTGAGACATGGCTGGAGGGAGGGAGTGAGACATGGCTGGAGGGAGGGAGGGAGACATGGCTGGAGGGAGGGAGGGAGGGAGACATGGCTGGAGGGAGGGAGGGAGGGAGACATGGCTGGAGGGAGGGAGGGAGGGAGACATGGCTGGAGGGAGGGAGGGAGGGAGACATGGCTGGAGGGAGGAGGGAGGGAGACATGGCTGGAGGGAGGGAGGGAGGGAGACATGGCTGGAGAGAGGGAGGGAGGGAGACATGGCTAGATGAGGGAGAGAGACATGACTAGATGAGGGAGACATGACTAGATGAGGGAGACATGACTAGATGAGGGAGGGAGGGAGACATGGCTAGATGAGGGAGGGAGGGAGACATGGCTAGAGGGAGGGAGACATGGCTAGAGGGAGGGAGGGAGGGAGACATGGCTGGGGAGGGAGGGAGGGAGACATGGCTAGAGGGAGGGAGGGAGGGAGGGAGACATGGCTAGAGGGAGGGAGGGAGGGAGACATGGCTAGAGGGAGGGAGGGAGGGAGACATGGCTAGAGGGAGGGAGGGAGGGAGACATGGCTAGAGGGGGAGGGAGGGAGACATGGCTAGAGGGAGGGAGGGAGACATGGCTAGAGGGAGGGAGGGAGACATGGCTAGAGGGAGGGAGGGAGACATGGCTAGAGGGAGGGAGGGAGACATGGCTAGAGGGAGGAGGGAGACATGGCTAGAGGGAGGGAGGGAGACATGGCTAGAGGGAGGGAGGGAGACATGGCTAGAGGGAGGGAGGGAGACATGGCTAGAGGGAGGGAGGGAGACATGGCTAGAGGGAGGGAGGGAGACATGGCTAGAGAGAGGGAGGGAGACATGGCTGGAGGGAGGGAGGGAGGGAGACATGGCTGGAGGGAGGGAGGGAGACATGGCTGGAGGGAGGGAGGGAGACATGGCTGGAGGGAGGGAGGGAGGGAGGGAGGGCTCTTACCCAGTCTGGAGTGGGGCTCCAGTACATAGCTGATGATGATACACTGGACAAACGACTTCTGGCCAGCTCTGACTCTGGTTGAAAGGCCTCCTTGATAGGAAGAAGAGGAACCATTATAGTCACTAGGCTCAATCTTATTGTCAGTGAGCAGTAACATACTGTATATCTCTGACAAGTTATTTAATCCTGTATATAACTTCCCACTAAATGCTTCCCACAAGACTTGCTTTCCAGTGAGCTGCGTTCATAAGTCTCTACACGCAGAGCTCTTACCTCGTTATCTCTCCCCGAGTTGGACTCTGTGTCGCTGGCTCCAGCTATACCACTGGTGTCAGCGGCAAGGGACTGCGGAGAGGGAGTGTGTTGGGGAGAGGGAGTGTGTTGGGGAGAGTGGACGTTTTGGTCAATGGTCATGTGCTGGAGACAGACCATGGTGCCATCCTCAGAGACCTGAGCCTTCTCTGTCAGCTTGTCAATAGCTACAGGGACCAAACAACAAGAAAGACCCTTAGGGAACGGTTCAATGGTTTCTAACAATGTGACAAAACTAATTATTTTGGTACGACTTAAAAGAAACCAATTGCTGTTGTTTTTATAAAAAGGGGTGAGAGAATTGCAGAAGTTATGTGATGAAACAGAGTAGTAGGATATAAGTTAGTGATAGCTGAGTGGAAACCCGACAAGCCCAGTTAATAGAATTGATTATAATGAAATATAAAACCTTAACATACCATAGGGGAAAGTGCTTTGCAAAATACAGGCATGCATGGAGAGCTCCAGGAGAGGGGGGGTACCTGGTATGGCCACGAGACTGGCTTTGAGTGTCCCTGGCTCAGCTGGGACGGCCGGTCGGGACCCCTCCATGGAGATGGTCTCCTGGGAGTTGATCCGGGAGATAATGGCCGTGGTAGTCTTCTTCCTCTTCTTCATCTGCAGGGCCTTGTTAGAAGAATGGAAAATAAAATGAACCAAGTAATTACTGACCCACTTTACGTTTTATGTGATCAACTGTTTTGTCAAGTCAGATTTATTGAAAGTACATTTCACATGGATCACTCACAACATCAACTTTTTTAACTATGGGGGAAAATATTGACCATTGGCTTAAAGCCTCCTTGTACTGTTTTATGCAAGAGGATAGAGTTCTACGTTACTACGGCAACTGCACTGCCCACAACCGCAGGGCTCTCCAGAGGGCGGTCTGCACAACGCATCACACTACCTGCCATCCAGGAGACCTATAGCACCCGATGTCACAGGAAGGCCAAAAAGATTATCAAGCACTACAGCCACCAGAGCCACTGCCTGTTCACACCGCTATCATCCAGAAGGCGAGGTCAGTACAGGTGCCTCAAAGCTGGGACCGAGAGACTGAAAAACAGCTTCTATCTCAAGGCCATCAGACTGGTAAATAGCCATCACTAGCACAGAGAGGATGCTGCCTACATACAGACTTGAAATCATTGGCCACTTTCATAAAAATGGAACACTAGTCACTTTAAAAATGTTGTCACATCTTGCATTACCCATCTCATATGTTTATACTGTATTTTACACTATTCTACTGTATCTTAGTCTATGCTGCTCTGACATCGCTCATCTCATATGTATATACTGTATTTTACACTATTCTACTGTATCTTAGTCTATGCCGCTCTGACATCGCTCATCTCATATGTATATACTGTATTTTACACTATTCTACTGTATCTTAGTCTATGCCGCTCTGACATCGCTCATCTCATATGTATATACTGTATTTTACACTATTCTACTGTATCTTAGTCTATGCTGCTCTGACATCGCTCATCTCATATGTATATACTGTATTTTACACTATTCTACTGTATCTTAGTCTATGCTGCTCTGACATCGCTCATCTCATATGTATATACTGTATTTTACACTATTCTACTGTATCTTAGTCTATGCTGCTCTGACATCGCTCATCTCATATGTATATACTGTATTTTACACTATTCTACTGTATCTTAGTCTATGCTGCTCTGACATCGCTTATCTCATATGTATATACCTGTATTTTACACTATTCTACTGTATCTTAGTCTATGCTGCTCTGACATCGCTCATCTCATATGTATATACTGTATTTTACACTATTCTACTGTATCTTAGTCTATGCTGCTCTGACATCGCTCATCTCATATGTATATACTGTATTTTACACTATTCTACTGTATCTTAGTCTATGCTGCTCTGACATCGCTCATCTCATATGTATATACCTGTATTTTACACTATTCTACTGTATCTTAGTCTATGCTGCTCTGACATCGCTCATCTCATATGTATATACTGTATTTTACACTATTCTACTGTATCTTAGTCTATGCTGCTCTGACATCGCTCATCTCATATGTATATACTGTATTTTACACTATTCTACTGTATCTTAGTCTATGCTGCTCTGACATCGCTCATCTCATATGTATATACTGTATTTTACACTATTCTACTGTATCTTAGTCTATGCTGCTCTGACATCGCTCATCTCATATATTTATATATTCTTAATTCCATTCCTTTACTCTAAATATGTGTGTATATGTTGTGAAATTGTTCAATATTACTTGTTAGATATTACTGCACTGTTGGAACGAGAAGCACAAGCATTTCGCTACACCTACAATAACATCTGCTAAACACGTGTATGTGACCAATACAATGTGATTGGATTTGATTTAGAGAGCACATTGTCTCTCTCTACCTTGTGGATGGTGGCTGGGTCAGAGGACAGATTGGCCAGCTGGTGGAAGATGTTGCGCTTACGGATGATGGCGTACACCAGGTTACAGTTACCTGCGAAGGAGAAGAACAGTTACCGGGCAGGTTTATCATGTCAACGTTTAAAAGAGACACTCTAGAAAGAAGTAGGGAAAAGGAGCTTTTAAATAGTGTCAGTCCGGCAGGTTGTGTTCTGGTCATTTCACGGCAATCATGTTGATGCAATCCCATTGTCCACCAAGAGATGGCACCGTTCCCATACTTCCCCGTCGATGCTAGGTGATGTCTTCGGAGGAGTCTGAGCCAGCCTCTCGACCACAACCATTCTAGATTTTCTTTACTACTGTGTGATGTCTGACAACATGAGACTATAGCCTGGGTCCCAGATCACTTTGTACCATCTTGACAACTCCTTGTCACTTAATTGGCATGTCTGACAAGAAAGCACAATCAGATCTGGGACCTGAGCTAACGAGAGCCAGGTTTTACCATCAAACTGATACTGGATGAGGTTGTTGAAGACCTCCAACAGGAAGAAGACAAGATGGTGGTTCTGGGAGGCAGAGAAGAGGAACCAGTTGGTGGAGAAGGCTTCCAGGAGGTGGAGCAGCTTGTTAGCTGCCACCATGGAGAGACTCTTCAGGTAAGGAGACACTGTGGAGGAGAAATAGAAGTTGGTTAGCTGCCACCATGGACAGACTCTTCAGGTAAGGAGACACTGTGGAGGAGAAATAGAAGTTGGTTAGCTGCCACCATGGACAGACTCTTCAGGTAAGGAGACACTGTGGAGGAGAAATAGAAGTTGGTTAGCTGCCACCATGGACAGACTCTTCAGGTAAGGAGACACTGTGGAGGAGAAATAGAAGTTGGTTAGCTGCCACCATGGACAGACTCTTCAGGTAAGGAGACACTGTGGAGGAGAAATAGAAGTTGGTTAGCTGCCACCATGGACAGACTCTTCAGGTAAGGAGACACTGTGGAGGAGAAATGGAAGTTGGTTAGCTGCCACCATGGACAGACTCTTCAGGTAAGGAGACACTGTGGAGGAGAAATAGAAGTTGGTTAGCTGCCACCATGGACAGACTCTTCAGGTAAGGAGACACTGTGGAGGAGAAATAGAAGTTGGTTAGCTGCCACCATGGACAGACTCTTCAGGTAAGGAGACACTGTGGAGGAGAAATAGAAGTTGGTTAGCTGCCACCATGGACAGACTCTTCAGGTAAGGAGACACTGTGGAGGAGAAATAGAAGTTGGTTAGCTGCCACCATGGACAGACTCTTCAGGTAAGGAGACACTGTGGAGAAGAAATATAAGTTGGTTAGCTGCCACCATGGAGAGACTCTTCAGGTAAGGAGACACTGTGGAGGAGAAATAGAAGTTGGTTAGCTGCCACCATGGAGAGACTCTTCAGGTAAGGAGACACTGTGGAGGAGAAATAGAAGTTGGTTAGCTGCCACCATGGACAGACTCTTCAGGTAAGGATACACTGTGGAGGATGGTGGTGTACTGGTGTCAATAACCTGCAATATCCAGATGCAGCCAACAGGTGGCGACCCTTTCAATGACAGTCAGACACTCACCCAAAGATTTAAATAGAATAGAAGTATTATATTGTATCTCTGAGCACTTACCGTTCACTACGATAGTGAGCAGGCAGTCAAAGAGGGGCTGCAGGCGTTGATGTCCACTAGTGATGATCTTGTGGAAGATCTAGACAATCACATATGAAGACTGCCATGAGGCAGATGTTCCACCAGGGTCCAGACAGTTGTTAATACTGTATATCATACTATGATCAGATTTTTTTCTGCACTTGAATTTAAAAAATATACATAATTGTGCCTCTGCCGGCAAACAACGACCTTCATCAGAGCATGCTCCCATCTTCCCTCCCTGCCATCCATCCATCCTCCCTCCCACCCTCCATCCATCCATCCATCCTCCCTCCCTCATCCATCCGTCCTCCCTCCATCCATCCCTCCCTCCCTCCATCCATAATTGTTTTGTGCCTCCGCCGTCGGTAACCAATGACCTTCATCAGAGCATGCTACTGTATCCTCCTATCCATCCATCCACCCTCCCTCCCTCTCATCCATCCATCCGTCCTCCTTCCCTCCCTCCCTCCCTCCCTTCATCCATCCATCCATCCGTCCTCCCTCCCTCCCCCCATCCATCCATAATTGTTTTGTGCCTCCGCCGTCGGTAACCAATGACCTTCATCAGAGCATGCTACTGTATCCTCCTATCCATCCATCCTCCCCCTCCCTCTCATCCATCCATCCGTCCTCCTTCCCTCCCACCCTTCATCCATCCCTTCCATCCACCCATCCTCTCTCCCTCCCCTCCCATCCATCCTCTCTCCCTCCCATCCTCTCTCCCTCCCATCCTCTCTCCCTCCCCTCCCTCCATCCTCTCTCCCTCCCCTCCCATCCATCCTCTCTCCCTCCCCTCCCATCCATCCTCTCTCCCTCCCCTCCCATCCATCCTCTCTCCCTCCCCTCCCTCCCATCCTCTCTCCCTCCCCTCCCTCCCATCCTCTCTCCCTCCCTCCCTCCCATCCTCTCTCCCTCCCATCCCATCCTCCCATCCATCCATCCTCTCTCCCCCCTCCCATCCATCCATCCTCTCTCCCTCCCCTCCCTCCCATCCATCCATCCCTCTCCCTCCCCTCCCATCCATCCATCCTCTCTCCCTCCCCTCCCATCCATCCATCCTCTCTCCCTCCCCTCCCATCCATCCATCCTCTCTCCCTCCCTCTCATCCATCCATCCTCTCTCCCTCCCCTCCCATCCATCCATCCTCTCTCCCTCCCCTCCCATCCATCCATCCATCCATCCATCCTCTCTCCCTCCCCTCCCATCCATTCATCCTCTCTCCCTCCCCTCCCATCCATCCATCCATCCATCCCTCTCTCCCTCCCCTCCCATCCATCCTCTCTCCCTCCTCCCATCCATCCATCCTCTCTCCCTCCTCCCCTCTCCATCCATCCTCTCTCTCCCTCCCATCCATCCTCTCTCCCCCTCCCATCCATCCTCTCTCCCCCCTCCCATCCATCCTCTCTCCCTCCCCTCCCATCCATCCATCCTCTCTCCCTCCCCTCCCATCCATCCATCCATCCATCCTCTCCCTCCCCTCCATCCATCCATCCATCCCATCCATCCATCCCATCCTCTCCCTCCCCTCCCATCCATCCATCCTCTCCCTCCCCTCCCATCCATCCATCCTCTCTCCCTCCCCTCCCATCCATCCATCCTCTCTCCCTCCCCTCCCATCCATCCATCCTCTCTCCCTCCCCTCCCATCCATCCATCCTCTCTCCCTCCCCTCCCATCCATCCACCCATCCTCTCTCCCTCCCCTCCCATCCACCCATCCTCTCTCCCACCCATCCACCCATCCTCTCTCCCACCCATCCTCTCTCCCTCCCATCCACCCATCCTCTCTCCCTCCCATCCACCCATCCTCTCTCCCTCCCATCCACCCATCCTCTCTCCCTCCCATCCACCCATCCTCTCTCCCTCCCATCCACCCATCCTCCCATCCACCCTCGGCATCCAGGGAAGCATTGAGACGTCACTCAGACAGCTCTCCTCACCACTATGAGCAGGTCAGCATGAGTTCCAGTGAACACAGGGATGTCCATGGGGACTCGTACAGAGTAGGGTTTATTCAAACGCACGCCAAAGTTCCTCTCTCCACTCAGCAGCAGCAGGATAAACACACCGATGTGTACCAGGCCCACACGAGCTGCACACACACAGAGTACATATAAGAAGATGAATCACACACACACACACACACACACAGCTCCGTATTACTCACACTGGTCAGCCCGTGCATCATTCAGGTAAAACAGGATAGGCACCAGGACATCCAGAACATCACTGCTCTTCAACACGAAGAATAGGAACTTCTGAAACACATAAAAAATAGCAAGTTTGGAAGCTAAACAAGATCAACAAAAGGCACCAAGATTGTGAGCTTCAATATTATATGAATATTCTCGCTTGTACTTTGTGGAAACAGTTAGAAACAACAATACTGTACTTAAAAATGTCAGACCACCAAAGGTCAAACACAGACAATACCTGTCAAAGTTAAAACAAGACCATTGTCACAATCTTTTTACAACGTGTTCCCTAGAGAAGCTGCAAATGTCACTCAGGTGATGTAACACATTAAAACATAAAGTCTGTATTTGGGAGGTAAACACTTATAGGCATCTCCTCAGTGCATTCACAATCAGAGAGAGAGGAGGATGTAATCAATGTGCGACGCAACGAGGCGTGTACGAAGCACACAGATGAACAGATGGCAGTCTGAGGGCAGAAGGATAGAGCAATGTGATGCAGGAAGTATTGAGGTGGACAAGACCATGGTGCTTGCCTACGGAGCTGTGAGGGGAACGGCACCTCAGTACCTCCAGGCTCTGATCAGGCCCTACACCCAAACAAGGGCACTGCGTTCATCCACCTCTGGCCTGCTCGCCTCCCTACCACTGAGGAAGTACAGTTCCCGCTCAGCCCAGTCAAAACTGTTCGCTGCTCTGGCCCCCGAATGGTGGAACAAACTCCCTCACGACGCCAGGACAGCGGAGTCAATCACCACCTTCCGGAGACACCTGAAACCCCACCTCTTTAAGGAATACCTAGGATAGGATAAAGTAATCCCTCTCACCCCCCCTCCCCCTTAAAAGATTTAGATGCACTACTGTTCCACTGGATGTCATAAGGTGAATGCACCAATTTGTAAGTCGCTCTGGATAAGAGCGTCTGCTAAATGACTTAAATGTAAATGTAAATGGATAGGTGTGATAGGCCACATTATTCTACACACGACCCTCTCAGCGGTCTACAGACGACCCTCTCAGCGGTCTACAGACGACCCTCTCAGTGTTCTATGTGAGCTCGATTGTATACACCTGTCAGCAACAGGTGTGCCTGAAATAGCTGAATCCACTAATTTGAAGGGGTGTCCACATACTTTTGTATATATTGTGTATGTAAAATTTGTTTAGATTTTGAATGGCCCATTATCAAATGGGCAAGAAGAGGGGACGGGGAAAAAAAACAAGTATTTTTCTCTGTTTTGACTCGAATAGCGAATGGAGGCCGCTGTCATGACGTTGCCCAGTTGGTGAGGTTTATGACCCCCATAAATACCTTTCCCCTTTTCTCGCTCTACAGGAAACCCCTGTGTGTTAACATAGAGAGTCTGGTAACGTCAAAAGGTGGGGAACGGAACAATATTTCGGTAATCCAACCAGTTGAAGGTGTCCGTTGGTACTTAAAAATAATATAATGTCAGATCAGTTGTTGTCTGGGACATTATATCTGATGATAGGACGACATAAATTGTATCTTGGAAAGTCTACACATTCTAGTCATCAGATTCACATGGAATTGTAGTGCAATTTGAATGCTTAAATATTAAACTATTTTAGTTTTAATATCAGAGAATTGTTTTCATAAGTAAAATATGCTCACTCAGTGGCCACGCCCGAGTGAACCAATTCACGGCTGGCTAAGCCAACCTCAGCGTGAGCTCTGGTTGCAATGGTTGAATGACTACAACCTAACATTGTGTTCCCTATGACGTGAGGACTGATGTCCATACGTTTAAGAGGGTGAATTTCAACGTGGAGGTGACGATCGCAACGCTGGAAGGATGAATATCAACTATACCAGCCAGAATATAGTATGGAGCTTATAGTATGGCAACTTGTTATGAACTCTGAACTCTTATTCACTAAAGAAGTGATACATCCTAGATCCCTACATCCTTATCAGCAGCAGCTGTAAATGTGCGTGGCCTAGGAAAGGACGGACAATCTCTTCAGAGCGACAGGGTACTACAACGCATCCGTTCTACCACACGACGACAGTACTACAACGTATCCGTTCTACCACACAACGACAGAGTACTACAACGTATACGTTCTACCACACAACGACAGAGTACTACAACGTATCAGTCCTACCACACGACGACAGAGTACTACAACATATCAGTCCTACCACACGACGACGGAGTACTACAACGTATCAGTCCTACCACACGACGACAGAGTACTACAACGTATCAGTCCTACCACGCGACGACAGAGTACTACAACGTATCCATTCTACCAAATGACGACAGACTACAACGTATCCGCACAGAAATATTCTTCAAAGGACAACACAGCCTTCCATCTTCGACCAATCTATTGAAGCGCAGCTCAGAGTAAATATATTTCTTGTATTTTCCTTTTCTGAAAGGGCGGTTATTTAGAATGCATAAGATTCTGTATTTACGATAGCGTAGCTTCATAAGGTCCGATAGAGACCCAATCCTTTTGTTCCTCAGTCTTCCCGCTCTTTCATTCAAACCCAACACCCTTTCTTTGTGTAACCAGCCATCATATCGGTTTCGTCCACTAGGGACGTTTTCTTATGACATAAATAGTAGTCAATGCATGATCCATCCTGTGTATATGTAATTCTGTGTGATTATTTAGTAAATAAATAATTAAACCAAATTTTGTATTGCTGATTCAACTTGTTAGCCAGGGTCCGTGAATTTTACGATGTCCAGATGAGACTGAATAAGGTGACGATTAATAATTGACTGCTATTGATATAAAAGGTTACCAGGTCTTTAAGAGTTCATTCGGAAGACAACAGCCCTATAAACATTCTTCCGTGTTGCCCCGACTTCCTAGTTAATTACATTTACATGACTAGTTTAATCAGGTAATATTAATTACAGAGAATAGATTTGATAAAATAGCATGTCATATAATTGAATCCATAGAAAAGACACGACACCGCTTTCCTGTTGGTTAGTTTTTTCAAATCATGCCAGGTAGGCTACTCCGCTTATTTCACTCCAAGCATCAACCAACCACTGTTTGAGGAGCATGCAGCCTCTTCCGACTCGACAGGTTTATTTTATTTTTAGTTAGTTAGTTCGTTAGTATTTAGTTTATTTATTCCACCCAAATTCGGTATGCCCGCCAACCTTGTTCCTGCAGCTATCCAGTGGTTAATTTGGGAAATTAAGTGAAATCTGTTTGGGAACATTGATAGTTTTCACAACAAAATATATTTAATTAAAACCGGTGACAGCCCGTCACTCTGTGTGCTCAAGAAAGGAATGAAGGGGAGAGGAAGAGATGGAAACTCACTGTGGTGACATATTCTGTAGCTAAATGTGCCAGCCTATATGAAAACAGAAGCTATTCAAGGCTATTCAAAATCAAATACAAATTCATTATAATTCTAGGCGAACTCTGTAAGCTGCAATGCACAATCAATGAACAAAAAGCATGGCCCAGGGCTATATGTTCATTTTGGAGCATAACGTAACCAGTCCATCCAGTATACTTAATAATACAGTCTACAGTCAAGGGCGATTACTAGAATAAAAGTTTAATTTTGGAGAATAGACTCGACGAATCACATACCAAAGACATCATAAAATCAGACATCTTAAAAAATGTATTGTAAAAAAAAAGGCCATGTATTGTAGAAAGGCACAATCCTTATTTTAATTCAGTATTTTTCTCCTCCCCAGGCGGGGATGAGTGTTTTGAATGAATCATCACCTTAGAAAGCGTTCCATTTCTTTGTGTTAGGATTTGAAACAACATCAACAACCATGTGTTACACTCAGTTTCAACCTGCTGTTGAACTTCTTTCTTCAAATGTATCATCACAATGAGGTGAGTTTTAAAAGCACTATACTGTTTTGATGATAAGTGTTTGATGTGATTTTTGATTGCAGAGGGGCAATGGCGCCCTGAGTACCAGGCCATTAGGACCTGATGGAGGGACAATAGAGCCCTGAGTACCAGGCCAATAGAAACCGATGGAGGGACAATAGAGCCCCGAGTACCAGGCCATTAGGACCTGATGGAGGGACAATAGAGCCCTCAGTACCAGGCCATTAGGACCTGATGGAGGGACAATAGAGCCCTCAGTACCAGGCCATTAGGACCTGATGGAGGGACAATACGGTCACCATGACTCCCGGTGAGGAGCTAATACGGTCACCATGACTCCCGGTGAGGAGCTAATACGGTCACCATGACTCCCGGTGAGGAGCTAATACGGTCACCATGACTCCCGGTGAGGAGCTAATACGGTCACCATGACTCCCGGTGAGGAGCTAATACGGTCACCATGACTCCCGGTGAGGAGCTAATACGGTCACCATGACGCCCGGTGAGGAGCTAATACGGTCACCATGACTCCCGGTGAGGGAGGTCACCATGACGGTCACCATGACTCCCGGTGAGGAGGTAATACGGTCACCATGACTCCCGGTGAGGAGGTAATACGGTCACCATGACTCCCGGTGAGGAGGTAATACGGTCACCATGACTCCCGGTGAGGAGGTAATACGGTCACCATGACTCCCGGTGAGGAGGTAATACGGTCACCATGACTCCCGGTGAGGAGGTAATACGGTCACCATGACTCCCGGTGAGGAGGTAATACGGTCACCATGACTCCCGGTGAGGAGGTAATACGGTCACCATGACTCCCGGTGAGGAGGTAATACGGTCACCATGACTCCCGGTGAGGAGGTAATACGGTCACCATGACTCCCGGTGAGGAGGTAATACGGTCACCATGACTCCCGGTGAGGAGGTAATACGGTCACCATGACTCCCGGTGAGGAGGTAATACGGTCACCATGACTCCCGGTGAGGAGGTAATACGGTCACCATGACTCCCGGTGAGGAGGTAATACGGTCACCATGACTCCCGGTGAGGAGGTAATACGGTCACCATGACTCCCGGTGAGGAGGTAATACGGTCACCATGACTCCCGGTGAGGAGGTAATACGGTCACCATGACTCCCGGTGAGCATGAGGTGAGGAATACGGTCACCATGACTCCCGGTGAGGAGGTAATACGGTCACCATGACTCCCGGTGAGGAGGTAATACGGTCACCATGACTCCCGGTGAGGAGGTAATACGGTCACCATGACTCCCGGTGAGGAGGTAATACGGTCACCATGACTCCCGGTGAGGAGGTAATACGGTCACCATGACTCCCGGTGAGGAGGTAATACGGTCACCATGACTCCCGGTGAGGAGGTAATACGGTCACCATGACTCCCGGTGAGGAGGTAATACGGTCACCATGACTCCCGGTGAGGAGGTAATACGGTCACCATGACTCCCGGTGAGGAGGTAATACGGTCACCATGACTCCCGGTGAGGAGGTAATACGGTCACCATGACTCCCGGTGAGGAGGTAATACGGTCACCATGACTCCCGGTGAGGAGGTAATGACTCCCGGTGAGGAGGGTCACCATGACTCCCGGTGAGGAGGTAATACGGTCCCATGACTCCCCGGTGAGGAGGTAATACGGTCACCATGACTCCCGGTGAGGAGGTAATACGGTCACCATGACTCCCGGTGAGGAGGTAATACGGTCACCATGACTCCCGGTGAGGAGGTAATACGGTCACCATGACTCCCGGTGAGGAGGTAATACGGTCACCATGACTCCCGGTGAGGAGGTAATACGGTCACCATGACTCCCGGTGAGGAGGTAATACGGTCACCATGACTCCGGTGAGGAGGTAATACGGTCACCATGACTCCCGGTGAGGAGGTAATACGGTCACCATGACTCCCGGTGAGGAGGTAATACGGTCACCATGACTCCCGGTGAGGAGCTAATACGGTCACCATGACTCCCGGTGAGGAGCTAATACGGTCACCATGACTCCCGGTGAGGAGCTAATACGGTCACCATGACTCCCGGTGAGGAGCTAATACGGTCACCATGACTCCCGGTGAGGAGCTATTACGGTCACCATGACTCCCGGTGAGGAGCTAATACGGTCACCATGACTCCCGGTGAGGAGGTAATACGGTCACCATGACTCCCGGTGAGGAGGTAATACGGTCACCATGACTCCCGGTGAGGAGGTAATACGGTCACCATGACTCCCGGTGAGGAGGTAATACGGTCACCATGACCGTTGGTGAGGAGGTAATACGGTCACCATGACCGTTGGTGAGGAGGTAATACGGTCACCATGACCGTTGGTGAGGAGGTAATACGGTCACCATGACCGTTGGTGAGGAGGTAATATGGTCACCATGACTGTTGGTGGGGAGGTAATACGGGCACCGTGACTGTTGGTGGGGAGGTAATACGGGCACCATGACTGTTGGTGGGGAGGTAATACAGTCACCATGACTGTTGGTGTGGACGTAATACAGTCACCATGACTGTTGGTGGGGAGGTAATACGGGCACCATGACTGTTGGTGGGGAGGTAATACGGTCCTAGTAAAGGCTAATACAGCACTGTTGTATCCTTTAATGTAGGAATGATGGGATGCAGGTACTAGGGCTCCAGTCCGAACCTTGTTGAAGTCACAGAGCTTCCAGAAGAGCACCAGTAGCTCCTGATGGAACCGGATCTTCTTGGCTGAGTTGGGCAGGTAGGTCTGGATCAGAGGGTTGGTCATCAGTCTGGCCAGACCCTTCAGGATGAAGCTGAAGTCCTGGAGAAAGACAACAACAACAAACTCTCCCTTCAAATGTACTGCGACTTAAATGGTTTTAAAAAAAGGATATCTGATGGACCCAGAGTCATGTGGTTCTGGATTGACCGTTTGAACAGTGTACGTTAGTGTCTTACCTCCTCCCTATGGATCCTGGACAGGTAGTTTACAAACAGGTTGTCTGGTCCCACAGGCTGAGAACACAAGGAAGAGAAACATTATGATAACAGATACAACCAACAATTCCACGTGGCCAGAGGCAAGATGGAACTACCACCATGTTGCTTATTCCTATCCAGTTCTCTCAGAACTCAGAAGGGGATTTTAGAATCAGGCTCCCTCTCTCTCTTTTACCTCTAGGTCCTCCATGGCGGAGGCGGAATGGTCCAGGCTGTGTTGTGCTGCGGCTGGCCCGGCCTCGTGCTCCAGAGTCACTATGAGGACCTGGACAGCATGCTCCACCAACACCTCTCGGTAGTCAGAGAACATCAGGTGATTGTAAGGGATACCGTAACCCACTGCGTCATAGGCACACACCACGTTGAGGAGAGACGTGAAGAGAGGCAGGGCATGTCTGGGAGGAGGAGAAAGAGGTTAGGATTAGTGTAACACACACTCTTCAGACCAAATCTTCAGTCATAAAGTGTGCGTGTGTGTGTTACCTGTTGTCTGTAGCGCAGAAGAAGGTAACCCAGGGGTTGAGGAGGTTGTTGTCAGCAGAGGGGGGCAGGTACATGGCCTCAGAGAAACAGGTCAACAGCAGCTTCAGCAGCTCCGTCCTGACCAAGAGAGTGGAGAGAAAAATATTAAATATAATCAACTCCGAGCCCCCTCTAGGCACTGGGGTAGATCTCAGAGGGCTGGATAGGTCTGGGTAACATGGTGAGAGTTTCATCTTGCCCCCGATGAACCAAGTGGAATTGTCGCCATATTGATTATACCTATCCTACACAAGTAGATCTAGTAATTCAGGGATGCTCCCCCTCTCCATCTTCCCTGGGATCTCACCTGTTGAGGTCGTGGGTGTAGTTGAGTGGGGGGGACTGAGCGAACCCCACTCCTGCCTCCCAGATGTACTCACAGCTGTCTATGGACTGTATGTCCTCCGCTGTGTCCTGGGGAAGAGAAGAACACCGAGGTGACCTTCAAGCATAGTCTAGCAGCAATTCCATTTTACTGTCATTGTTACACTCCATAAAACGTAGAACAATGATTGTTTGGTTAACTAAACATGGTACAAACCATAGTTCACTGCACAACGGGTCATGTGAAGAATTCATGATTGTCAAAATGGGACAGTGCTGAGGTCACAAAGGAGACAGTGGGCCATGTTTTATTCATATCAGCAGAGGGTAGAGAGCCGTGACAGAGAGCCGTGACAGAGAGCCGTGACAGAGAGAGCCGTGACAGAGAGTTGTGACTGTGACAGAGAGTTGTGACTGTGACAGAGAGTTGTGACTGTGACAGAGAGTTGTGACTGTGACAGAGAGTTGTGACTGTGACAGAGAGCTGTGACTGTGACAGAGAGCTGTGACTGTGACAGAGAGCTGTGACTGACAGAGAGCTGTGACTGACAGAGAGCTGTGACTGTGACAGAGAGCTGTGACTGTGACAGAGAGCTGTGACAGAGAGCTGTGACTGACAGAGAGCTGTGACTGACAGAGAGCTGTGACTGTGACAGAGAGCTGTGACAGAGAGCTGTGACAGAGAGCTGTGACAGAGAGCTGTGACTGTGACAGAGAGCTGCGACTGTGACAGAGAGCTGTGACAGAGAGCTGTGACTGTGACAGAGAGCTGCGACTGTGACAGAGAGCTGTGACAGAGAGCTGTGACAGAGAGCTGTGACTGTGACAGAGAGCTGAATCATGAACTAAGATGCATCGGGGCCCGTCGGTCATGAATTGGTGACTGATATTAACGGAGCTCCATTTAGGTAATACACTAGTGGGTTAACAGAGACAAACAGCCTGATGAACCAGCCAGTGGGATGGATGCAGGTTCAACCTGTGAGCCTACATTAGGCTATCTAAATGATTTGAAAAGCTAACGATCCAATGGTGAAACTACTCCACTTCATTCAGAGTGTGAATCAAAAGCTACAAATCTTTATTTTTATTTTTTAAAGGCAATGTATTGGAGGTGGTTTTATATTGGAAGTGCACTCACAATCTAATTGTTATTTGTCCAATGATACATTCTTTCTTTCAGTTATTTTTTTAAGGATTGGCTCAGTCCCACTCCTAGTGGCTCAGTCCCACTCCTAGTGGCTAGTGGCTCAGTCCCACACCTAGTGGCTCAGTCCCACTCCTAGTGGCTCAGTCCCACTCCTAGTGGCTCAGTCCCACTCCTAGTGGCTCAGTCCCACTCCTAGTGGCTCAGTCCCACTCCTAGTGGCTCAGTCCCACTCCTAGTGGCTCAGTCCCACTCCTATTGTGGTTAGTGGCTCAGTCCCACTCCTATTGTGGTTAGTGGCTCAGTCCCACTCCTATTGTGGTTAGTGGCTCAGTCCCACTCCTAGTGGCTCAGTCCCACTCCTAGTGGCTCAGTCCCACTCCTAGTGGCTCAGTCCCACTCCTAGTGGCTCAGTCCCACTCCTAGTGGCTCAGTCCCACTCCTAGTGGCTCAGTCCCACTCCTAGTGGCTAGTGGCTCAGTCCCACTCCTAGTGGCTAGTGGCTCAGTCCCACTCCTAGTGGCTAGTGGCTCAGTCCCACTCCTAGTGGCTAGTGGCTCAGTCCCACTCCTATTGTGGTTAGTGGCTCAGTCCCACTCCTATTGTGGTTAGTGGCTCAGTCCCACTCCTATTGTGGTTAGTGGCTCAGTCCCACTCCTATTGTGGTTAGTGGCTCAGTCCCACTCCTATTGTGGTTAGTGGCTCAGTCCCACTCCTATTGTGGTTAGTGGCTCAGTCCCACTCCTATTGTGGTTAGTGGCTCAGTCCCACTCCTATTGTGGTTAGTGGCTCAGTCCCACTCCTATTGTGGTTAGTGGCTCAGTCCCACTCCTATTGTGGTTAGTGGCTCAGTCCCACTCCTATTGTGGTTAGTGGCTCAGTCCCACTCCTATTGTGGTTAGTGGCTCAGTCCCACTCCTATTGTGGTTAGTGGCTCAGTCCCACTCCTATTGTGGTTAGTGGCTCAGTCCCACTCCTATTGTGGTTAGTGGCTCAGTCCCACTCCTATTGTGGTTAGTGGCTCAGTCCCACTCCTATTGTGGTTAGTGGCTCAGTCCCACTCCTATTGTGGTTAGTGGCTCAGTCCCACTCCTATTGTGGTTAGTGGCTCAGTCCCACTCCCATTGTGGTTAGTGGCTCAGTCCCACTCCCATTGTGGTTAGTGGCTCAGTCCCACTCCTATTGTGGTTAGTGGCTCAGTCCCACTCCTATTGTGGTTAGTGGCTCAGTCCCACTCCTATTGTGGTTAGTGGCTCAGTCCCACTCCTATTGTGGTTAGTGGCTCAGTCCCACTCCTATTGTGGTTAGTGGCTCAGTCCCACTCCTATTGTGGTTAGTGGCTCAGTCCCACTCCTATTGTGGTTAGTGGCTCAGTCCCACTCCTATTGTGGTTAGTGGCTCAGTCCCACTCCTATTGTGGTTAGTGGCTCAGTCCCACTCCTAGTGGCTAGTGGCTCAGTCCCACTCCTAGTGGCTAGTGGCTCAGTCCCACTCCTAGTGGCTAGTGGCTCAGTCCCACTCCTAGTGGCTAGTGGCTCAGTCCCACTCCTAGTGGCTAGTGGCTCAGTCCCACTCCTAGTGGCTAGTGGCTCAGTCCCACTCCCTAGTGGCTAGTGGCTCAGTCCCACTCCTAGTGGCTAGTGGCTCAGTCCCACTCCTAGTGGCTAGTGGCTCAGTCCCACTCCTAGTGGCTAGTGGCTCAGTCCCACTCCTAGTGGCTAGTGGCTCAGTCCCACTCCTAGTGGCTAGTGGCTCAGTCCCACTCCTAGTGGCTAGTGGCTCAGTCCCACTCCTAGTGGCTAGTGGCTCAGTCCCACTCCTATTGTGGTTAATTTTTTATAAAGCTTTTATTGAAAAGAGAGATCAGTGTTGAAAAGACGGAGAAGATAGGAGGAGGGAGGGTGGGATTCTAACCCATGCCAACTCTGGCGCGTGTGCCGGGGGTCAGCGGTTGTAAACGACAGACACTGAGGTCACCAATAATGTATTTGTCCTATTGGTTGCCTTGAACATGTAATAAAACAATGACATTTCCCCGAACAAAAAAATGCATCTACCTCCTACAAACATATCCATATATTATAATCCACATAATAATTCCCAAGAGACGCGCTGTAGCCTGTACGTAGTTTACATAGGTTACTTGAACTGTCTCAGGTAAAATGTAGGTATGGTACTGCATTGTATACAAACACTGCTTCCAGCTGCCCCCCTTTGGCTCCGGTTCTAAAGATTTATTCAGACATTAAAACCCTCCTGCTGCAGGATTATCTCCCTCCTGTGACAAAACAGATCAAATTAAGATCCTACATCTGTATATAGTGCACTAATATTGATCAGGGCCCCATTTTGATCAGGGCTTTGGTTAAAAGTAGAGCACTTATATAGAGAATAGGGTGCAATTTGGGATGTAACTTTTGTTCACACTTCCTTCCACCTGAGTGGAGCACTCACCTGACTTTACCAATCTACAACACCAGAGAGAGAGACCTGGCAGCCAGGCAGACATTTGAATGCATTGTACTAGAACCTAGCTGTCAGCAGCAGCCTCATTGTTAATCTTCATAGATGACTATATTAAGAGAGAGTTCAGTTCACAATGTTGTTCAGTCAGTCTTGCAGGATAGTATTCACTCTCAATAGTTGACTCTAACCATGGAAGTGAGAGACGTTCTGTGTGTGTGTGTGTATCTGTGAGTGAGTGATCAACTGGGGGGATTAGGAAGGTCTCCACTTTACTTCACAGCCTAACACCATTGGGCCCTGTCCAGCCATCAACACCATAGAGGTGTTTGCTCAGTGGATAAGGAGTGTCTAACACCCTCCTCCTTTCTCAGCCCAGTTAACAAACATGGCTGAGGGCCACACCTCACCTCACACGGCTCCCGTTGTGCACTGGAGTCACTCATTAACCCTGAACCACTGCCTGTACAGAGGAGACATTCTGGAACATTGTGTTCACTTACGGACCAATCCTAGCTTGGTTTCCGTGCAAATGTCCACATGAATGTCCTTTATGTGCACAGATCTTGAATTACAATTTGGCCCCTCAAAAAAAAAAAAACAGAACGATAAACTACTTGTCCAGTTTGTATTATCGGTTTCTTCCTCGCTGGTCAAGACAAATTTCTCTCAAGAGTGTTTGTCCGAAGTGGAGGGGGTTACTCACCGAACCTGTCCTCTTGTGGCTCTGGACGGTGAAGTCTGGACAGAAAAGCAGGTCAGATACAGCCAGGAGGAGAGACTCAGCCAGGGGCCTCGCTCCATCATCATCATCACCTTCATCCTGCTGGGAGATAAGACATCATCATCATCATCCTTCTCCTCCTAAGACACAATCCAATTCTTATCCTCCTCCTCTGCACCCCCACCTTCATCCTCGGTCCGTGGTTCCCATGGCACTGTGAGTTCACCTAGGCAGAGAGCTTTCTAAATATCCTCTAGATCTGTGTGTGTGTGTGGGGGGTCTGGCTTGACCTTTTTCAGATGAACTCGTGGACAATTTTTTTGTCTCTGCGTGCAGTTTGAAGTAAGTTGCTAACTAGCGTTTGCGCAGAGACTAAACCTATGGGTACCTGCTAGCATGCTAACAGTTACCCATATAAAAAAATTGGGGCTCCCGAGTGGCGCAGTGGTCTAAGGCACTGCATCTCAGCACAAGAGGTGTCACTACAGTACCTGGTTTGAATCTAGGCTTCATCACATCCGGGCTGTAATTGGGAGTCCCAAAGGGCGGCGCACAATTGGCCCAGCGTTGTCCGGTTTTGGCCGGGGTAGGCAGTCATTGTAAAATAAGATTTTGTTCTTAACTGACTTGCCGAGTTAAATCAAAGTTAAATAAATAAATATAATTCCATTCATTGTGCTAACAGAAGTTAGCATTGGCTCACGAAAATACCTTTTAACTTACTTCTTCAGAGACATAACAGCGGTATCCACGAGTTTATCTGCCTCTGGGGAAAGTAGATAAAGGGCCTCATTGCCAAAATCCCAAAGTATCCCTTCAACAACGTGTTTCTTTGTTTTACTCCATGGACTTTAGGAACCACAACGGAAATACTGTAAGTCTGACTGTGTGTTATCCCCGTCACGTTTAAAAAACATGCGTTTTCTTTAACTGGCCAATCAGAAAGAGCTCGGTCACAGGAAACATGTCCTTGAGAGACTAATAGTACATGTATATATTATTACTGTAGTATATGATGGGCTCAGTAGAACTGCATAAAGAACTGTGGCAGAAATATATCAACCAGTCCAAATCAAAGTATAGTACAGAATGCCTCCTCATTGATTGCTACAGCCATTCTGCATTCCCATTGCTAGGAGACAGAGAAAGAGCTCGGTCACAGGAAACATGTCATTGAGATACTAATAGTACATGTATATATTATTACTGTCGTATATGATGATGTATATATGATGGGCTCAGTAGAACTGCATAAAGAATGTGGCAGAAATATATCAACCAGTCCAAATCAAAGTGTAGTACAGAATGCCTCCTCATTGACAGCCATTCTGCATTCCCTCCCATTTCCCATAATAGTTCACCATTCACCCATCCAGCCTCTCACTTTAATTAAAAGGTTATCCAATACCTCTTCAATTCAACCATTGTCCAGGAGGGATGCATGGGAGGCAAGAGGGAGGGGGGCACAATATGAGCACTGTTCAGGCAGGCTGAGGTGCTCGTCAGGCCAGGTAACAGGAGACCCAGCTGGCTCAACAATTAGCAGACATTAAGGGAGAAGGAAATCCCCCACTCAAAGAGCTCTGTCAACCTCAGGATAGTGTTCATTAGGCATGAAAACAGACTGAAACGGGGAGGCACAACATAATCTTGTCCAAAAATCAACAAACATGTTTTTGTGTGTGTGTGTGTGTGTGTGTGTTATCAAGATGTTTGAAAAACTGTGTGTAAGGTGTGCCCTAATGAACACAACCCTGCATGGTCAGATCTTACAACACTGGCAGGTCAGAGCGTTGAACACCTGAAGAGACACAGTTCCCACCAGACAACACAGCAGTAGCTGCAGTAGTGGGGTCCAGACAGTACCAGAGTAGAGAACTCACAGATCCAAGTAGAAGATCTGATCCATACAAAGCTGAAAAGGGTGAAAAGAACAAACCCGGAGTTGGGAAAGAATAGTATTTCTGTGTCCGTCTGCTCTCCAACCCACGACACAGTGAATCTTGGGTGCTAATTTCCCAGCATGCTTTTCACCATGAGAAAAACAATCCTCTGTAAACAAGTACATCTATCTGTACATAAAGTAATTCAACCAGAATTGAAATGATTTGTTCAGTCAGTGACAGTGCTGGGTAAGGACTATGGTGAAGCAGTCATGAACTCACTAGTCTGAACCAATCACGTCTCTCGCTCTCTCTGTAGAGACATAGCAGGCATGCTGATGTAAGTTCATAGGGAGAAGAAAACACACACTGATTCTGAGAGACTGAGTTAATTTAATGGATTGCATAACAGGCTATCTTTTCAAGTCAAGCTGCCAGAGAGCTCGAGAAAGAGGCTAGCAAGGGGAGACAGAGACTAGCATCCTTGGCAGTGTGCATCCCTCTTCATTTGCCAAGGGGAGACAGAGACTAGCATCCTTGGCAGTGTGCATCCCTCTTCATTTGCCAAGGGGAGACAGAGACTAGCATCCTTGGCAGTGTGCATCCCTCTTCATTTGCCAAGGGGAGACAAAAATGAAGGGAACCGAAAAGTGAGTCTCAAACAAACTAATAATAATGAATATGACCTCTGATAAACCGATACACAAATTGCATACATGATGAAATCACAGCCTCAAAAGGTTCAAATGTCCAGTGGGCACAGAACACATCTGTAGCACAGAACACATCTGTAGCACAGAACACATCTGTAGCACAGAACACATCTGCACAGCGTTTCTTCTCTCTATTGGAAGGGCACCGTTCTGGTCAACCTCAGCCAAGATGAGGAGACCAGCACACTTACCCCAGCTCTCCCGGCACCAGGCACGGTGGACCAGAAGAAGCCTCTCCAGTCTGCGTCCTCAAAGATATACGGTAGGATACGTGTGAGCAGACGGATGCAGTTGAGGACGATCTGTCTCTCCTTCTCCGAGGGACAACCAGAGTCAGCCCCCTGGACAAGCTTCTCCACTGCCTGGAATGGACACATTAACATGTATAGTTAGCACAGCACAACACAACACACAAACTGCTTCATTTCCTGCTTTTATACAAGTGTTTCCATTTGAGGTCTTATACAGTGGACCCTTGAGGCGCGACACAGGCAGGACATTCAACAATAGTTCAGTCCATCTGCTGCAGTAATAAAGCCTTTACATTCGACTGGACTGTGAACAACAAACACTAGCATTCCTTTCACACCAACTGTATCCAAGGTAACCAATGGACTCTGTTTAAATACAGAAAAGGCTCAAACACACACACACACACACACAGTCCCTCTTTCTATTGAAAACCCACAAGAGACATATTAGAAGCAAACCCAGATGGAACACCTGACCTGTTACAGCACCACTAAACACTCAGAATACGCCTGTTACAGCACCACTAAACACACTCAGAATACGCCTGTTACAGCACCACTAAACACACTCAGAATACGCCTGTTACAGCACCACTAAACACACTCAGAATACGCCTGTTACAGCACCACTAAACACACTCAGAATACGCCTGTTACAGCACCACTAAAAACACTCAGAATACGCCTGTTTCAGCACCACTAAACACACTCAGAATACGCCTGTTACAGTACAGCACCACTAAACACACTCAGAATACGCCTGTTACAGCACCACTAAACACACTCAGAATACACCTGTTACAGCACCACTAAACACACTCAGAATACGCCTGTTACAGCACCACTAAACACACTCAGAATACGCCTGTTTCAGCACCACTAAACACACTCAGAATACACCTGTTACAGCACCACTAAACACACTCAGAATGCGCCTGTTACAGCACCACTAAACACACTCAGAATACGCCTGTTACAGTACAGCACCACTAAACACACTCAGAATATGCCTGTTACAGCACCACTAAACACACTCAGAATACACCTGTTACAGCACCACTAAACACACTCAGAATACACCTGTTACAGCACCACTAAACACACTCAGAATACACCTGTTACAGTACAGCACCACTAAACACACTCAGAATACGCCTGTTACAGCACCACTAAACACACTCACAATGCGCCTGTTACAACACCACTAAACACTCAGAATGCGCCTGTTACAGAACCACTAAACACACTCAGAATACCCCTGTTACAATACAGCACCACTAAACACACTCAGAATACGCCTGTTACAGCACCACTAAACACACTCAGAATACGCCTGTTACAGCACATCACCACTAAACACACTCAGAATACACCTGTTACAATACAACACCACTAAACACACTCAGAATACACCTGTTACAGCACCACTAAACACACTCAGAATGCGCCTGTTACAATACAGCACCACTAAACACACTCAGAATACACCTGTTACAATACAACACCACTAAACACACTCAGAATACACCTGTTACAGCACCACTAAACACACTCACAATGCGCCTGTTACAACACCACTAAACACTCAGAATGCGCCTGTTACAGCACCACTAAACACACTCAGAATACACCTGTTACAGCACCACTAAACACACTCAGAATACGCCTGTTACAGCACCACTAAACACACTCAGAATATGCCTGTTACAGCACCACTAAACACACTCAGAATACACCTGTTACAGCACAGCACCACTAAACACACTCAGAATACGCCTGTTACAGCACCACTAAACACACTCAGAATACGCCTGTTACAGTACAGCACCACTAAACACACTCAGAATACACCTGTTACAGCACCACTAAACACACTCAGAATACACCTGTTACAGCACCACTAAACACACTCAGAATACACCTGTTACAGCACCACTAAACACACTCAGAATACGCCTGTTACAGCACCACTAAACACACTCAGAATACGCCTGTTACAGCACCACTAAACACACTCAGAATACGCCTGTTACAGCACAGCACCACTAAACACACTCAGAATACGCCTGTTACAGCACAGCACCACTAAACACACTCAGAATACACCTGTTACAGAACCACTAAACACACTCAGAATACACCTGTTACAGAACCACTAAACACACTCAGAATACCCCTGTTACAATACAGCACCACTAAACACTCAGAATACACCTGTTACAGCACCACTAAACACACTCAGAATGCGCCTGTTACAATACAACACCACTAAACACACTCAGAATACGCCTGTTACAGCACCACTAAACACACTCAGAATACGCCTGTTACAGTACAGCACCACTAAACACTCAGAATACGCCTGTTACAGCACAGCACCACTAAACACACTCAGAATACACCTGTTACAGCACCACTAAACACACTCAGAATACACCTGTTACAGCACCACTAAACACACTCAGAATACACCTGTTACAGCACCACTAAACACACTCAGAATACGCCTGTTACAGTACAGCACCACTAAACACACTCAGAATACGCCTGTTACAGTACAGCACCACTAAACACACTCAGAATACACCTGTTACAATACAACACCACTAAACACACTCAGAATACGCCTGTTTCAGCACCACTAAACACACTCAGAATACACCTGTTACAGCACCACTAAACACACTCAGAATACACCTGTTACAGCACCACTAAACACACTCAGAATACACCTGTTACAGCACCACTAAACACACTCAGAATACGCCTGTTACAGTACAGCACCACTAAACACACTCAGAATACACCTGTTACAGCACCACTAAACACACTCAGAATACGCCTGTTACAGCACAGCACCACTAAACACACTCAGAATATGCCTGTTACAGCACCACTAAACACACTCAGAATACGCCTGTTACAATACAGCACCACTAAACACACTCAGAATACACCTGTTACAGCACCACTAAACACACTCAGAATACATCCACTGTAATGTTACTGTACTACTTGCATTGTGCTACTTTCTCAACTGTATCAAAGGTAGACAAAAGAAAGGTTAACCCCTTACATCTCCTGGGAAGTAGCCAATAGGGTTAAGGCTACATTGAACGTAAAAAAAAAAATAAAAAAAAATAATAATTTACTTTTTCTCCCCAATTTTGTGGTATTGAATTGGTTGTTTCAGTCTTGTCCCATCGCTGCAATTCCCGTACGGACTCGGGAGAGACAAAGGTCGAGAGCCGTGCGTCCTCCGAAACACAACCCAGCCACGCCGCACTGCTTCGTGATACAATACCCACTTCCCCCCTGGAAGTCAACCGCACCAATGTAACGGAGGAAGCACCGTACACCCGGCAACGGTGTCAGCATGCATTGCGCCCGGCCTGCCACAGGAGTTGCTAGTGCACGATGGGACAAGAACATCCCTGCCGGCCAAACCCCACCCCTAACGACGCTGGGCCAATTGTGCGCTGACCCATGGGTTTCCCGGTCGCGGCCGGCTGCGACAGAATCTGGACTTGAACCAGGATCTCTAGTGGCACAGCTAGCACTGCGATGCAATGCCTCAGACAAATGCGCCACTTGGGAGGCCTGAAATGTTTCTTATAGAAGAAATATGGACCACATATGTATAACCATGGTAACAATCAAAAGGGAAAGATTATGGGGATAAGTATTAGACTAAAGGTGAGGACACGACAGTTCACCTGACTCAAGACTGAATCTATACATTACACTATTGATTTTATGTGCATTTTGACATTTACTGTGCTTCTCGACCACATTTGTTGATAACGAAATCTGAAAATACTCTGGATACTTTCAGGAACATTCTAAGAATATTCTTGGAAAATGTGGGGTAGGTGCGACGTAAGACGAAAACAATGACAAGGGTTTGAGTAGAGGACTAACTGGTGTCTCCAAGGGGCCACACACACACACACCTCTCCAAAGTGTCCACACACACACACACACCTCTCCAAAGTGTCCACACACACACACACACACACACACACCTCTCCAAAGTGTCCACACACACACACACACACACCTCTCCAAAGTGTCCACACACACACCTCTCCAAAGTGTCCACACACACACCTCTCCAAAGTGTCCACACACACACACCTCTCCAAAGTGTCCACACACACACCTCTCCAAAGTGTCCACACACACACACCTCTCCAAAGTGTCCACACACACACCTCTCCAAAGTGTCCACACACACACACACACACCTCTCCAAAGTGTCCACACACACACACCTCTCCAAAGTGTCCACACACACACACACCTCTCCAAAGTGTCCACACACACACACCTCTCCAAAGTGTCCACACACACACACACACCTCTCCAAAGTGTCCACACACACACCTCTCCAAAGTGTCCACACACACACACCTCTCCAAAGTGTCCACACACACACCTCTCCAAAGTGTCCACACACACACACACACACCTCTCCAAAGTGTCCACACACACACACCTCTCCAAAGTGTCCACACACACACACACCTCTCCAAAGTGTCCACACACACACACACCTCTCCAAAGTGTCCACACACACACACACCTCTCCAAAGTGTCCACACACACACACACCTCTCCAAAGTGTCCACACACACACCACAAACACACACACACACCTCTCCAAAGTGTCCACACACACACACCTCTCCAAAGTGTCCACACACACACACACACACACCTCTCCAAAGTGTCCACACACACACACACACACACACACACACCTCTCCAAAGTGTCCACACACACACACACACCTCTCCAAAGTGTCCACACACACACACCTCTCCAAAGTGTCCACACACACACACACACCTCTCCAAAGTGTCCACACACACACACACACACACACACACACCTCTCCAAAGTGTCCACACACACACACCTCTCCAAAGTGTCCACACACACACACCTCTCTCCAAAGTGTCCACACACACACCTCTCTCCAAAGTGTCCACACACACACACACCTCTCCAAAGTGTCCACACACACCTCTCCAAAGTGTCCACACACACACACACACCTCTCCAAAGTGTCCACACACACACACCTCTCCAAAGTGTCCACACACACACACACCTCTCCAAAGTGTCCACACACACACACACACACACACCTCTCCAAAGTGTCCACACACACCTCTCCAAAGTGTCCACACACACACACACCTCTCCAAAGTGGCCACACACACACACACCTCTCCAAAGTGTCCACACACACACCCCCAAAGTGTCCACACACACACCTCTCCAAAGTGTCCACACACACACCTCTCCAAAGTGTCCACACACACACCTCTCCAAAGTGTCCACACACACACCTCTCCAAAGTGTCCACACACACACACCTCTCCAAAGTGTCCACACACACACACACACACACACCTCTTCAAAGTGTCCACACACACACACACACACCTCTCCAAAGTGTCCACACACACACACACACACACCTCTCCAAGTGGCCACACACACACACACACACACACACACACCTCTCCAAGTGGCCACACACACACACACACCTCTCCAAGTGGCCACACACACACACACACACACCTCTCCAAAGTGTCCACAGTTCCTAAGTCATTTCAAAGCACTTGTATGACTCATAGAAAGAGTCTTCAACTATAAGGTGCTTTTTTTTGAGCTCGCCGAGCTGTGCTGTTGAGGAACTAGAAGGAGCACACTTGTAGCTGTTAAGTTAGGAACACAATCCTGCATCCCCGCTGGTGTTTACGCAATCCAAAACACGGTCCTTTATAAACCACAATCTGGCTCAGGTGGGCATCATCTGAAAGCTTGTTCCATTACAACATGGCTAAATGATAAAATACGATCTTACAGTGTTAGGCTTTCAGTAGAGAATTCAGAGAAGCAGATCGTACTTTAGGTCCGCAAAGAATGGAGTCATTTGTGCATTCAGATGCATGGTCCGTGGCAAATTTGCTTCACAATAGGACAAACATTGGATCATTCTGTTCAGGACAACCCAGGGTATAACACCATGTCATCATGTAACTGTTCATCAAAACACAGAGATCATAAACGTTGATTCTGTACATTACATGAGTTTTATGACGTAGATATGTGAAGTGCACGTTTGGACTCACAGGTGTTTTTGCTTGCTTGTATGACATCAAAGCGATATGTATTAGAATCTTTAAAGTGTCATCTTTCAAAATACATTAAGAGCTCATCAAATCCTCTTAAATGTACAGTATTTCCCTCACTCAGACAACCAAAAAAGGTGCAAGAGCTGTCCAATTAGAGGAAGGGATGGGTCAACTTGTCGCGCGAGGTGCTGAAGTTCAGAACGTCTGTCTGTCAAAACCCATTCAGAGCTGTGAAGTGGAGACCCTGAGCTCTGACATCATGTATAGCATGTGACTGTACAGCCACTGAGCTCTGACATCATGTATAGCATGTTACTGTACAGCCACTGAGCTCTGACGTCATGTATAGCATGTGACTGTACAGCCACTGAGCTCTGACGTCATGTATAGCATGTTACTGTACAGCCACTGAGCTCTGACGTCGTGTATAGCATGTTACTGTACAGCCACTGAGCTCTGACGTCATGTATAGCATGTTACTGTACAGCCACTGAGCTCTGACGTCATGTATAGCACGTTACTGTACAGCCACTGAGCTCTGACGTCATGTATAGCACGTTACTGTACAGCCACTGAGCTCTGACGTCATGTATAGCATGTTACTGTACAGCCACTGAGCTCTGACATCATGTATAGCATGTTACTGTACAGCCACTGAGCTCTGACGTCATGTATAGCATGTTACTGTACAGCCACTGAGCTCTGACATCATGTATAGCATGTTACTGTACAGAAACTGAGTTTATATTTAGGCGCTTGTCAATGTCCAAAATATGCCATTTTCAACCCGTATATGGGTGTGAGTGTTAAGGGACACACACACACACACACACACACACACACACACACACACACACACAAAATTCAAAATCCTATTTTCCCTAACCCATAAACCTATACTAGCTCCTAATCCAAAACTAAATTCTAACCCAAACACAAATTCTAACCTTAACCCTAAACCCCCTAGAAACAGCATTTGACCTTGTGGGGACAAAAAAAAATGTCCCCAGTTGGTCAAATTTGTGTTTGTTTATTATTCTTGTGCGATCTTCTGGTCCCCACAAGTATCGTTAAACACATCCACACACACAGGCACACACACACAGTCTAGATTACCTTGTAACAGAGGGTTGCCAGATTGGAGGGAGATTCTTCTCTGACAGCTCGTATCTCCGCTGCCGGCACCAGAGCAAACACATCTTGGACGGTAGTGGCAGTATCCGACCAGAACTGGTCCCAGAAGGCATGGTCCGTAGCCTCCACGGGCTGGGGGAGATGAACAGACAGACAGGGATCAGGTACATCCGCCTACAGGAGGAGAGAGAGCTGCTTGGCTGTAGCCTACAGGAGGAGAGAGAGCTGCTTGGCTGTAGCCTACAGGAGGAGAGAGAGCTGCTTGGCTGTAGCCTACAGGAGGAGGGAGAGCTGCTTGGCTGTAGCCTACAGGAGGAGAGAGAGCTGCTTGGCTGTAGCCTACAGGAGGAGAGAGAGCTGCTTGGCTGTAGCCTACAGGAGGAGAGAGAGCTGCTTGGCTGTAGCCTACAGGAGGAGAGAGAGCTGCTTGGCTGTAGCCTACAGGAGGAGAGAGAGCTGCTTGGCTGTAGCCTACAGGAGGAGAGAGAGCTGCTTGGCTGTAGCCTACAGGAGGAGAGAGAGCTGCTTGGCTGTAGCCTACAGGAGGAGAGAGAGCTGCTTGGCTGTAGCCTACAGGAGAGAGAGAGCTGCTTGGCTGTAGCCTACAGGAGAGAGAGAGCTGCTTGGCTGTAGCCTACAGGAGAGAGAGAGCTGCTTGGCTGTAGCCTACAGGAGAGAGAGAGCTGCTTGGCTGTAGCCTACAGGAGAGAGAGAGCTGCTTGGCTGTAGCCTACAGGAGAGAGAGAGCTGCTTGGCTGTAGCCTACAGGAGAGAGAGAGCTGCTTGGCTGTAGCCTACAGGAGCGAGAGCTGCTTGGCTGTAGCCTACAGGAGCGAGAGCTGCTTGGCTGTAGCCTACAGGAGCGAGAGCTGCTTGGCTGTAGCCTACAGGAGAGAGAGCTGCTTGGCTGTAGACTACAGAAGGACAGAGAGACCTGCTTGGCTGTAGACTACAGAAGGACAGAGAGCTGCTTGGCTGTAGCCTACGGAAGGACAGAGAGCTGCTTGGCTGTAGCCTACAGGAGGACATAGACCTGCTTGGCTGTAGCCTACAGGAGAGAGAGAGCTGCTTGGCTGTAGCCTACAGGAGAGAGAGAGCTGCTTGGCTGTAGCCTACAGGAGAGAGAGAGCTGCGTGGCTGTAGCCTACAGGAGAGAGAGAGCTGCTTGGCTGTAGCCTACAGGAGAGAGAGAGCTGCTTGGCTGTAGCCTACAGGAGAGAGAGAGCTGCTTGGCTGTAGCCTACAGGAGAGAGAGAGCTGCTTGGCTGTAGCCTACAGGAGAGAGAGAGCTGCTTGGCTGTAGCCTACAGGAGAGAGAGAGCTGCTTGGCTGTAGCTTACAGGAGAGAGAGAGCTGCTTGGCTGTAGCCTACAGGAGAGAGAGCTGCTTGGCTGTAGCCTACAGGAGCGAGAGCTGCTTGGCTGTAGCCTACAGGAGCGAGAGCTGCTTGGCTGTAGCCTACAGGAGAGAGAGCTGCTTGGCTGTAGACTACAGAAGGACAGAGAGACCTGCTTGGCTGTAGACTACAGAAGGACAGAGAGCTGCTTGGCTGTAGCCTACGGAAGGACAGAGAGCTGCTTAGCTGTAGCCTACAGGAGGACATAGACCTGCTTGGCTGTAGCCTACAGGAGGAGAGAGACCTGCTTGGCTGTAGCCTACAGGAGGACAGAGACCTGCTTGGCTGTAGCCTACAGGAGGACAGAGAGCTGCTTGGCTGTAGCCTACAGGAGGACAGAGAGCTGCTTGGCTGTAGCCTACAGGAGGAGAGAGCTGCTTAGCTGTAGCCTACAGGAGGAGAGAGCTGCTTGGCTGTAGCCTACAGAAGGACAGAGACCTGCTTGGCTGTAGCCTACAGAAGGACAGAGACCTGCTTGGCTGTAGCCTACAGGAGGAGAGAGCTGCTTGGCTGTAGCCTACAGGAGGAGAGAGCTGCTTGGCTGTAACCTACAGGAGGAGAGAGAGACCTGCTTGGCTGTAGCCTACAGGAGGAGAGAGAGACCTGCTTGGCTGTAGCCTACAGGAGGAGAGAGAGACCTGCTTGGCTGTAGCCTACAGGAGGAGAGAGCTGCTTGGCTGTAGCCTACAGGAGGAAAACAGTTAAATATAGACAGAAAGAAACGTCAGGGGCCGGTTCCCCGTATACATTATACTTAATAACTTTTGATGGAGATTCTTTATTGCCTTTTAGTCCAGGATGGATGGATGGTTGGATGGATGGATGGATGGGGGAGTGGGTGGGTGTATGGATGGATGGGTGAATGGATGGATGGATGGTTGGATGGATGGGGGAGTGGGTGGGTGTATGGATGGATGGGTGAATGGATGGATGGATGGTTGGATGGATGGATGCGTGAGTGGGAGGGTGAGTGGGAGGGTGAGTGGGTGGGTGAGTGGGAGGGTGAGTGGGTGGGTGGATGGTTGGATGGATGCGTGAGTGGGTGGGTGTATGGATGGATGGGTGAATGGATGGATGGTTGGATGCGTGAGTGGGTGGGTGTCCGGGAAACCAGCCAAAGAAGTAGACATATGATGGAACACATGTTTGTCAGACAATATATTCAGCTACTGGCCTACTTCACATGTTCTTGATTTGCTCTTGATTTGCATATTCTATTATAATGCCAGTTGTTCTAAGATCTTTCCAGAACGTCCTTGATGACAGAGTAAATATAACCTATACACTGCAGTTTAGACTGATGCTTATTTGGCTAACTTTAATGTATTTCAGCCCACATTAAAATCAGCCACATTGTCTGAATGTTATGATTCATTCAACAACCACATCATCAGAAATGTAGCTGGTAATGTTATCTAGACTACCCTGTTTTTGTTTAGTTTTTTCCAACAGCTGAATTGTCGGGTAAACCGTGCAACTGATCAATTCAAGTGCCACAACAGCAGGCACTGAATGAACTGTATTCAGACCTGCATCTCATTGTAGCTCTGCATCAGATCCACCTCAGCCTCTTGGTGGGGGTTATATTGGAACTACAGAAGTACGATTGCAATGCGACATTCGATTACAAAATAGAAACATTGTTGCCAAGTTATGAGTCTACAATTCTATAACACAAATTTGCAGTATTTATAACAGTACCCTGCAATTAATCTAATTGTCAGTTCATAGAGCCAATTATATATATATATATATATCGCTTATGCCTATATTTGAATTAAAAGTTGACATTTAGACAAACCAGTAAACCGTGTTTTTCGACAGATGGTAGCCCTTTCCATATTTATCCACCCTCTCATCCATGTGTCAAATACAAGGCTACCATCTGGCGCACTGGAATTGCTATTTGTATCTTGAAAAACAGAAGTGTTCATAAATATTTAAACTCTGCATTAGCCTACCCAAAAGAGAGTTATTATTTCAACAAACCTGCGTTTTGGTTGTCAGTTGTATCACAGCTTTTCTGAAGTTGAGTTTGGAGTCAACGTTGCCCATTTTCTACTAGCCACCAACCTGTTCGCTCCGTCTGAATCGCCTGTGTACGGTAACCACCGGTAGGTTGCTCTTGCGTAGTCGTGGATAATCTCACTCATCTGCCACTTCCTTCTCCAGCTACACTTGCGACGCACAGTCAGAAGGCTTTGAGCTGAACAGGATTCAGACAAGGCGACTTCCGGGATCCAAATGTACATATTTGTTTAATTTACGTCTTAATGGGATTTCACTGATGCAATTCCTTGACTATTTACCTGGACACCTGATGAATCAGTTCAACTAAAACGTTCTATTTGCAACCTGTAACAACATGTACTAGGCCTAATAATAATACTTATCATCACCATCTTAATTATAAGACAAGACAATAGTGAGAAATGTCCAGCCATGAATGTTATAATTTATGAAATATCTAGTTTATTTTGTAGTAGTTTTTTTTTTCAAATGTATTTACCTTTTCCTATAAAACCGCACAGTGTAGAATACATATTTAGCAATACATTTTGATGGACTGATACTTCAAAATACAATCATATTTAATATGATGTAGTAGCCTCCGTTTTTTTGATGCCTCGTCATTATCCGTTGGTCATTAGAATTACAACAGTGCCTCTCAGTGTTACACTGGTACAGTTGTAGCAGGGTGGTGGTGCCCTTCTATTCAGGGAATTATGGTAACCATTTTATTATGAAGCAGAGGCACAACAGCCTAAATCAACCCTGTCCTATCCTAGAACCTGTGCACGCTATTTGGGGAGAATCTCAATTGCAATACCTTGATTTCACGTCCTCTCTCCTCGCCTCCTTCTCCAAAAGCTATCTAGACTATTTGCGTTGCCACCCCCATTCCTAACTACCCAATGTTTATTGACTTGATTATTCCTGTCATTCTTAGTTTAGATAAATGGTATCGTCCCAGTGCGTTCTCAATGGACATTCGGGTGTTTTCATAAATTATCTCCGGTTTCAGAGCACTCTCGTCTAAGTGTACCAGAGCGGAGAATAATGTATTTACGAGCGCTCAACCCGGTTGAATATGGCCGGTGTCAGTAATCGGCAAAAAAACGTAATTAAATTGTTGCCAGCAGCACAGTTACAGTCATCAACGCTCTGGATAACATGAAAACTGCCTAATTGGCTTTGCTAGGGCGAGTAAAATGTTCAGAATGGTCTCATTTGTGTCTGGGAGTAGTTAGCAAGCTAGCCAACGTTAGTTTGGGTGCTTGACTGCAATTGTTAGGAGCCGAAACGGACAATCTGACAACCTCTGAATTTCCCTTGCACTCTGGCTCTGAAAGGATACTGTTCATTTACAGTATACTAAAATGAACTAATAGTATATAGTATTTAGTATATAGTCATTAAGTATGTCGTATACAGTATGTTAGAATGGGTATTTGAACACAAATTCTGTTTATTATCTATGCATAGTCACTTTAACTCTACCTACATGTACATATTACCTCAATTACCTTGACTAACCGGTGTCCCCCTACATTGACTTTGTACCAGTCCCCCTGTATAAAGCCTCCACATTGACTCTGTACCAGTCCCCCTGTATAAAGCCTCCACATTGACTTTGTACCAGTCCCCCTGTATAAAGCCTCCACATTGACTTTGTACCAGTCCCCCCTGTATATAGTCTCCACATTGACTCTGTACCAGTCCCCCTGTATAAAGCCTCCACATTGACTTTGTACCAGTCCCCCTGTATATAGTCTCCACATTGACTCTGTACCAGTCCCCCTGTATAAAGCCTCCACATTGACTTTGTACCAGTCCCCCTGTATATAGTCTCCACATTGACTCTGTACCAGTCCCCCTGTATAAAGCCTCCACATTGACTCTGTACCAGTCCCCCTGTATAAAGCCTCCACATTGACTCTGTACCAGTCCCCCTGTATAAAGCCTCCACATTGACTCTGTACCAGTCCCCCTGTATAAAGCCTCCACATTGACTTTGTACCAGTCCCCCTGTATAAAGCCTCCACATTGACTTTGTACCAGTCCCCCTGTATAAAGCCTCCACATTGACTTTGTACCAGTCCCCCCTGTATATAGTCTCCACATTGACTCTGTACCAGTCCCCCTGTATAAAGCCTCCACATTGACTCTGTACCAGTCCTCCTGTATAAAGCCTCTACATTGACTTTGTACCAGTCCCCCTGTATAAAGCCTCCACATTGACTTTGTACCAGTCCCCCTGTATAAAGCCTCCACATTGACTCTGTACCAGTCCCCCTGTATATAGCCTCCACATTGACTCTGTACCAGTCCCCCTGTATATAGCCTCCACATTGACTCTGTACCAGTCCCCATGTATAAAGCCTCCACATTGACTCTGTACCAGTCCCCCTGTATAAAGCCTCCACATTGACTTTGTACCAGTCCCCCTGTATAAAGCCTCCACATTGACTCTGTACCAGTCCCCCTGTATATAGCCTCCACATTGACTCTGTACCAGTCCCCCTGTATATAGCCTCCACATTGACTTTGTACCAGTCCCCCTGTATAAAGCCTCCACATTGACTCTGTACCAGTCCCCCTGTATATAGCCTCCACATTGACTCTGTACCAGTCCCCCTGTATATAGCCTCCACATTGACTCTGTACCAGTCCTCCTGTATAAAGCCTCTACATTGACTTTGTACCAGTCCCCCTGTATAAAGCCTCCACATTGACTTTGTACCAGTCCCCCTGTATAAAGCCTCCACATTGACTCTGTACCAGTCCCCCTGTATATAGCCTCCACATTGACTCTGTACCAGTCCCCCTGTATATAGCCTCCACATTGACTCTGTACCAGTCCCCCTGTATAAAGCCTCCACATTGACTCTGTACCAGTCCCCCTGTATAAAGCCTCCACATTGACTTTGTACCAGTCCCCCTGTATAAAGCCTCCACATTGACTCTGTACCAGTCCCCCTGTATATAGCCTCCACATTGACTCTGTACCAGTCCCCCTGTATATAGCCTCCACATTGACTTTGTACCAGTCCCCCTGTATAAAGCCTCCACATTGACTCTGTACCAGTCCCCCTGTATATAGCCTCCACATTGACTCTGTACCAGTCCCCCTGTATATAGCCTCCACATTGACTCTGTACCAGTCCCCCTGTATATAGCCTCCACATTGACTTTGTACCAGTCCCCCTGTATAAAGCCTCCACATTGACTCTGTACCAGTCCCCCTGTATAAAGCCTCCACATTGACTCTGTACCAGTCCCCCTGTATAAAGCCTCCACATTGACTCTGTACCAGTCCCCCTGTATAAAGCCTCCACATTGACTCTGTACCGGTACCCCCTGTATATAGCCTCCACATTGACTCTGTACCAGTCCCCCTGTATAAAGCCTCCACATTGACTCTGTACCAGTCCCCCTGTATAAAGCCTCCACATTGACTTTGTACCAGTCCCCCTGTATATAGCCTCCACATTGACTTTGTACCAGTCCCCCTGTATATAGCCTCCACATTGACTCTGTACCGGTACCCCCTGTATATAGCCTCCACATTGACTCTGTACCAGTACCCCCTGTATATAGTCTCCACATTGACTCTGTACCAGTCCCCCTGTATAAAGCCTCCACATTGACTTTGTACCAGTCCCCCTGTATATAGCCTCCACATTGACTTTGTACCAGTCCCCCTGTATATAGCCTCCACATTGACTCTGTACCGGTACCCCCTGTATATAGCCTCCACATTGACTCTGTACCAGTCCCCCTGTATAAAGCCTCCACATTGACTCTGTACCAGTCCCCCTGTATAAAGCCTCCACATTGACTCTGTACCAGTCCCCCTGTATAAAGCCTCCACATTGACTTTGTACCAGTCCCCCTGTATATAGCCTCCACATTGACTTTGTACCAGTCCCCCTGTATATAGCCTCCACATTGACTCTGTACCGGTACCCCCTGTATAAAGCCTCCACATTGACTTTGTACCAGTCCCCCTGTATATAGCCTCCACATTGACTTTGTACCAGTCCCCCTGTATATAGCCTCCACATTGACTCTGTACCGGTACCCCTGTATATAGCCTCCACATTGACTCTGTACCAGTCCCCTGTATATAGCCTCCACATTGACTCTGTACCAGTCCCCCTGTATATAGCCTCCACATTGACTCTGTACCAGTCCCCCTGTATATAGCCTC
Source organism: Oncorhynchus nerka (assembly GCF_034236695.1). Taxonomy (NCBI): domain Eukaryota; kingdom Metazoa; phylum Chordata; class Actinopteri; order Salmoniformes; family Salmonidae; genus Oncorhynchus; species Oncorhynchus nerka. The sequence continues at coordinate 39,966,475 of NC_088411.1, forward strand.
CACATTGACTTTGTACCAGTCCCCCTGTATAAAGCCTCCACATTGACTCTGTACCAGTCCCCCTGTATAAAGCCTCCACATTGACTCTGTACCAGTCCCCCTGTATATAGCCTCCACATTGACTTTGTACCAGTCCCCCTGTATAAAGCCTCCACATTGACTCTGTACCAGACCCCCTGTATATAGCCTCCACATTGACTCTGTACCAGTCCCCCTGTATAAAGCCTCCACATTGACTCTGTACCAGTCCCCCTGTATAAAGCCTCCACATTGACTCTGTACCAGACCCCCTGTATATAGCCTCCACATTGACTCTGTACCAGTCCCCCTGTATAAAGCCTCCACATTGACTCTGTACCAGTCCCCCTGTATAAAGCCTCCACATTGACTCTGTACCAGTCCCCCTGTATAAAGCCTCCACATTGACTCTGTACCGGTACCCCCTGTATATAGCCTCCACATTGACTCTGTACCAGTCCCCCTGTATAAAGCCTCCACATTGACTCTGTACCAGTACCCCCTGTATATAGCCTCCACATTGACTCTGTACCAGTACCCCCTGTATATAGCCTCCACATTGACTCTGTACCAGTACCCCCTGTATAAAGCCTCCACATTGACTCTGTACCAGTACCCCCTGTATATAACCTCCACATTGACTCTGTACCAGTACCCCCCTGTATAAAGCCTCCACATTGACTCTGTACCAGTACCCCCTGTATATAACCTCCACATTGACTCTGTACCAGTCCCCCTGTATAAAGCCTCCACATTGACTCTGTACCAGTACCCCCTGTATATAGCCTCCACATTGACTCTGTACCAGTACCCCCTGTATAAAGCCTCCACATTGACTCTGTACCAGTACCCCCTGTATATAGCCTCCACATTGACTCTGTACCAGTACCCCCTGTATATAGCCTCCACATTGACTCTGTACCAGTCCCCCTGTATATAGCCTCCACATTGACTTTGTACCGGTACCCCCTGTATATAGCCTCCACATTGACTCTGTACCAGTCCCCCTGTATATAGCCTCCACATTGACTCTGTACCAGTCCCCCTGTATATAGCCTCCACATTGACTCTGTACCAGTCCCCCTGTATAAAGCCTCCACATTGACTCTGTACCAGTCCCCCTGTATATAGCCTCCACATTGACTCTGTACCAGTCCCCCTGTATAAAGCCTCCACATTGACTCTGTACCAGTCCCCCTGTATATAGCCTCCACATTGACTCTGTACCAGTCCCCCTGTATATAACCTCCACATTGACTCTGTACCAGTCCCCCTGTATATAGCCTCCACATTGACTCTGTACCGGTACCCCCTGTATATAGCCTCCACATTGACTCTGTACCAGTCCCCCTGTATATAGCCTCCACATTGACTCTGTACCAGTCCCCTGTATAAAGCCTCCACATTGACTCTGTACCAGTCCCCCTGTATATAGCCTCCACATTGACTCTGTACCAGTCCCCCTGTATAAAGCCTCCACATTGACTCTGTACCAGTCCCCCTGTATAAAGCCTCCACATTGACTCTGTACCAGTCCCCCTGTATAAAGCCTCCACATTGACTCTGTACCAGTACCCCCCTGTATATAGCCTCCACATTGACTCTGTACCAGTACCCCCCTGTATAAAGCCTCCACATTGACTCTGTACCAGTACCCCCCTGTATATAGCCTCCACATTGACTCTGTACCAGTACCCCCCTGTATATAGCCTCCACATTGACTCTGTACCAGTCCCCCTGTATATAGCCTCCACATTGACTTTGTACCGGTACCCCCTGTATATAGCCTCCACATTGACTCTGTACCAGTCCCCCTGTATATAGCCTCCACATTGACTCTGTACCAGTCCCCCTGTATATAGCCTCCACATTGACTCTGTACCAGTCCCCCTGTATAAAGCCTCCACATTGACTCTGTACCAGTCCCCCTGTATATAGCCTCCACATTGACTCTGTACCAGTCCCCCTGTATAAAGCCTCCACATTGACTCTGTACCAGTCCCCCTGTATATAGCCTCCACATTGACTCTGTACCAGTCCCCCTGTATATAACCTCCACATTGACTCTGTACCAGTCCCCTGTATATAGCCTCCACATTGACTCTGTACCGGTACCCCCTGTATATAGCCTCCACATTGACTCTGTACCAGTCCCCCTGTATATAGCCTCCACATTGACTCTGTACCAGTCCCCCTGTATAAAGCCTCCACATTGACTCTGTACCAGTCCCCCTGTATATAGCCTCCACATTGACTCTGTACCAGTCCCCCTGTATAAAGCCTCCACATTGACTCTGTACCAGTACCCCCTGTATAAAGCCTCCACATTGACTCTGTACCAGTCCCCCTGTATATAGTCTCCACATTGACTCTGTACCAGTCCCCCTGTATATAGCCTCCACATTGACTCTGTACCAGTCCCCCTGTATAAAGCCTCCACATTGACTCTGTACCAGTCCCCCTGTATATAGCCTCCACATTGACTCTGTACCAGTCCCCCTGTATATAGCCTCCACATTGACTCTGTACCAGTCCCCTGTATATAGCCTCCACATTGACTCTGTACCAGTCCCCCTGTATATAGTCTCCACATTGACTCTGTACCAGTCCCCCTGTATAAAGCCTCCACATTGACTCTGTACCAGTCCCCCTGTATATAGCCTCCACATTGACTCTGTACCAGTCCCCTGTATATAGCCTCCACATTGACTCTGTACCAGTCCCCTGTATATAGCCTCCACATTGACTCTGTACCAGTCCCCCTGTATATAGCCTCCACATTGACTCTGTACCAGTCCCCCTGTATATAGCCTCCACATTGACTCTGTACCAGTCCCCCTGTATATAGCCTCCACATTGACTCTGTACCAGTCCCCCTGTATATAGCCTCCACATTGACTCTGTACCAGTCCCCCTGTATATAGCCTCCACATTGACTCTGTACCAGTCCCCCTGTATATAGCCTCAACATTGACTCTGTACCGGTACCCCCTGTATAAAGCCTCCACATTGACTCTGTACCGGTACCCCCTGTATAAAGCCTCCACATTGACTCTGTACCGCCCCCCTGTATATAGCCTCAACATTGACTCTGTACCAGTCCCCTGTATATAGCCTCCACATTGACTCTGACTACCCCTGTATATAGCCTCCACATTGACTCTGTACCCCCCTGTATATAGCCTCAACATTGACTCTGTACCGGTACCCCCTGTATAAAGCCTCCACATTGACTCTGTGTACCCCTGTATATAGCCTCAACATTGACTCTGTACCAGTCCCCCTGTATATAGCCTCCACATTGACTCTGTACCGGACTCTGTATATAGCCTCCACATTGACTCTGTACCCCCTGTATATAGCCTCAACATTGACTCTGTACCAGTACCTCCTGTATATAGCCTCCACATTGACTCTGTACCGGTACCCCCTGTATATAGCCTCCACATTGACTCTGTACCGGTACCCCTGTATATAGCCTCCACATTGACTCTGTACCGGTACCCCTGTATATAGCCTCCACATTGACTCTGTACCGGTACCCCTGTATATAGCCTCCACATTGACTCTGTACCGGTACCCCCTGTATATAGCCTCCACATTGACTCTGTACCAGTACCCCTGTATATAGCCTCCACATTGACTCTGTACTGGTACCCCCTGTATATAGCCTCCACATTGACTCTGTACCGTAACACCCTGTATATAGTCTCCACATTGACTCTGTACCAGTCCCCCTGTATATAGCCTCCACATTGACTCTGTACCAGTCCCCCTGTATATAGTCTCCACATTGACTCTGTACCAGTCCCCCTGTATATAGCCTCCACATTGACTCTGTACCAGTCCCCCTGTATATAGCCTCCACATTGACTCTGTACCAGTCCCCCTGTATATAGCCTCCACATTGACTCTGTACCAGTACCCCTGTATATAGCCTCCACATTGACTCTGTACCAGTCCCCCTGTATATAGCCTCCACATTGACTCTGTACCAGTCCCCCTGTATATAGCCTCCACATTGACTCTGTACCAGTCCCCCTGTATATAGCCTCCACATTGACTCTGTACCGGTCCCCCTGTATATAGCCTCCACATTGACTCTGTACCAGTCCTCCTGTATATAGCCTCCACATTGACTCTGTACCGGTACCCCCTGTATATAGCCTCCACATTGACTCTGTACCTACCCCCTGTAGCCTCCACATTGACTCTGTACCAGTCCCCTGTATATAGCCTCCACATTGACTCTGTACCGGTACCCCCTGTATATAGCCTCCACATTGACTCTGTACCAGTCCCCCTGTATATAGCCTCCACATTGACTCTATACCGGTACCCCCCTGTATATAGCCTCCACATTGACTCTGTACCAGTCCCCCTGTATATAGCCTCCACATTGACTCTGTACCGGTACCCCCTGTATATAGCCTCCACATTGACTCTGTACCAGTCCCCTGTATAGTCCCCCTGTATATAGCCTCCACATTGACTCTGTACCGGTACCCCCTGTATATAGCCTCCACATTGACTCTGTACCAGTCCCCTGTATATAGCCTCCACATTGACTCTATACCCCCCTGTATATAGCCTCCACATTGACTCTGTACCGGTACCCCTGTATATAGCCTCCACATTGACTCTGTACCGGTACCCCTGTATATAGCCTCCACATTGACTCTGTACCGGTGCCCCCTGTATATAGCCTCCACATTGACTCTATACCGGTACCCCCTGTATATAGCCTCCACATTGACTCTGTACCGGTACCCCCTGTATATAGCCTCCACATTGACTCTGTACCAGTCCCCCTGTATATAGCCTCCACATTGACTCTATACCGGTACCCCCCTGTATATAGCCTCCACATTGACTCTGTACCGGTACCCCCTGTATATAGCCTCCACATTGACTCTGTACCAGTCCCCCTGTATATAGCCTCCACATTGACTCTGTACCAGTCCCCCTGTATATAGCCTCCACATTGACTCTGTACCAGTCCCCCTGTATATAGCCTCCACATTGACTCTGTACCAGTACCCCTGTATATAGCCTCCACATTGACTCTGTACCAGTCCCCTGTATATAGCCTCCACATTGACTCTGTACCAGTCCCCTGTATATAGCCTCCACATTGACTCTGTACCAGTCCCCCTGTATATAGCCTCCACATTGACTCTGTACCAGTCCCCCTGTATATAGCCTCCACATTGACTCTGTACCGGTACCCCCTGTATATAGCCTCCACATTGACTCTGTACCAGTCCCCCTGTATATAGCCTCCACATTGACTCTATACCGGTACCCCCTGTATATAGCCTCCACATTGACTCTGTACCGGTACCCCCCTGTATATAGCCTCCACATTGACTCTGTACCAGTCCCCCTGTATATAGCCTCCACATTGACTCTATACCGGTACCCCCTGTATATAGCCTCCACATTGACTCTGTACCGGTACCCCCTGTATATAGCCTCCACATTGACTCTGTACCGGTACCCCCTGTATATAGCCTCCACATTGACTCTGTACCAGTCCCCCTGTATATAGCCTCCACATTGACTCTATACCGGTACCCCCCTGTATATAGCCTCCACATTGACTCTGTACCGGTACCCCCTGTATATAGCCTCCACATTGACTCTGTACCAGTCCCCCTGTATATAGCCTCCACATTGACTCTATACCGGTACCCCCTGTATATAGCCTCCACATTGACTCTGTACCGGTACCCCCTGTATATAGCCTCCACATTGACTCTGTACCAGTCCCCCTGTATATAGCCTCCACATTGACTCTGTACCAGTCCCCCTGTATATAGCCTCCACATTGACTCTGTACCAGTCCCCCTGTATATAGCCTCCACATTGACTCTGTACCGGTACCCCCTGTATATAGCCTCCACATTGACTCTGTACCAGTCCCCCTGTATATAGCCTCCACATTGACTCTGTACCAGTCCCCCTGTATATAGCCTCCACATTGACTCTGTACCAGTCCCCCTGTATATAGCCTCCACATTGACTCTGTACCGGTACCCCCTGTATATAGCCTCCACATTGACTCTGTACCAGTCCCCCTGTATATAGCCTCCACATTGACTCTGTACCAGTCCCCCTGTATATAGCCTCCACATTGACTCTGTACCGGTACCCCCTGTATAAAGCCTCCACATTGACTCTGTACCAGTCCCCCTGTATATAGCCTCCACATTGACTCTGTACCGGTACCCCCTGTATATAGCCTCCACATTGACTCTGTACCAGTCCCCCTGTATATAGCCTCCACATTGACTCTGTACCAGTCCCCCTGTATATAGCCTCCACATTGACTCTGTACCAGTCCCCTGTATATAGCCTCCACATTGACTCTGTACCGGTACCCCTGTATATAGCCTCCACATTGACTCTGTACCAGTCCCCCTGTATATAGCCTCCACATTGACTCTGTACCAGTCCCCCTGTATATAGCCTCCACATTGACTCTGTACCGGTACCCCCTGTATATAGCCTCCACATTGACTCTGTACCAGTCCCCCTGTATATAGCCTCCACATTGACTCTGTACCAGTCCCCCTGTATATAGCCTCCACATTGACTCTGTACCAGTCCCCCTGTATATAGCCTCCACATTGACTCTGTACCAGTCCCCCTGTATATAGCCTCCACATTGACTCTGTACCAGTCCCCCTGTATATAGCCTCCACATTGACTCTGTACCGGTCCCCCTGTATATAGCCTCCACATTGACTCTGTACCAGTCCCCCTGTATAAAGCCTCCACATTGACTCTGTACCAGTCCCCCTGTATATAGCCTCCACATTGACTCTGTACCGGTCCCCCTGTATATAGCCTCCACATTGACTCTGTACCGGTAGCCCCTGTATATAGCCTCCACATTGACTCTGTACCAGTCCCCCTGTATATAGCCTCCACATTGACTCTGTACCGGTACCCCCTGTATATAGCCTCCACATTGACTCTGTACCGGTACCCCCTGTATATAGCCTCCACATTGACTCTGTACCAGTCCCCCCTGTATATAGCCTCCACATTGACTCTGTACCGGTAGCCCCTGTATATAGCCTCCACATTGACTCTGTACCAGTCCCCCTGTATATAGCCTCCACATTGACTCTGTACCAGTACCCCCTGTATATAGCCTCCACATTGACTCTGTACCGGTAGCCCCTGTATATAGCCTCCACATTGACTCTGTACCGGTACCCCCTGTATATAGCCTCTACATTGACTCTGTACCAGTCCCCCTGTATATAGCCTCCACATTGACTCTGTACCGGTACCCCCTGTTTATAGCCTCCACATTGACTCTGTACCGGTAGCCCCTGTTTATAGCCTCCACATTGACTCTGTACCGGTAGCCCCTGTTTATAGCCTCCACATTGACTCTGTACCGGTACCCCCTGTATATAGCCTCCACATTGACTCTGTACCGGTAGCCCCTGTATATAGCCTCCACATTGACTCTGTACCAGTCCCCCTGTATATAGCCTCCACATTGACTCTGTACCAGTCCCCCTGTATATAGCCTCCACATTGACTCTGTACCAGTCCCCTGTATATAGCCTCCACATTGACTCTGTACCAGTCCCCCTGTATATAGCCTCCACATTGACTCTGTACCAGTCCCCCTGTATATAGCCTCCACATTGACTCTGTACCAGTCCCCCTGTATATAGCCTCCACATTGACTCTGTACCAGTCCCCCTGTATATAGCCTCCACATTGACTCTGTACCAGTCCACATTGACTCTGTACCAGTCCCCCTGTATATAGCCTCCACATTGACTCTGTACCAGTCCCCTGTATAAAGCCTCCACATTGACTCTGTACCGGTCCCCCCTGTATATAGTCTCCACATTGACTCTGTACCGGTACCCCCTGTATATAGCCTCCACATTGACTCTGTACCAGTCCCCCTGTATATAGCCTCCACATTGACTCTGTACCAGTCCCCCTGTATAAAGCCTCCACATTGACTCTGTACCGGTACCCCCCTGTATAAAGCCTCCACATTGACTCTGTACCGGTACCCCCTGTATATAGCCTCCACATTGACTCTGTACCGGTACCCCCTGTATATAGCCTCCACATTGACTCTGTACCAGTCCCCCTGTATAAAGCCTCCACATTGACTCTGTACCGGTACCCCCTGTATATAGCCTCCACATTGACTCTGTACCAGTCTCCCTGTATAAAGCCTCCACATTGACTCTGTACCGGTACCCCCCTGTATATAGCCTCCACATTGACTCTGTACCGGTACCCCTGTATATAGCCTCCACATTGACTCTGTACCGGTACCCCTGTATATAACCTCCACATTGACTCTGTACCGGTACCCCCCTGTATATAGCCTCCACATTGACTCTGTACCGGTACCCCTGTATATAGCCTCCACATTGACTCTGTACCGGTAGCCCCTGTATATAGCCTCCACATTGACTCTGTACCGGTAGCCCCTGTATATAGCCTCCACATTGACTCTGTACCGGTACCCCCCTGTATATAGCCTCCACATTGACTCTGTACCGGTACCCCCTGTATATAGCCTCCACATTGACTCTGTACCAGTCCCCCTGTATATAGCCTCCACATTGACTCTGTACCGGTACCACCTGTATATAGCCTCCACATTGACTCTGTACCAGTACCCCCTGTATATAGCCTCCACATTGACTCTGTACCGGTACCCCCTGTATATAGCCTCCACATTGACTCTGTACCAGTCCCCCTGTATATAGCCTCCACATTGACTCTGTACCAGTCCCCCTGTATATAGCCTCCACATTGACTCTGTACCAGTCCCCTGTATATAGCCTCCACATTGACTCTGTACCAGTCCCCCTGTATATAGCCTCCACATTGACTCTGTACCAGTCCCCCTGTATATAGCCTCCACATTGACTCTGTACCAGTCCCCCTGTATATAGCCTCCACATTGACTCTGTACCAGTCCCCCTGTATATAGCCTCCACATTGACTCTGTACCAGTCCCCTGTATAAAGCCTCCACATTGACTCTGTACCAGTACTCCCTGTATAAAGCCTCCACATTGACTCTGTACCAGTACTCCCTGTATATAGCCTCCACATTGACTCTGTACCAGTCCCCTGTATATAGCCTCCACATTGACTCTGTACCAGTCCCCCTGTATATAGCCTCCACATTGACTCTGTACCAGTCCCCCCTGTATATAGCCTCCACATTGACTCTGTACCAGTCCCCTGTATATAGCCTCCACATTGACTCTGTACCAGTCCCCTGTATATAGTCTCCACATTGACTCTGTACCAGTCCCCCTGTATATAGTCTCCACATTGACTCTGTACCGGTACCCCTGTATATAGTCTCCACATTGACTCTGTACCAGTCCCCCTGTATATAGCCTCCACATTGACTCTGTACCAGTCCCCCTGTATATAGCCTCCACATTGACTCTGTACCAGTCCCCCTGTATATAGTCTCCACATTGACTCTGTACCAGTCCCCTGTATAAAGCCTCCACATTGACTCTGTACCGGTACCCCTGTATATAGCCTCCACATTGACTCTGTACCAGTCCCCCTGTATATAGCCTCCACATTGACTCTGTACCAGTACCCCCTGTATATAGCCTCCACATTGACTCTGTACCAGTCCCCCTGTATATAGCCTCCACATTGACTCTGTACCAGTCCCCTGTATATAGCCTCCACATTGACTCTGTACCAGTCCCCCTGTATATAGCCTCCACATTGACTCTGTACCAGTACCCCCTGTATATAGCCTCCACATTGACTCTGTACCGGTACCCCCTGTATATAGCCTCCACATTGACTCTGTACCAGTCCCCCTGTATATAGCCTCCACATTGACTCTGTACCAGTACCCCTGTATATAGCCTCCACATTGACTCTGTACCAGTACCCCTGTATATAGCCTCCACATTGACTCTGTACCGGTACCCCCTGTATATAGCCTCCACATTGACTCTGTACCAGTCCCCCTGTATATAGCCTCCACATTGACTCTGTACCGGTACCCCCTGTATAAAGCCTCCACATTGACTCTGTACCAGTACCCCTGTATATAGCCTCCACATTGACTCTGTACCAGTCCCCCTGTATATAGCCTCCACATTGACTCTGTACCGGTACCCCCTGTATAAAGCCTCCACATTGACTCTGTACCAGTACCCCCTGTATATAGCCTCCACATTGACTCTGTACCAGTCCCCCTGTATATAGCCTCCACATTGACTCTGTACCGGTACCCCTGTATATAGCCTCCACATTGACTCTGTACCAGTCCCCCTGTATATAGCCTCCACATTGACTCTGTACCAGTCCCCCCTGTATATAGCCTCCACATTGACTCTGTACCAGTCCCCCTGTATATAGCCTCCACATTGACTCTGTACCAGTCCCCTGTATATAGCCTCCACATTGACTCTGTACCAGTCCCCTGTATATAGCCTCCACATTGACTCTGTACCGGTCCCCCTGTATATAGCCTCCACATTGACTCTGTACCAGTCCCCCTGTATAAAGCCTCCACATTGACTCTGTACCAGTCCCCCTGTATATAGCCTCCACATTGACTCTGTACCGGTCCCCCTGTATATAGCCTCCACATTGACTCTGTACCGGTAGCCCCTGTATATAGCCTCCACATTGACTCTGTACCAGTCCCCCTGTATATAGCCTCCACATTGACTCTGTACCGGTACCCCCTGTATATAGCCTCCACATTGACTCTGTACCGGTACCCCCTGTATATAGCCTCCACATTGACTCTGTACCAGTCCCCCCTGTATATAGCCTCCACATTGACTCTGTACCGGTAGCCCCTGTATATAGCCTCCACATTGACTCTGTACCAGTCCCCTGTATATAGCCTCCACATTGACTCTGTACCAGTACCCCCTGTATATAGCCTCCACATTGACTCTGTACCGGTAGCCCCTGTATATAGCCTCCACATTGACTCTGTACCGGTACCCCCTGTATATAGCCTCTACATTGACTCTGTACCAGTCCCCCTGTATATAGCCTCCACATTGACTCTGTACCGGTACCCCCTGTTTATAGCCTCCACATTGACTCTGTACCGGTAGCCCCTGTTTATAGCCTCCACATTGACTCTGTACCGGTAGCCCCTGTTTACAGCCTCCACATTGACTCTGTACCGGTACCCCCTGTATATAGCCTCCACATTGACTCTGTACCGGTAGCCCCTGTATATAGCCTCCACATTGACTCTGTACCAGTCCCCCTGTATATAGCCTCCACATTGACTCTGTACCAGTCCCCCTGTATATAGCCTCCACATTGACTCTGTACCAGTCCCCCTGTATATAGCCTCCACATTGACTCTGTACCAGTCCCCCTGTATATAGCCTCCACATTGACTCTGTACCAGTCCCCCTGTATATAGCCTCCACATTGACTCTGTACCGGTACCCCCTGTATATAGCCTCCACATTGACTCTGTACCAGTCCCCCTGTATATAGCCTCCACATTGACTCTGTACCAGTCCCCCTGTATAAAGCCTCCACATTGACTCTGTACCAGTCCCCCTGTATATAGCCTCCACATTGACTCTGTACCAGTCCCCCTGTATAAAGCCTCCACATTGACTCTGTACCGGTCCCCCCTGTATATAGTCTCCACATTGACTCTGTACCGGTACCCCCTGTATATAGCCTCCACATTGACTCTGTACCAGTCCCCCTGTATATAGCCTCCACATTGACTCTGTACCAGTCCCCCTGTATAAAGCCTCCACATTGACTCTGTACCGGTACCCCCCTGTATAAAGCCTCCACATTGACTCTGTACCGGTACCCCCTGTATATAGCCTCCACATTGACTCTGTACCGGTACCCCCTGTATATAGCCTCCACATTGACTCTGTACCAGTCCCCCTGTATAAAGCCTCCACATTGACTCTGTACCGGTACCCCCTGTATATAGCCTCCACATTGACTCTGTACCAGTCTCCCTGTATAAAGCCTCCACATTGACTCTGTACCGGTACCCCCCTGTATATAGCCTCCACATTGACTCTGTACCGGTACCCCCTGTATATAGCCTCCACATTGACTCTGTACCGGTACCCCCTGTATATAACCTCCACATTGACTCTGTACCGGTACCCCCCTGTATATAGCCTCCACATTGACTCTGTACCGGTACCCCTGTATATAGCCTCCACATTGACTCTGTACCGGTAGCCCCTGTATATAGCCTCCACATTGACTCTGTACCGGTAGCCCCTGTATATAGCCTCCACATTGACTCTGTACCGGTACCCCCCTGTATATAGCCTCCACATTGACTCTGTACCGGTACCCCCTGTATATAGCCTCCACATTGACTCTGTACCAGTCCCCCTGTATATAGCCTCCACATTGACTCTGTACCGGTACCACCTGTATATAGCCTCCACATTGACTCTGTACCAGTACCCCCTGTATATAGCCTCCACATTGACTCTGTACCGGTACCCCCTGTATATAGCCTCCACATTGACTCTGTACCAGTCCCCCTGTATATAGCCTCCACATTGACTCTGTACCAGTCCCCCTGTATATAGCCTCCACATTGACTCTGTACCAGTCCCCCTGTATATAGCCTCCACATTGACTCTGTACCAGTCCCCCTGTATATAGCCTCCACATTGACTCTGTACCAGTCCCCCTGTATATAGCCTCCACATTGACTCTGTACCGGTACCCCCTGTATAAAGCCTCCACATTGACTCTGTACCAGTCCCCCTGTATATAGCCTCCACATTGACTCTGTACCAGTCCCCCTGTATAAAGCCTCCACATTGACTCTGTACCAGTACTCCCTGTATAAAGCCTCCACATTGACTCTGTACCAGTACTCCCTGTATATAGCCTCCACATTGACTCTGTACCAGTCCCCCTGTATATAGCCTCCACATTGACTCTGTACCAGTCCCCCTGTATATAGCCTCCACATTGACTCTGTACCAGTCCCCCTGTATATAGCCTCCACATTGACTCTGTACCAGTCCCCCTGTATATAGCCTCCACATTGACTCTGTACCAGTCCCCCTGTATATAGTCTCCACATTGACTCTGTACCAGTCCCCCTGTATATAGTCTCCACATTGACTCTGTACCGGTACCCCCTGTATATAGTCTCCACATTGACTCTGTACCAGTCCCCCTGTATATAGCCTCCACATTGACTCTGTACCAGTCCCCCTGTATATAGCCTCCACATTGACTCTGTACCAGTCCCCCTGTATATAGTCTCCACATTGACTCTGTACCAGTCCCCCTGTATAAAGCCTCCACATTGACTCTGTACCGGTACCCCCTGTATATAGCCTCCACATTGACTCTGTACCAGTCCCCCTGTATATAGCCTCCACATTGACTCTGTACCAGTACCCCCTGTATATAGCCTCCACATTGACTCTGTACCAGTCCCCCTGTATATAGCCTCCACATTGACTCTGTACCAGTCCCCCTGTATATAGCCTCCACATTGACTCTGTACCAGTCCCCCTGTATATAGCCTCCACATTGACTCTGTACCAGTCCCCTGTATATAGCCTCCACATTGACTCTGTACCAGTCCCCCTGTATATAGCCTCCACATTGACTCTGTACCAGTCCCCCTGTATATAGCCTCCACATTGACTCTGTACCAGTCCCCCTGTATATAGTCTCCACATTGACTCTGTATCAGTCCCCCTGTATAAAGCCTCCACATTGACTCTGTACCAGTCCCCCTGTATATAGCCTCCACATTGACTCTGTACCAGTCCCCCTGTATATAGCCTCCACATTGACTCTGTACCAGTCTCCCTGTATAAAGCCTCCACATTGACTCTGTACCAGTCCCCCTGTATATAGTCTCCACATTGACTCTGTACCAGTCCCCCTGTATATAACCTCCACATTGACTCTGTACCAGTCCCCCTGTATATAGCCTCCACATTGACTCTGTACCAGTCTCCCTGTATAAAGCCTCCACATTGACTCTGTACCAGTCCCCCTGTATATAGCCTCCACATTGACTCTGTACCAGTCCCCCTGTATATAGCCTCCACATTGACTCTGTACCAGTCCCCCTGTATATAGCCTCCACATTGACTCTGTACCAGTCCCCCTGTATATAGCCTCCACATTGACTCTGTACCAGTCCCCCTGTATATAGCCTCCACATTGACTCTGTACCAGTCCCCCTGTATATAACCTCCACATTGACTCTGTACCGGTACCCCCTGTATATAGCCTCCACATTGACTCTGTACCGGTACCCCCTGTATATAGCCTCCACATTGACTCTGTACCGGTACCCCCTGTATATAGCCTCCACATTGACTCTGTACCAGTCCCCCTGTATATAGCCTCCACATTGACTCTGTACCAGTCCCCCTGTATATAGCCTCCACATAGACTCTGTACCAGTACCCCCTGTATATAGCCTCCACATTGACTCTGTACCGGTACCCCCTGTATATAGCCTCCACATTGACTCTGTACCAGTCCCCCTGTATATAGCCTCCACATTGACTCTGTACCAGTCCCCCCTGTATATAGCCTCCACATTGACTCTGTACCAGGTACCCCCTGTATATAGCCTCCACATTGACTCTGTACCGATACCCCCTGTATATAGCCTCCACATTGACTCTATACCGGTACCCCCTGTATATAGCCTCCACATTGACTCTGTACCAGTACCACCTGTATATAGCCTCCACATTGACTCTGTACCAGTCCCCCCTGTATATAGCCTCCACATTGACTCTGTACCAGGTACCCCCTGTATATAGCCTCCACATTGACTCTGTACCAGTCCCCCCTGTATATAGCCTCCACATTGACTCTGTACCAGTCCCCCTGTATATAGCCTCCACATTGACTCTGTACCAGTCCCCCTGTATATAGCCTCCACATTGACTCTGTACCAGTCCCCTGTATATAGCCTCCACATTGACTCTGTACCAGTCCCCCTGTATATAGTCTCCACATTGACTCTGTACCAGTCCCCCCTGTATATAGCCTCCACATTGACTCGGTACCAGTCCCCCTGTATATAGCCTCCACATTGACTCGGTACCAGTCCCCCTGTATATAGCCTCCACATTGACTCGGTACCAGTCCCCCTGTATATAGCCTCCACATTGACTCGGTACCAGTCCCCCTGTATATAGCCTCCACATTGACTCTGTACCAGTCCCCTGTATAAAGCCTCCACATTGACTCTGTACCAGTCCCCTGTATATAGCCTCCACATTGACTCTGTACCAGTCCCCCTGTATATAGCCTCCACATTGACTCTGTACCAGTCCCCCTGTATATAGCCTCCACATTGACTCTGTACCAGTCCCCCTGTATATAGCCTCCACATTGACTCTGTACCAGTCCCCCTGTATATAGCCTCCACATTGACTCTGTACCGGTACCCCCTGTATATAGCCTCCACATTGACTCTGTACCAGTCCCCCTGTATATAGCCTCCACATTGACTCTGTACCAGTCCCCCTGTATATAGCCTCCACATAGACTCTGTACCAGTACCCCTGTATATAGCCTCCACATTGACTCTGTACCTACCCCCTGTATATAGCCTCCACATTGACTCTGTACCAGTCCCCCTGTATATAGCCTCCACATTGACTCTGTACCAGTCCCCCTGTATATAGCCTCCACATTGACTCTGTACCAGGTCCCCCTGTATATAGCCTCCACATTGACTCTGACGATACCCCCTGTATATAGCCTCCACATTGACTCTATAGTCCCCCTGTATATAGCCTCCACATTGACTCTGTACCAGTACCACCTGTATATAGCCTCCACATTGACTCTGTACCAGTCCCCCCTGTATATAGCCTCCACATTGACTCTGTACCAGGTACCCCCTGTATATAGCCTCCACATTGACTCTGTACCAGTCCCCCCTGTATATAGCCTCCACATTGACTCTGTACCAGTCCCCCTGTATATAGCCTCCACATTGACTCTGTACCAGTCCCCCTGTATATAGCCTCCACATTGACTCGGTACCAGTCCCCCTGTATATAGCCTCCACATTGACTCTGTACCAGTCCCCCTGTATATAGTCTCCACATTGACTCTGTACCAGTCCCCCTGTATATAGCCTCCACATTGACTCGGTACCAGTCCCCCTGTATATAGCCTCCACATTGACTCGGTACCAGTCCCCCTGTATATAGCCTCCACATTGACTCTGTACCAGTCCCCCTGTATATAGCCTCCACATTGACTCTGTACCAGTCCCCCTGTATATAGCCTCCACATTGACTCTGTACCAGTCCCCCTGTATATAGCCTCCACATTGACTCTGTACCAGTCCCCCTGTATAAAGCCTCCACATTGACTCTGTACCAGTCCCCCTGTATATAGCCTCCACATTGACTCTATACCGGTACCCCCTGTATAAAGCCTCCACATTGACTCTATACCGGTACCCCCTGTATAAAGCCTCCACATTGACTCTGTACCAGTCCCCCTGTATAAAGCCTCGCTATTGTTATTTTACTGCTGCTGTTGAATTATTTGTAACTTTTATGAAAAATGTTTTACTAATCTATTTCTGAAGACTTATTTTTCTTAAAACTGCACTGTTGGTTAAGGGCTTGTAAGAAAGCATGTCACTGTAAGGTCAGATAACACTTAGCTACAGAACTAGCTAGCTAGGCAACCAGCCAGTCAATCTACCCAATCACTGTATAGGTCTACCTACACCTGTTGTATTCGGCGCATGTGACAGATGCAATTTGATTGGATTTGATTTGAAAAGCCAACAAGGGAGTTTGATTAAGTAGAACCGTAGCGTATCGGGTTATGGCCCGTGAACAAGATGGCGCCGACAGACACGGTCACCCTTTTTCTAGCTCTTAGCCAACTTTGCAGTACCATAAACGCAGACGCAGGAGAAGTGGTCAGACTCAGACGGTGTGCATACCGTCCACCACTTCCGAGTACACTATTCACTAATGCTCAGTCCCTGGGCATAAAGTAGACAAGCTCAGGGCGAGGATCTCCTTCTAGAGAGACATCAGGAACTGTTACATACTCCGTTTCAAGGAATCATGGCTCTCTCCGGATATACTGTCCCCGTCCATTTAGCCAGCATGGTTCCCCGTCCATTTAGCCAGCATGGTTCCCCGTCCATTTAGCCAGCATGGTTCTCCATCCATTTAGCCAGCATGGTTCTCCGTCCATTTAGCCAGCATGGTTCTCCGTCCATTTAGCCAGCATGGTTCCCCGTCCATTTAGCCAGCATGGTTCTCCGTCCATTTAGCCAGCATGGTTCTCCGTCCATTTAGCCAGCATGGTTCTCCGTCCATTTAGCCAGCATGGTTCCCCGTCCATTTAGCCAGCATGGTTCCCCGTCCATTTAGCCAGCATGGTTCCCCGTCCATTTAGCCAGCATGGTTCTCCGTCCATTTAGCCAGCATGGTTCCCCGTCCATTTAGCCAGCATGGTTCCCGTCCATTTAGCCAGCATGGTTCCCCGTCCATTTAGCCAGCATGGTTCCCGTCCATTTAGCCAGCATGGTTCTCCGTCCATTTAGCCAGCATGGTTCCCCGTCCATTTAGCCAGCATGGTTCCCGTCCATTTAGCCAGCATGGTTTCATTTAGCCCGTCCATTTAGCCAGCATGGTTCTCCGTCCATTTAGCCAGCATGGTTCTCCGTCCATTTAGCCAGCATGTTTCCCCGTCCATTTAGCCAGCATGGTTCCCGTCCATTTAGCCAGCATGGTTCTCCGTCCATTTAGCCAGCATGGTTCTCCGTCCATTTAGCCAGCATGGTTCTCCGTCCATCGGGCGAACAGGAAAAAGACTACTCTCCAGGAAAAAGAAAGGCGAAGGGGTTAAACAACTCATGGTGTGATTGTGATGAAGTACAGGAACTAAAGTTCCTTTTGTTCTCCCGATCTGGAATACCTCACCATCAAATGCCGATCGCATTTCCTCCCCGGGAGAATATTCTTGCGTCATTGTCACTGCTGTGTATATTCACCCCTAAACTGACGCTGCAAAGGCCCTTAAGGAACTACACGGGACATTAATAAAGATACTATAATAAAGGCAATCTTTTAATAAGAAAACGCTACCGAAATGATGTCTGCACATCTCATGTGCTACACACGCATCGAACACTCTTGATCATTGTTGATATCCCTTCCAGGATGGCTACAAGGCCTTCCCCCGCCCTCCCTTTGGCAAATCAGATGACACCTCCGTTCTGCTCCTCCCCACCTATAGACAGAAACGTAAACAGGAAGCACCCGTGGTAAGGACTCTGCAACATTGGCATGATCGATTGGAGTCTATGTGTCAAGATTCCTTATTTTTTCTCATTTTGATCAAGCGACAGGGAAATGTGCAGTAACACTTACTTCTGTCATCATGAAGTGATATGAGTGGCTCGATCAAGGACCCTCACGAACTGCACCATCGAGAGCTGTCGGGCTGTAATCCCCTTCTGCCTTTATAGAAAAAACATGATTTCACATGATATTTCCACAAATCATGTGTTTTTGGAACACTTCACATGTGGATTTTCATGTGATTACATAACTTTTCACATGTGGATTCAAATGTTCACATTTCATTTCACAAGTGATTCCCTGCAAACAAAAATGAGTTGGTACACACACAACTCTTTTAATATGCAGATTTCAACTTAAATATTTGATTATGAACTCACAACCTCTAGGTTCACAGCACTATGATCTTCCTGCTATGCCATATCTGTGTCAGTTACTGGCATCACCTGCATTCCTACAATTTGGACTTCAAAGTAAATCTCAGTTTTGTTAAAAATACACTCATGAAACACTTATATTTATCATAGTGATTCGAGGAGTACCATTAAAACGGAATAATATGCCCCACCAACATTAGACAACTATACAGAAAAAACTAAAATTGATGAAATAATTTAAATAAATCAATGATGAGAGAATAGTCAGAGGTCAGCATGTGGGAGATATCAGGAGCTCATGGATGATAGACACGTTTCCCACTATTAATTACCAGTTGGAGGGCTGTTCGCATCGTTTTTTTCCAGTCGTATGTGGTAAATTCCCAATTCCCACTTGGCTACGAATGCAGCATTAGGTGCAATCGTTACTGTACTTTGAAATGTGTGTGGTGGTAATGTGGTAGGGGTTTATTAGTATATTTGGGGAGCATGGTCTAAAATATGTTATATTTGTGTCAACCCTCAGTGGAAATGTTATACCAGTTTAAGTTGTTTTATTGTTATGTTGATGAAGGTTGAGCACCTGTTTTTGACATTGTCAGTTCTGCAATCTTTTGTGACAATCAAGAGCTGCAGTGTTACGAGGTTACTCTATGTTTTCCAGTAGCTTAATGACAGCTGGTTTGCTCATTAACTTACTGTCACCTAGTTAGAAGTGGGCTGTTATTAAATTGACAGTAACTTACTGTCACCTAGTTAGAAGTGGGCTGTTATTAAATTGACAGTAACTTACTGTCACCTAGTTAGAAGTGGGCTGTTATTAAATTGACAGTAACTTACTGTCACCTAGTTAGAAGTGGGCTGTTATTAAATTGACAGTAACTTACTGTCACCTAGTTAGAAGTGGGCTGTTATTAAATTGACAGTAACTTACTGTCACCTAGTTAGAAGTGGGCTGTTATTAAATTGACAGTAACTTACTGTCACCTAGTTAGAAGTGGGCTGTTATTAAATTGACAGTAACTTACTGTCACCTAGTTAGAAGTGGGCTGTTATTAAATTGACAGTAACTTACTGTCACCTAGTTAGAAGTGGGCTGTTATTAAATTGACAGTAACTTACTGTACCTGATCCATCGCACTCACTGCCCTGATAGTGTGGTCAGTGTAGATGCCACCATGCTTCTACACCTGCATTGCTTGCTGTTTGGTGGTTTTAGGCTGGGTTTCTGTACAGCACTTTGAGATATCAGCTGATCTACGAAGGGCTATATAAATACATTTGATTTGGACTTTTTTTTTGGGGGAATTGAGTATTACAATGACATGGTGACTACCTTTCATTGAAATATTGTCCTTTGATATCACATGTACTTTCGTCAGACTTAATCAAGGCTGCAGAACTGACAGTAAAGAAGTAGAAGATTTATGAACAGACCACATTAACTGGGATGACATTCCCTTTTTCGGGAGACCAAACAGACCCAGCTGAAAGCCATGCCTCGAATAAGCCACGCCTGCAATCTTCTGATAGGCCGCCTCTGTTACAGTATGCTGCCAATCAGCAAGTGATATGCATGTTGTCAACAGAAGAGTCAGTGAAAGCATAGTAGTTCCACGGGCAAGATTGCTAGTGGTAGCAAGTGTCCTGTAGGTTACTGGAAACATTTTGCCAGAAAGTTATTGTGACCTTTATCTGTCTGATTAGGATAAATAATATCCGACAATATCTTTTTAATTCTATGCGCTATGCATTTTGGTAGAGTCAGAACACTGAAGTGTAAAGAGCCTTCAATGTTTTAAGTGGACTGGATCTTTATAATTACCACCTGGGTCCTATTTCAGTAATAGTGAAATCAGACCTAGTTGGAGTTTTCCCAGACTTAAAGGCTTGAATTGCATCAATAAGTTCTTCTTCTGTAATTTGGCCTTCACACAAGTCTTTCTTTACATTGTTAATAGAACAAAAAGTCCTTACAATACATTCTGGTTAGTGGAAATTGAAGAAACTGAAACAAAAACACATGCTTTAAGTACTTTGCTTCCTCTTTCAAAGTATTGTTTGGTGAATCATGGGTAACTCCATCATCTGTAACAAGTTTCAGTCTTTCTTTTTGGTAGTATTTCTATATTTCCTTTGTTAGTATGAATTATTTTGACCTAAATTGCTTTTTGTTTTAAAGATGAGTACTGAACTACTACTTCAAGGTCTCAGAGCAAGTGACGTCACCGATTGAAACGCTATTTAGCACCACCGCTAACTAAGCTAGCCGTTTCACATCCGTTACATCAGCACCACCGCTAACTAAGCTAGCCGTTTCACATCCGTTACATCAGCACCACCGCTAACTAGCTAGCCGTTTCACATCCGTTACATCAGCACCACCGCTAACTAGCTAGCCGTTTCACATCCGTTACATCAGCACCACCGCTAACTAGCTAGCCGTTTCACATCCGTTACATCAGCACCACCGCTAACTAAGCTAGCCGTTTCACATCCGTTACACATGGCCTCTAAAGGCATATTTAGAAGTGGGCGATCTGCTGTACTTATGTTATGTTGGGAAAAGTCTGTTATAAAGTATTCTGTCCTGATTAAAAACACGTTTTCATCCAATAGGCTTTGATTACATTTCCAATATCCTCGCCCACATAGAAATTCTGTAAGAGTAATGTACATGCCAATTATTTGATGGTCCAACCACATTCTGTCCCCTATCAAAACTTTTCGTGCTAGTGAGAATGACATAAGAAAGTACTCAAGACAACTAGGAAAATGTCATTTGAGGGATCGGCCCCTTTTTTAAAATTTTCGCCTAAAATGACATCCACAAATCTAACTGCCTGTAGCTCAGGCCCTGAAGCAAGGATTTGACAACGCCCCATGGTACGCAAATGAGCCTCACCAGTACATTGCCCGCACCTATCAAAGTGCAGTGATGATCGTACCTTATATTCACAATATTTGGTAGAAAAAGTTCCCATTATAGCTACCAAACTGTACCATGTGAGTTCATATGTGTACCCTTGAAGTGTACTTTTGACCTTTGTGTACCCCAGGGAACAACACTAGTCTACCCTAACCACACCCTTATTCTTTGAGTGTGTTAATATATGTTCCAAGCAATTAGAATGAACCTGGTGGCACTGCATGAAAATGTATTCACAGCCTCCCCCACCAAGAGGTTCAAAGAATGTATGTTATACTCTACGTCAAGTGTCCTTGAGCAATGGTAGTTTATATTGGTGGTGATAATTGGACAATTATTTGCTTGATTCTGGGCAGCTTTTAACAAAGTGCAGAAATGCATTCTTGACAATAAATCTGTGGCCATATCTCTTTTATGCTCACAGATCGCTCCCGTTTAAGGCTGAGTCCCATTTGTGGTCACAGTACAAGATTTTACAGTAGTTGAAATCAGAATAGAGCAGCATACTGTCATTTTATAGAGATAACACCTTCAAGTTATTAAATATATTTACTTTATCTTTACTGCAACTTTAGGAAAAGTGCAGAAATATATTCTTGCGAATTTCACGTATGGCCACAGACGTGGTGGTGCAGCAGAAACTTCAGGTAGCTTAGCAACCAAAAGGTTGTGAGTGTCACACCCTGACCATAGAGAGCTGTTTATTCTCTGGTGGTTGGGGCATGACAATGACTAGGGTGGGTTATCTAGGTGTTTAATCTTTCTATGTTGGCCTGATATGGTTCCCAATCAGAGGCAGCTGTTTATTGTTGTCTCTAATTGGGGGATCATATTTAGGCAGACATTTCCCCATTGTGTAGCTTCCTGTGAGTAGCACAGAACGGCACGTTTCGGTCGTGCTGTGCTGGTTTGTTTTGTTTGGTGAGTTTTGATTTATTAAAATATGTGGAACTCTATACACGCTGTGCCTTGGTCTATTCATTATGACGATTGTGACAGTGAGTTCAAATCTCAAGGGAGGTTGAATCCCAAATAATCAATATACTACTGTATATCATCCTTTAACATCTAAGTTTAGCTGTAAAAATACAGTAACTATTTGTAGATGTACCTTATTCTTACCACAACAAGAGAAAAATCTCCAGGGGACCAAGACACATCATTCTAATAATGTCCCTGGACCAAACCGGGAACTACACGAAGCCTACAGGGGACCATGACACATCATTCTAATAATGTCCCTGGACCAAACCGGGAACTATACGAAGCCTACAGGGGACCATGACACATCATTCTAATAATGTCCCTGGACCAAACCGGGAACTATACTGAAGCCTACAGGGGACCATGACACATCATTCTAATAATGTCCCTGGACCAAACCGGGAACTATACGAAGCCTACAGGGGACCATGACACATCATTCTAATAATGTCCCTGGACCAAACCGGGAACTATACGAAGCCTACAGGGGACCATGACACATCATTCTAATAATGTCCCTGGACCAAACCGGGAACTATACGAAGCCTACAGGGGACCATGACACATCATTCTAATATTGTCCCTGGACCAAACCGGGAACTATACGAAGCCTACAGGGGACCATGACTGTTTAAATTGAAGTAATGTTCGAAGTAAAATATTCTAAATTGCATTTAAGACCTGGGTTTTCATGTGCTCTGTAACGGTCTTCGTATGAAGGAGAGGACCAAAGCGCAGCGTGGTAAGGGTTCATCTTGATTTGTAATACGAATAGTGAACACTGAAACAAAAAAACTATAAAACGACAAACGAACAGTCCTGAAAGGTGAAATAAAACACTGAAAATAAACACCCACGAAACACAAGTGGGAAAAGGCTACCTAAGTATGATTCTCAATCAGAGACAACTAACGACACCTGCCTCTAATTGAGAACCATACCAGGCCAAACGCAAACACAACATAGAAAACGGAACATAGACAACCCACCCAACTCACGCCCTGACTATACTAAAACAAAGACAACATAGAAAACGGAACATAGACAACCCACCCAACTCACGCCCTGACGATACTAAAACAAAGACATAAATAAAAGAACTATGGTCAGAACGTGACATGCTCAAATCTTGTCACGTGTAGTTTCATGTGTAGTTGAAACTTTGCATCCCCATGTTGTCACATTCATTTCACATCTGGTCAAATTAGATAACATGAGATCTATTGTTCACATTTGAAATTAATGTTGTTTTTCCCATAAGGGTGGTACAAGAAATGCACCGCCTGCATTAGCAGGTCTCTACCACGGGTGGTGCGGTCAACCCAACGCATCACCGGGGGCACACTGCCTGCTCTCCAGGACATCTACAGTACCTGGTGTCACAGGAAGGCCCAGAAAATCATCAAGGACCTCAGCCATCCGAGCAGCTGCCTGTTCACTGCTACCATCTAGAAGGTGGAGACAGTACAGGTGCATCATAGCTGGAACAGAGAGATTGATAAACAGCTTCTATCTCCAGGCCATCAGACTGTTTAACAATCATCACTAGCCGGCCTCCACCCAGTACCCAGCCCTGAACTTAGTCACTGTTCTAGCCGGCTACCTGCTGGTATTCTACCCTGCACCTTGGAGACTGCTGCCCTATGGACATAGTCATGGAACACTGGTCACTGTTCTACCTGCTGGTATTCTACCCTGCACCTTAGAGACTGCTGCCCTATGGACATAGTCATGGAACACTGGTCACTGTTCTACCTGCTGGTACTCTACCCTGCACCTTAGACTGCTGCCCTATGGACATAGTAATGGAACACTGGTCACTGTTCTACCTGCTGGTACTCTACCCTGCACCTTAGAGACTGCTGCCCTGTGGACATCGAGTCATGGAACCCTGGTCACTTTAATAATGTAAACATACTGTTTTACCCACTTTGTGTTTTGTTGTTTTGGCTCTATACTCCATCACTTTGGATTTGAAATTATACTATGAGGTTAAAGTTCAGACTGCCGGCTTTAACTTACTACCAGGTTAAAGTGCAGACTGTCAGCTTTAACTTACTACCAGGTTAAAGTGCAGACTGTCGGCTTTAACTTACTACCAGGTTAAAGTGCAGACTGCCGGCTTTAACTTACTACCAGGTTAAAGTACAGACTGCCGGCTTTAACTTACTACCAGGTTAAAGTGCAGACTGCTGGCTTTAAATTACTACCAGGTTAAAGTGCAGACTGCCGGCTTTAACTTACTACCAGGTTAAAGTGCAGACTGCCGGCTTTAACTTACTACCAGGTTAAAGTGCAGACTGCCGGCTTTAACTTACTACCAGGTTAAAGTGCAGACTGCTGGCTTTAATTTCTCAAGTTGGCTGGATGTCCTTTGGGTGGTGGACATTTTTGAGCATTAAAAACCCAGCAGCGTTGCAGTTCTTGACACACTCAAACCGGTGCACCTGGCACCTACTACCGTACCCCGATCAAAGGCACTTCAATCACCCTCTGAATGGCACAAATACACATTCCATGTCTCAATTATCTCAAGGCTTACAAATCCTCCTTTAACCTGTCTCCATCCTTTTATTTACACCGATTGTATGTGATTTAACAGGTAACATCAACAAAGGATCATAGCTTTCACCTGGATTCACCTGGTCAGTCTATGTCATAGAAAGAGCAGGAGTCAGGTCCAATGTTTTGTACACTCAGTGTATGTTACCCATCATTTCAGAAAATTCTAATAGGTACGTGTCACGCCCTGGCCTTAGTTATCTTTGTTTTCTTTATTCTTTTGGTTAGGCCAGGGTGTGCCATGGGTGATTTATGTGTTTTGTCTTGTCTAGGTTTTTTTTTGTAGATTTATGGGGTTGTGTTCTTTTAGGTGTCTAGGTAAGTCTATGGTTGCCTGGATTGGTTCTCAGTCAGAGGCAGGTGTTTATCGTTGTCTCTGATTGGGAGCCATATTTAGGCAGCCATATTCTTTGGGTATTTTGTGGGTGATTGTTTCCTGTCTTTGTGTTTACTGCACCCGATAGGGCTGTTTTGGTTTTCACTGTTATTGTTTTGTAGTTGTGTTCATGTTTGAGTTTTCCTATTAAAACCATGGACACTTACCACGACACATATTGGTCCTCCGATCCTTCTTGCCTCTGTTCTTCAGACAAAGAGGACGAACACTGTGACTGTATGCAAGATATGCACTGATCTTGCAGATCACATCTGCAACAAATGATAAAGTTGGGTTGAATAACTCTTTCAATATGGTACATAAAAAAAAATACTCCTTTTAGATGTTGGAGTGGATTGTTTTGACATTTTGTGGCCTATGGAAATATGTTTACAATCATGCAGCAACCTCATAAACAACACTAAAATAGTTTAATTTCCTGTGTTTGAATGCCTGCGTTCCACCAGTTTACATATTCTAAAAAACGTATTTTGTTTGAGGTTAGGAGGAGAGGAGAGGAATAAAACAAATGCTCAACATCATTTCAGCTGTGGCCATTGCCAAACTGCCAGTTGCCAAACTGGTATCGGTTAGGTGGTTGTCATGGTTTCACTGGTGTGACTGGTTCTACAGTCACCGGTTGGGAAAACCAAACAGAGATTTGGTTTTTCGAAAGGAACCTAAAGAAAAACAGACTGATAAGGGATATGTCATTATTCTACTTAATATGGTCTTCAGATATTCAGTCAGTCATTCAGTCCATGCATAACAGTCATATTCAGTGAACTGATTTACATGTGTTCGAAATCATCAACATGGGTTTTGGCACGTTTCCTGACAGTTGTCGAGTGCTGCTCATTCTGTAGAATCAAACATGAATCATCAATAAGGATTGTGTCTTCCTGTGATAATCCCACGGTGTTTCTTCACACGGTTTAGACATGCCCAACCTGTCAACGAGCTTCCTTCTAACCAATCACATCTGTTCCTCACTCTATATAAGCAGCAGAGAAACATTTTGCCCTTCCGTGAGATCCGAGGACTACTACTGAGAAACACTGCAAGTCCTGAACCACACAAATTCTCCAAACTCTTTGTGCAAGAAGTACAACAGATACTTTTACCCAACAGAGAGAGAGATGGGAAGGAGTATTTTGCTGCTGATTTTGACAACCACCCTGGCAGGGGTGTCACAGAGTGAGACGGTAAGGAGTTAAAAAGTAGTTGTAGTTGTCTTTTACATTGCAGCACATTTTTTGCCATGTCTATTAGTATTTTAAGATTCATTATCAAAGTTTCAGGAATGATTCCTGTATTTGTCAGAGGAATGTAAACATGGTCAGTGGTGGAGAAAGTATCCAATCGTCATACTTGAGTAGATATAAAGATACTTTAATAAGAAAATGACTAAAGTAAAAGTGAAAGTCACCCAGTAAAATATTACTTGAGTAAAAGTCTAAAAGTATTTGGTTTTAAATATACTTAAGTATCAAAAGTAAAAGTATAAATAAATCATTTAAAAATCCTTATATAATCCGTCTGGAGACGAGACGGCACCATTTTCTTGTTGTTTTTTTAATGTAGGGATGGCCAGGGGCACATTCCAACACTCAGACATAATTTACAAAGGAAGCATGTGTGTTTAGTGAGTCCGTCAGATCAGAGGCAGTAGGGATGACCAGGGATATTATCTTGACAAGTGTGTGAATTGGACCATTTTCCTGTCCTGCTAAGCATTCAAAATGTAACGAGTACTTTTGGGTGTCAGGGGAAATGCATGGAGTAAAAAATACATTATTTCACTTTAGGAATTTAGTAAAGTAAAAGTTGTCAAAAAAATATAAATAGTAAAGTACAGAAACCAAAAACAGACTTAAGTAGTACTTTCAAGTATTTTACTAAAGTACTTTACACCACTGAACATAACCATGTATTTGTCTGATGTCCATAACAATACTGCATCCGTGTCGAGCCAATGCTGTATCGTACCACAATGCTTTTTCATAACGGATTTCTGTTCTTCACAGGGCTTGCTGAGACAGAAAAGACAGATTTCTAATTTCCCCTACCGAAAAAGATCAGGTACATCGAGCTCAATCAAGCTCTACGTCAACCAAGTATACAACAATCAAATATATCTTTACCACATGTACACAGAGCTTCTCACTCTTTTAATAAAAAAATAAAAAATAATAATTCACCTGTTACTGTTTCTAGGTGGCCTCTGTCGTCATGGTGGCACCTCTGTCCCTGCCCTGTCCGGAGAACACATGTTCTGCTTATGCACAGTTGGTTACGGTGGTAAATACTGTGAGTTAGGTAAGAAACACTCTTTTACATTTAGACACTTAACAATTACTGTTCCTCTGACACTTTGAATTGATGGGGGGGAAGAAACCTTTTCTTGTTAAGATTGTGACGTGTGTGTGTGTGTGTGTGTGTGTGTGTGTGTGTGTGTGTGTGTGTGTGTGTGTGTGTGTGTGTGTGTGTGTGTGTGTGTGTGTGTGTGTGTGTGTGTGTGTGTGTGTGTGTGTAACTTGTTGAGCTGTGGAAATAGTTTCCTCATGAAGGACAACGAAGGACAACATAATCAATCAGTCAATCGATCAATATGGTTCGTTATTTTGTATTTTCCTTCAGATACAGCAGCCGCCTGCTACACGGGAACTGGGATGTACTACAGAGGCAAAGTGTCTCAGTCAGAGAGTGGGCGCAGGTGTGTGGGGTGGGACCTGGACACCCGAAAACGCCTGATGGGGTCTGACGTCTACTCCGGGAGGCACAACTACTGCAGGTAGGGGCCTTTATCCCACTCTCAAATGGCACCATATTCCCTATATAGTGCACTACTTTTGACCAGGGCCCCCTATATAGTGCACTACTTTTGACCAGGGTCCCCTATATAGTGCACTACTTTTGACCAGGGCCCCCTATATACTGTAGGGCACTACTTTTGACCAGGGCCCCCTATATACTGTAGTGCACTACTTTTGATCAGGGTCCCCTATATAGTGCACTACTTTTGACCAGGGCCCCATATATAGTGCACTACTTTTGATCAGGGTCCCCTATATAGTGCACTACTTTTGACCAGGGCCCCCTATATACTGTAGGGCACTACTTTTGACCAGGGCCCCCTATATACTGTAGGGCACTACTTTTGACCAGGGCCCCCTATATACTGTAGGGCACTACTTTCGACCAGGGCACAATATAGGGAATAGGGTGCCATTTGAGATTGGACTGTTCAGATGTTTCACTCAACAGTTAGTTGTTCGTAAATGCAAATGTGCAGCGCGTTATGAGGAAATCCATGTTTTTTAACTTCAGGAATCTGGAGTACAAACGTCGTCCGTGGTGTTATGTAATGAAGGGTGTGGAGCAGGTACAGGAATACTGTGATATCCCTCGCTGTGGCGTACCTGTGGAGACAGGTACATTTACCTTATTTTCTCTCTCTCTCTCCCGTTCACGGTTGTTTTGATTGTTTCATCACTTGTAGGTTTTGATTGTGAGTAACATGTATCCATACTATCACCATGTCATTACAACGTTATTTTGGGCTGTAGTGTATAGTGGTATCAACTTCACAACATCTTGCAGGTCCACTTGATGATCTGCCCACTGAGCCCACTGAGCCCACTGAGCCCACTGTACCAGACACAGGTGAGAACAATTTGCTTGGTCTTGCTACCGTACAAAATTAATATAATATAAATATAATATGTAACTATCCTTCTTCCATGCTCATTCTGTTCAATTCATATAGCAATATGAATATACATTAAATATACATGAAAGAATATACATTAAAGCAACTTAACATTTTCCCAATGCTCTTTCAGTCTTGTTTTCATTGCAATTGGTTTGGTTCCCCTGTCACAGCGTCCAGTCTGACAGAGTCCACGTGTGGCCAGCGTACCAGGAAGCAGATGAAGATTGTAGGAGGGACAGTTGCCGCTGTGGAATCCCACCCGTGGATGGCGGCCATATTCTGGAGGAGCCGTCAGTCTAAAGAGAACGTGTTCCGCTGCGGGGGAAGTCTGATCTCTCCCTGCTGGGTTCTGTCTGCGGCCCATTGCTTCCCTGACAGGTACTGTAAGAGGCAGCGCTGACATTTCTCAACGGTAACAAGCCAGTGAGGGTGTACAGTACCAGTGTCCTTTATGATAGGACCCGGGTCCCTCGTCAGATGTTGTTTCTGGCTGATAAAATAATATAAGATCGTACTTTAGCGCCCGTTTCCTGGAGTTAAACGACTTGGTGGGCCTTATGGGTGGAATGTTATTCATGTTACATAACTAATTAACATACCTAATTAACATAATTAATTAACATGATTCATTACCATGATTCATTAACATAATTCATTAACATAATTAATTGTAAGTGT
The DNA here is from genome assembly GCF_034236695.1 of Oncorhynchus nerka. Classification (NCBI taxonomy): domain Eukaryota; kingdom Metazoa; phylum Chordata; class Actinopteri; order Salmoniformes; family Salmonidae; genus Oncorhynchus; species Oncorhynchus nerka. The sequence goes on from NC_088411.1 coordinate 39,996,469, forward strand.
TTTACTTTTTACCCCTTTTTCGTGGTATCCAATTGGTAGTTTGTCTTGTCTCATCGACGCAACTGCCGTTCGGACTCGGGAGAGGCAAAGGTCGAACACGACCCAACCAAGCCGCACTGCTTCTTGACACAATGCCCGCTTAAACCGAAAGCCAGCCGCACCAATGTGTTGGAGGAAACACCGTGCACCTGGCGACCGTGTTAGCGTGCACTGCTCCCAGCCCGCCACAGGAGTCACTAGAGTGCGATGGGACAAGAACATCCCTGCCTGCCAAACCCTCCCCTAACCCGGACGGCACTAGGGCCAATTGTGTGCTGCCCCATGGGTCTCCCGGTGGCGGTGTGCTGCGACAGAGCCTGGACTCGAACCAGGATCTCTTGTGGCACTGCAGTGCAGCGCCTCAGACCACGGTGGTGCAGCGCTTATGAATACTCGGGTGGCCCATTTATTTTTTACGCCGAAAATCGGGTGTTTCTATATCCAACTGTTTTATTATATTTCAGTCTTCTGTGATGTGTGTATATAAAGTGTAATATTAGGATGCAAACTCAACATTAATACATTTCAACTCTATATCTCTACATCTTTATACATGGTAAAGAGGTCTTCTTTTTTAAGCCCATAACCATGTGTGAGGTGTGTACATTTTGTTTCAAAGTAGATTTGTTTAAGACTACCAAGAAACCCTGATTTATCCCAGTGCAGTAAATAGTTAATCCCTTAAAGGGGATATGTGATTGGTGGGCATTCTATGTTCTTTTTCTATTTGTTTGCATTTCTTTGTTTTGGTTTTGGTCAGGTTCTCAATCAGGGACAGCTGTCGATCGTTGTCTCTGATTGGGAACCATACTTAGGTAGCTTTTCCCCACAGGGTTTTTGTGCGTAGTTGTTTTCCGTATCAGTGTTTGCACCTTACGGGACTGTTTCGGTTTGTGCACCAACCAATACATTCAACACCAAAGTACGGGGGTTCGTCGAGGTAAATCTCTATATGTAGGAAGGGGGTAAAGTGACTATACGTAGATAATAAACAGCGAGAAGCAGCAGTGTAAAAAAACTAATGTTTGGGTTTCCACACACAGCTCTCAAACTAAAGCCTGCAGCCTCTTCGTCACTCTGGGGAAGAGTGCCATCAATGAGACTGACGACACCAAAGAGCAGACGTTTCAGGTGGAAGAGGTCATCGTGCACGCAGAGTTCGAAAACAGCGAAGGCAACTTCAACAATGACATCGGTAGGAATGAACACTGCTTTGATGTCCCATCTGTTTGCGCTGCCAAATCCTCTCACGCCAATGACCAGAAGAGTTGGTACAGACGGCACAAACAGATCTGGTAAAAAAAGGCGATTGAATTCCAATCTCACTGTGGTATTGATTTGTTGAGTTTGTATGTTCTGTGAATGTAAAGTTTGAAACTTCAGTATACGTGTCATAGTAGTTGAGAGTGTCATGATAACAACGCAGAGTGGTTGATGTGTTTTCCCTCATACAGCTCTACTGAAGTTAAAGGCTGTAGATGGTCAGTGTGCAGTGGAGAGCAGCTCTGTGAGGACTGTCTGCCTGCCCCCGGCACGCCAGGCCCTCGGCGCAGGATCCTCCTGTGAGATCGCTGGCTACGGAAGACAGAAGGAGGGTAAGGAGGATCATCTACAACATACCATAAAGCATCTCAGGGGAAGACAAGCGCGTGTGAGAAGACAAGCGCGTGTGAGAAGACAAGCGCGTGTGAGAAGACAAGCGCGTGAGAGAAGACAAGCGCGTGTGAGAAGACAAGCGCGTGTGAGAAGACAAGCGCGTGTGAGAAGACAAGCGCGTGTGAGAAGACAAGCGCGTGTGAGAAGACAAGCGCGTGTGAGAAGACAAGCGCGTGTGAGAAGACAAGCGCGTGTGAGAAGACAAGCGCGTGAGAGAAGACAAGCGCGTGTGAGAAGACAAGCGCGTGTGAGAAGACAAGCGCGTGTGAGAAGACAAGCGCGTGTGAGAAGACAAGCGCGTGTGATAAGACAAGCGCGTGTGTATGTGAGAAGACACGCGTGTGTATGTGAGAAGACACGCGTGTGTATGTGAGAAGACACGCGTGTGTATGTGAGAAGACACGCGTGTGTATGTGAGAAGACACGCGTGTGTATGTGAGAAGACACGCGTGTGTATGTGAGAAGACACGCGTGTGTATGTGAGAAGACACGCGTGTGTATGTGAGAAGACAAGATGTGCCTTATTTGTCCATTAACTTACAAAGAATAGAAATGTGAGTTTATGCTCACAACCCTCTGAGACACACATACACCCCCTGAAGTGCTGGAAGCAATGGGTCGGGCACATTGCACCGCCCCCTGGAGTAATTATAGGTGGTTAAGGCCTTGCTCAAGGGCACAATGGAAGGTATATCAAATTTATTTACAGTGCCTTGCGAAAGTATTCGGCCCCCTTGAACTTTGCGACCTTTTGCCACATTTCAGGCTTCAAACATAAAGATGTAAAACTGTATTTTTTTGTGAAGAATCAACAACAAGTGGGACACAATCATGAAGTGGAACGACATTTATTGGATATTTCAAACTTTTTTTAACAAATCAAAAACTGAAAAATTGGGCGTGCAAAATTATTCAGCCCCCTTAAGTTAATACTTTGTAGCGCCACCTTTTGCTGCGCTACAAAGTATTAAGGTCGCAAAGTTCAAGGGGGCCGAATACTTTCGCAAGGCACTGTATATAGCCCTTCGTACATCAGCTGATATCTCAAAGTGCTGTACAGAAACCCAGCCTAAAACCCCAAACAGCAAGCAATGCAGGTGTATAAGTATAAGCATATATAAGATGATACTACGCACCAGATTTTTCTGAGCTGGGATTTTAACCAGCAAACCTGGTTTCTCCGGTTGTTGGCCCGTCTTCTCTGAGCGCTCAGCTACCTGCCACCCCTGAGTAGGAGTGCTGAGCTAGGATCAGGTCCATATAATATTCATTATAATGAAATACGGAGCTCTGAGTCTGAGACACTTTTTCAATAGTATCCTAGACCTCTTATTTTAAATGTATCAATCACTTGATATGATCCATTTCCCATGATAAATTGACTTGTTTTCATGCCTACGTAACATTGATTTTTATTTACCTGTTGAGTGCTTTCTTACGTTGTGTCCCTTCTTCATTAAGGTTTATGGTACAATTCACAGTACCTGAGGGAGACAACGGTAAACATTTTGGCCCATGACGTCTGCTCAGATAAGGCGTACTACGGAAACCTGATCACAGAAAACATGTTCTGTGCTGGGAGACCGGACTGGAGTCAAGATGCGTGCAAGGTATGATATGCAGAAGTGACATGACATTACAATTTCTCCTCAGCAGTTAATAATATAATTAATTAATTAATATATATTTGGGGGATTTTTTTAAAATTCAAAGTAAAAACAGAACGACATTTAAGAACAATATAAGGATATTCTTTCTCCGTTAGAAATATTCTTTATTTAGAGTATTACTGTACCTAAAAAAATATGATGAATTACTTGTGAATAATGATGAGTGAGAAAGTTATCATAGATATCATAACCCCCCAAAATGCTAACCTCCCCTGTTATTGTAATGGTGAGAGGTTAGCATGTCTTGGGGGTATGATATAAAATGCTAACCTCCACTGTTATTGTAATGCTGAGAGGTTAGCATGTCTTGGGGGTATGATATAATATGCTAACCTCCCCTGTTATTGTAATGGTGAGAGGTTAGCATGTCTTGGGGGTATGATATAAAATGCTAACCTCCACTGTTATTGTAATGCTGAGAGGTTAGCATGTCTTGGGGGTATGATATAATATGCTAACCTCCCCTGTTATTGTAATGGTGAGAGGTTAGCATGTCTTGGGGGTATGATATAATATGCTAACCTCCCCTGTTATGTTGAGAGGTTAGCATATCTTGGGGGTATGATTTAAAATGCTAACCTCCCCTGTTATTGTAATGGTGAGAGGTTAGCATGTCTTGGGGGTATGATATAAAATGCTAACCTCCCCTGTTATTGTAATGGTGAGAGTTTAGCATGTCTTGGGGGTATGATATAATATGCTAACCTCCCCTGTTATTGTAATGGTGAGAGGTTAGCATGTCTTGGGGGTATGATTTAAAATGCTAACCTCCCCTGTTATTGTAATGGTGAGAGTTTAGCATGTCTTGGGGGTATGATTTAAAATGCTAACCTCCCCTGTTATTGTAATGGCGAGAGGTTAGCATGGGTTAATGATTATCCGTAACCATTGTAGCATAGCATTCACATTAACGTAGAAGTCTTTAGAAGCATATTCTATTCTTATTTACAAAAAAAGTGACTCCAAAATGACACAATACATTATTTACCATTTAATTTCTATTGGGCACAAAATAATCTGAAACACAACCAAAACAAACTGCAAATGCATCCAACACATTTGTAGAGTCACACGCTTGATGTACTGCAGCCATTGATGCTAGGAATATGGGACAAAAATCCTTAACTTTTGACTACTTTACTACACATATAAGTAAATTAGTCCAAATACCTTTGGTTACCTAAAATGGGGGAACTATACACAAAAAGTGCTGTAATTTCTAAATGAAAATAACCTCAAATTAAAGGTGACACTCAGTCATTGTACCACTTCAAATCCTTGGGTACAGAGCAAAAACAATTTAAAAAAATATGTCTCGCCGTATATTATACAGTATTTCTCTTTCTTTCCCAGGGTGATTCCGGAGGACCCATGGTGTGCGAGGTGGATAATCGAATGTTCCTTTTTGGAATCGTCAGTTGGGGCGAGGGGTGTTCTAGAGCCTTACGACCAGGCGTGTACACAGCAGTGACCAACTACAACAAGTGGATAGAAGGAAAAACAGGCTTATCCTCTATCGCCTCAGGGTCTATGTACCCACAGAAATGACCTCCTCAGGGTCTATGTACCCACAGAAATGACCTCCTCAAGGTCTATGTACCCACATAAATAACCTCCTTAGGGTCTGTTATAGACACTATATCATTGTTGTATAATTGTACATATAGGAATATAAGTATTTTAACTACTGAAATGTAAACATATTTTTGTACTTCTGTCTTTTTCAAAAAGGGGCAACAATAAATAATTTTTATATTACTCACAAATCTAATGTTATTACAAAACGGTTCCAACTTCTAACCTTGAACGTCTACTGTAGCAAATGTGGGGAAGATCTCCTTCCAGTGACTCACCAGTGACAGCTTGTACTGTGGTTACAATACTACCTAATAACATACACCCCCTTAATCAACCCACATGATCCTCACCACGCAGGAGCCTCGACCTTTGTCATGAATCTGGAATCTGAATGGACCGGTGGTCAACCTTGAACCACAAGGTTTGAGATCTTTTACCCGATGGCCATTTTAAACGTAATTAAGGCTAGAGTTTTGCCTTAAATTTGTCACCTGGATGAAAGGAATTCTTCATATCTCCAATTACAGGTCTTGTTAATAACAGATGATTCGTGTGGTTTTGTAGGTGTCAGTCAGTTGACAGCCTTGTCCACCAGCCAGCTCTCTTTCTGTTCAACCAATGCGTCTACTGTATGTGGTAGCTATTAGCCTGTGGCGAGGATAGTCCGTTAATGGCAAAACATTTAGCCCATGTTTTTGGAATTCTTCAGTGGTATTAGTGCCTGATGAGAGGCCTATAGTAGTGAACCTGAGTTTTCCAACTCATTCCATTCAACCCATAAAAGGAGACATGTTGATGTTGCATTGCAGCTGTTGAAAGACAAATTCCATCTCTATTGGCAAGAAATATTATCTGCTTGTAACACACAATCTTTATTTGAATTTGTCATGGTTTTTCACACAATGAATTACATTTGGCTTTACTATTATTTTGGGTTATTTAGCTAAAACTCTTTTACATATTTATTTCATACCTAGTCCATGACTATATTCTAATACTTACTATGCACAATGAGCTCTCTCTCTCTCCCACTTGGTCTCTCCAGATCATTTAAAGGTCTGAGTGGTGACTTACAGAGCGGGGAGAAGAGGGGGCTTACCTTGTCTTCAGCCTGGCAGGGAAGTCGTGACAACTGTTGTGGGACTTGACACGCACTACTCTGTGTGTGTATGTCTGTGGTGGAGAACTTGACGTGCACTACTCTGTGTGTGTATGCCTGTGCTGGAGAACTTGACGTGCACTACTCTGTGTGTGTATGCCTGTGCTGGAGAACTTGACGCGCAGTGCTCTGTGTGTGTATGCCTGTGCTGGAGAACTTGACGCGCAGTGCTCTGTGTGTGTATGTCTGTGGTGGAGAACTTGACGCGCAGTGTAGGGATTAGTGGAAGCCCTCTTCACAGGAAGCAAGCAGCACCACGGCAGCTGTCCCTGACCGATCGTGTTATTGTTGTTTTAACAGCTAGCTTTGGGAATATGTTATCGAGGAGAAAGTGTGGGAAAGGAGGGGTGTGGAAAACGCATCAGCCATGGCAGGAATTACATACTCAGAGCTGGGGTCCCCACGGTTACAGTAACCTACGGTGACATCATCCGGTTCCGGGTTTCACCAGAGAACTTGAGACGGGATGAGTAACAAACATTAACCAAATCCAAGACATGCAGTGATACCTACAGAGATATATATATCATGCTACCTCTGTACAGTACCAAGTATACAACGGTGATAGAGTTTAGTGAAGATGGGGTGGCTAGCTGAGTTAAAACGACACAACGGTTTAACTTAAGAAGCTTGTAAGATTTACATTTGATACAAAACAACATTTTGAAAGTCCTCCCGTAGTCATTTTCCGGTATAATAATGTAGTACAGGTTCTAATTGGTGCATAATAATGAGTGTCGAATTTCCTCAATTATTTCAACCTATTGTATTTAGTACATTTCACCACCAGGTGGTGTCAGGTGTTAGCTATCCATGGCATTGCAAGGCCTTTGTACAGACAGAGTAGTGTTGAGGCTTCAAAATAGCCTTTTCTCAAAGCATCGTTTATTATTTATTTATTTTTATTTCACCTTTATTTATCCAGGTTGACCAGATGAGAACAAGTTCTCATTTACAACTGCGACCTGGCCAAGATAAAGCCAAATCAGTGTGACCACCACCAACAACAACAACAGAGTTACACCTGGAATAAACAAACATACAGTCAATAACACAATAGAAAAAGTCTGTATACAGTGTTTGCAAATGAGGTAAGATAAGGGAGGTAAGGTCATAAATAGGCCATAGTGGCGAAGTAATTACAATTTAGCAACTAAACACTGCATTCTAAAGAATGGTTTCAGCAATATCAGGACAATTCCTGAGACAGCAAACGACAGCACGGCATCATGGGAGCACAGTACGCATCTGTTTACTTCACTATAGTTATAACAATGAAATGTGCAAACACTTAACATTTACTCATGCCACCAGACATGTTTGAGTAGGAAATAAATACAAAACTAACAACAGTTCTGTATCAGGTCTGTGTGGACAGTGTCTTTCCGTTCTTCTATCAGCTGTAGTGAGTATGTCTCAAATTGCACCCTATTTCCTCTAGTCCCACAGGACCGTGGGGTGGCCTGCTGCTTTCCTTTGATTTCTATATCTAGAATGGACTCTTCTTCTCTTTGGTTATCTTACCTGCAGGCATGCCTTCCTAGAGAGAGATGGGCCTCCTGGTGTACTGTCATCTAGGCCTATTCTATAGCGTCTCCATTCTCTATGGGCCTTTTGGATGATCACATTATTATGGATCCATCTAAGTAAGAGTGGTAATCATGGAAAGATACTGCAAAAAAAAGAAGTGATTTGCAGTTGCTTGCACATCAAATAACTAGTAGAAGACGAAACAACACAAGAATATCATCAGCTTTTCAGGCATTCTGAAATAAGGGATGTACTCGAAGGCTACAGAGCCTAAACCTGATTTCTCATATTTACAAACTCTATTCTGCTTCCTTAAAAATGGACTGATTTGGGTCGGTGAAACTAGAAGTGGCTATGAGGTAAGAAGAACTGAAATGGCTACATAGCAGTGATCCTGGAGAGGAACTGAAATGGCTGCATTCAGCTATATGTCATTAATCCCGGAGACGAACTGAAATGGCTGCATTCAGCTACATGGCAGTAATCCCGGAGAAGAACTGAAATGGCTGCATTCAGCTATATGGCAGTAATCCCGGAGAAGAACTGAAATGGCTACATAGCAGTGATCCTGGAGAGGAACTGAAATGGCTACATAGCAGTGATCCTGGAGAGGAACTGAAATGGCTACATAGCAGTGATCCTGGAGAGGAACTGAAATGGCTGCATTCAGCTATATGGCAGTAATCCCGGAGAATAACTGAAATGGCTGCATTCAGCTACATGGCAGTAATCCCGGAGAAGAACTGAAATGGCTGCATTCAGCTACATGGCAGTAATCCCGGAGAATAACTGAAATGGCTACATTCAGCTATATGTCAGTAATCCTGTAGTGAGTAGTGATTATATGATATTAGTGCAGTGTTCGAGGGACGCAGTGTACTCTTCAACTCCATGTATTTGACCCTACATGGAACTAACTACTGAATTCTGACTGTGTACTTCACAGACATGTCAGACATCCAAGCCTAAATGAGAGATTCATTAAATATCAAAGATGATTACATTAAAACTTCTGAAATAAGGTTTAAATTCGAGATTTAAATCTTGTATATTTCAGGGTCTTTGATGTAATTATCTTTGCTTATAGACGATAAAACACTGCAAGATAGAATGTTTACATGAGGTCTGAAACAGAACAACTTCCTTGATTCTTTCTTTTTAAGACACTTCCTTTTTAGGAAGTAGGATGCTGCCTTGCAGCCCCCTGGGAATCTGAGGGAATTCCTTCACGGGTTTGGTTGTACGTTGTTTTTTTCATACTGCAGTATTGTTATTTCAGGTTGTAAAGGGAGGAGATGGAATTTGAGAAATGTGTTATGCTACACACAAGTAGACCAGAACTAGAGTAAATAGTTTTGACCAGAGTTAGTAACACAAATGCGCCCATGCTTGATTTATGTTATACTGTGTTTTAATCCAATCATTTTTCTCCAGTCTAGGTGGTTTGAGTGTGTTGCCCTACTAAAGTATGAAAGTGAAAACGACATGATAAATATGTCTGAGGCTGATCTCGATGCCACTAGATACAGAACTTTAAACACTCACAGGATCGACTGTGAATAGGTGGATGTATAGTGAGGTCACTGGATACAGAACGTTAAATACTCACAGGATCGACTGTGAATAGGTGGATGTATAGTGTTGCCACTAGATACAGAACTTTAAACACTCACAGGATCGACTGTGAATAGGTGGATGTATAGTGTTGCCACTAGATACAGAACTTTAAACACTCACAGGATCGACTGTGAATAGGTGGATGTATAGTGAGGTCACTGGATACAGAACGTTAAATACTCACAGGATCGACTGTGAATAGGTGGATGTATAGTGTTGCCACTAGATACAGAACTTTAAACACTCACAGGATCGACTGTGAATAGGTGGATATATATTGTTGCCACTGGATACAGACCCTATAAATACTCACAGGATTGACTGTGAATAGGTGGATGTATAGTGAGGTCACTGGATACAGACCCTATAAATACTCACAGGATCGACTGTGAATAGGTGGATGTATAGTGAGGTCACTGGATACAGAACGTTAAATACTCACAGGATCGACTGTGAATAGGTGGATGTACAGTGAGGTCAATTGCCACTGGGCTGGCAGTGGGTAGACTCCATAAGTCTTGAACTCTTGAACTTAGACTCGTAAAATCACACCAGTTTCAGTCTTCAAACAAACATGTTACCCATAAATATTAAATTTAGTTGTAGGCTTCTGGTCCGGTATACTTTGAATAATTACTTGAGCGCTGTAGTCTGTAATATGTTGTATCATAACTGTAGTACAAATGGAATATTTATTAAATCAATATCTGTGGATTCTATCCATTTTGAAATGATTTCTTCCAAGCCAAAAACATTTCCCCATTCTATTCTATTCTATCATTGTTTACCCTACCGTAATAAATAAGATTTACAGAGGTATAGCCTATATCCAAAAGCAACTCGGCTATATTTCAGTCCCTTCTGCCAACATCTTGTCAAACGTGATGCGTCACTACAATTTACACCGTCTGTCCTTGCTGGTTGGAATTCGCTCCTCTCAACAGAGTCGTATTTCCCTTTTTAGGGCATGAGAATGTTTACGTAATTTGGGGAGAACTCGCATCTCTAGCAAACTCGACTATGTGGAACAGGCGGAGCCTATCGGGAAAGAGTGACATCCGCTTGTGCCAATCGCATTTGCGGTAACATATGTGCCATTTCTCTTATTGGTCAGGTGGCGGACATAACATTTTGTAGGGTAGGTTGCTCACTCTTCGAGAGCTGCGGTTGGGGATTCTCACATTGATGGTTGCAAGGGGAGTAGTTAGTGTTCCCAGAGAGCGAAACTGTGCTGGGCTAGGAAAGTGTTGGATTAACCTTAGACTTTACGGGGGCACAAACAAGAGAGGGAACTTTTGAAACAGCCAAACGGGACCAGACTTTTTTTCCTCTTGGATAGGAGAGCGGACTCAAGTTTTCATCATGCCGGTTTTTCACACAAAGACGATAGAAAGTATCCTAGAGCCGGTGGCTCAGCAGATATCCCATCTGGTGATAATGCACGAAGAAGGTGAGGTGGACGGGAAAGCTATCCCGGATCTCACGGCTCCCGTGGCTGCGGTTCAGGCAGCTGTCAGCAACCTGGTTCGGGTAAGTGAAACGTCCCAACCGAATATCCCTGACTTCGGGTAGGTTACCTGTCGCACGCCGTCTGTGTAGTGGCTACATTGTGCCAGCCCGCCACGAGTCCTTGTCATTTTATCTCAGAAGTTACCGCTTCGGTTACTGTTATTTTCCCTGCTCTATCGGCTGGCAACATTCTGCTTTTAGAACGCGAGCGATGTAACTACAATGTATCAAGTTTTGTTGAAGTTTTCCACTCGGGCCAGGGCAGTGACGCCCTTTTCCCCTTGAAAATATGCCCTACCCCCTGGAGCCGAGGGTTGACTGCCATATCTCTACGTATAGGCCTACAATATTCACATGCCGGAGTATTTCAAACAAATATACTTTGTATCTAACTAACAATTGAAACGAAACTTATATATTCATCATCAAGTGTCCTTTAGCAATTCATGATCACTATAGCTGTTTTCGTGAATGCCGGTTCTGGACGGTTCTGACTTAGAATATGGACAATTACAAATACCTAGGTGTCTGGTTATACTAAACTCTTAAATCTAGAATTGGCTTCCTATTTCTCAACAAAGCATCCTTCACTCATGCTGCCAAACATACCCTCGTAAAACTGACTATCCTACCGATCCTTGACTCAGCAAATTGGATGCAGTCTATCACAGTGCCATCCGTTTTGTCACCAAAGCCCCATATACTACTCACCACTGCAACCTGTATGCTCTCGTTGGCTGGCCCTCACTACATATCCGTCGCCAAACCCACTGGCTCCAGATCATCTATAAGTCTCTGCTAGGTAAAGCCCCGCCTTATCTCAGCTCACTGGTCACTATAGCAGCACCCACCTGTAGCACGCGCTCCAGCAGGTTTATTGCACTGGTCATCCCCAAAGCCAACACTTCCTTTGGCTGCCTTTCCTTCTTATTCTCTGCTGCCCATGACTGGAAAGAATTGCAAAAATCACTGAAGTTGGAGACTCATATCTCCCTCACTAACTTTAAGCATCAGCTGTCAGAGCAGCTTACAGATCATTGCACCTGTACATAGCCCATCTGTAAATAGCCCATCTGTAAATAGCCTACCCAACTATCTCATCCACATAGTGTTATTTTTTGTTCCTTTGGGCCCCTGTATCTCTACTTGCACATTCCTCATCTGCACATCTATCACTACAGTGTTTATTGATAAATTGTCATTATTTTGCCACTACGGCCTATTTATTGCCTTTCCTCCCTAATCTTACCTCATTTGCACACACTGTATACCAACTTTTTTATTTTGTGTTATTGACTGTGTTTGTTTTACTCCACGTGTAACTCTGTGTTGGTTGTGTTGCACTGCTTTGCTTTATCTTGGTCAGGTGGCAGTTGTAAATGTGAACTTGTTCTCAACTGGCCAACCTGGTTAAATAAAGGTGTTCTCAACTGGCCTACCTGGTTAAATAAAGGTGTTCTCAACTGGCCTACCTGGTTAAATAAAGGTGTTCTCAACTGGCCTACCTGGTTAAATAAAGGTGTTCTCAACTGGCCTACCTGGTTAAATAAAGGTGTTCTCAACTGGCCTACCTGGTTAAATAAAGGTGTTCTCAACTGGCCTACCTGGTTAAATAAAGGTGTTCTCAACTGGCCAACCTGGTTAAATAAAGTTGTTCTCAACTGGCCTACCTGGTTAAATAAAGGTGTTCTCAACTGGCCTACCTGGTTAAATAAAGGTGTTCTCAACTGGCCTACCTGGTTAAATAAAGGTGTTCTCAACTGGCCTACCTGGTTAAATAAAGGTGTTCTCAACTGGCCTACCTGGTTAAATAAAGGTGTTCTCAACTGACGTGAGTTGATAAGGACAACCCCATTGTATGACATTGTATTAAGCATGACATCAAATCAATGTTATTTGTCTCATGCGCTGAATACAACAGGTGTCGACCTGACCATGAAATGCCGAATACAACAGGTGTAGACCTGACCATGAAATGCCGAATACAACAGGTGTAGACCTGACCGTGAAATGCCGAATACAACAGGTGTAGACCTGACCGTGAAATGCCGAATACAACAGGTGTCGACCTGACCGTGAAATGCCTAATACAACAGGTGTAGACCTGACCATGAAATGCTTACTTACAAGCACTTAACCAACACTGAAGTTAAAGAAATCCTGATCTGTCGGCTAATGACGGACAGAGCATTTGTATTTTCTGAATATAGTCCATGTAGCCTATGCAGTTCAATACAATCTTTGTTGTATAGCCTACAGTAAGGGACGGCAGGTAGCCTAGTGGTTAGAGCGTTGGGCCAGTAACCGGGCTGACATGGTAAAAATCTGTCGTTCTGCCCCTGAACAAGGCCTAGGAACAGTGGGTTAACTGCCATCATTGTAAATAAGAATTTGACTTGCCTCTTAAAAAAATCTCTCTGTGTGTGGTGCTCCTAATGATAAAGGAGAGAGACAACTCCATTTACCTATTTTCTGAATAGTAGGTCCAGTCTGATAGTAGTCCTGCAGTCTGATAGTAGGCAAGTCTTTGTCTGTATAGGCCTACAGTCTGATAGGGCTTACAGTCTGATAGTAGGCCTACAGTCTGATAGTAGTCCTGCAGTCTGATAGTAGGCTTACAGTCTGATAGTAGGCCTGCAGTCTGATAGTAGGCTTACAGTCAGATAGTAGGCCTGCAGTCTGATAGTAGTCCCAGTAACCTGGGCTGACATGGTAAAAATCTGATCGTAGGCCTGCCCCTGAACAAGGCCTAGGAACAGTGGGTTAACTGCCATCATTGTAAATAAGAATTTGACTTGCCTCTTAAAAAATAGGCCTGCAGTCTGATAGTAGGCCTGCAGTCTGATAGTAGGCCTGCAGTCTGATAGTAGGCCTACATAAAGGAGATGCAGTCTGATAGTAGGCCTGCAGTCTGATAGTAGGCCTGCAGTCAGTACCTGCAGTCTGATAGTAGGCCTGCAGTCTGATAGTAGGCCTACAGTCTGATAGTAGTCCTGCAGTCTGATAGTAGGCTTACAGTCTGATAGTAGGCCTGCAGTCTGATAGTAGGCTTACAGTCTGATAGTAGTCAGTCTGATAGTAGGCTTGCAGTCTGATAGTAGTCCTGCAGTCTGATAGTAGGCCTGCAGTCCTGCAGTCTGATAGTAGGCCTGCAGTCTGATAGTAGGCCTGCAGTCTGATAGTAGGCCTGCAGTCTGATAGTAGGCCGGATAGTAGGCAGTCTGATAGTAGGCCTGCAGTCTGATAGTAGGCCTGCAGTCTGATAGTAGGCCTGCAGTCTGATAGTAGGCCTGCAGTCTGATAGTAGGCCTGCAGTCTGATAGTAGGCCTGCAGTCTGATAGTAGGCCTGCAGTCTGATAGTAGGCCTGCAGTCTGATAGTAGGCCTGCAGTCTGATAGTAGGCCTGCAGTCTGATAGTAGGCCTGCAGTCTGATAGTAGGCCTGCAGTCTGATAGTAGGCCTGCAGTCTGATAGTAGGCCTGCAGTCTGATAGTAGGCTTGCAGTCTGATAGTAGGCTTGCAGTCTGATAGTAGGCCTGCAGTCTGATAGTAGGCTTGCAGTCTGATAGTAGGCCTGCAGTCTGATAGTAGGCCTGCAGTCTGATAGTAGGCCTGCAGTCTGATAGTAGGCCTGCAGTCTGATAGTAGGCCTGCAGTCTGATAGTAGGCCTGCAGTCTGATAGTAGGCCTGCAGTCTGATAGTAGGCCTACAGTCAGATAGTAGGCCTACAGTCTGATAGTAGGCTTACAGTCTGATAGTAGGCCTGCAGTCTGATAGTAGGCCTGCAGTCTGATAGTAGGCCTGCAGTCTGATAGTAGGCCTGCAGTCTGATAGTAGGCCTGCAGTCTGATAGTAGGCCTGCAGTCTGATAGTAGACCTGCAGGCCTGCAGTCTGATAGTAGGCCTGCAGTCTGATAGTAGGCCTACAGTCTGATAGCAGGCCTGCAGTCTGATAGTAGGCTTACAGTAGGCCTGCAGTCTGATGGTAGGCCTGCAGTCTGATAGTAGGCCTGCAGTCTGATAGTAGGCCTGCAGTCTGATAGTAGGCCTGCAGTCTGATAGTAGGCCTGCAGTCTGATAGTAGGCCTGCAGTCTGATAGTAGGCCTGCAGTCTGATAGTAGGCCTGCAGTCTGATAGTAGGCCTGCAGTCGGATAGTAGGCCTGCAGTCGGATACATACATACTAGATGCATACTCTTTATCATTTAGTATAAATGAGGTCTTCATTATGACAGTTTTTGACTTGAATGAAGTAAACCCCATCTGGAGCCATCTGAAAGGTGGCCTGGTTAGAGTAGAGTGTAAATCAAAGGTAGTGAAAACCACAGTGGTGCTCAGTGGTGCTCCACAAAACCTCTTCCTAAAGGAGATGACTGACTGAACCCCATGGCAACCAGCCACAGGTCTACAGTCTAGGCATGTACTTGTACTAATCTGCCATTTTTACAGAATCTAAAAGCAATTTCTTCCCTAATATCAATTTTCTGAAGTATTAGTGTTTTCGTCTGTAGTCTAAACGTGACGTGACGACACTACACTACCAATGAACAAACTACCAATGTAATTTCCTTTCTTATTAATAACTAAGATCATAGCTGAGATGATTATTTCCTAAGTGAATAAGCAAAAAAATGTGTCTTTATCGGTGCCTTTGCAGAACTTGTGGTTTTACAAAAAAGGGAAATGACTAAAATAAAAACATCTTCCTAACAGCTCAGAATAGAATGATGCTCCAGGCCATGCAGGGACACTGTCCCTTCACTATTCAATACAAGGTGTTGATGTTCCAGGCCATGCAGGGACACTGTCCCTTCACTATTCAATACAAGATGTTGATGTTCCAGGCCATGCAGGGACACTGTCCCTTCACTATTCAATACAAGGTGTTGATGTTCCAGGCCATGCAGGGACACTGTCACTTCACTATTCAATACAAGGTGTTATAGTAGAGTGCTACACAACCAGAAAAAGCTAGGAGTCCCTGGCAGCTGTCTGGAGGATATATTTGGACAATTGAACTGGCTTTTCTGATCCTCTCCTCACAGCTAATGTATACTCATTGTAGCAGCATTGTTCTTTACTGGTTGGCCCTGGCCTGGCTGTCTGGCCTGGCTAGCTGGACTGTCTGGCCTGGCTAGCTGGGCTGGCTGGGCTGTCTGGCCTGGCTAGCTGGACTGTCTGGCCTGGCTAGCTGGGCTGTCTGGCCTGGCTAGCTGGGCTGTCTGGCCTGGCTAGCTGGGCTGGCTGGCTGGGCTGCCTGGCTGTCTGGCCTGGCTAGCTGGGCTGCCTGGCCTGGTTGGGTAGCCTGGCTGGGTGTGCATCTGGTGTAGGCCCATGGGTTAAACAAGCCAGAGTTACTTCTGTAACAATTCCTTTCTTTTACTGGGAGTCATTTATTGTTATATATTTGGTGGAAGATTTACAATTTAGAGAAAATATCAGTACAACAAACACAAGTATAGTCTTAACTGCTCTTCATCTGTTTTCGCGTGACTTTGTTGGTCCCCGTCAGAATCTCCATTTTTAATAATTGCTGAAAACGTGTGGTTCTGATTGGCCTTTACCCTGTGGTACACTGTTCACCTGTCCTCGGTGAGTTGTGATAAAAGGTCTTGCTTGTAGAAAAGCTTCCTGATAAAGTCATTGTTATTAAGAAGCGCTGTGAAGGGACCAGAAGTTTTACAGTTTTTTAAAAAGCTACTAAGCAATCAAACAGGAAGTGGCTCTTTCTTACACAGCAATATGTCATCGTCTGATGCTCTATAAACTCTGAAATGACACTGGAATGCATGTTTACAGTTTTATTGAAGTTTATTGGTTGTGTACACAGTTTAGCAGATGTTCTAGCAGGTGCTGAGAAAAGCTATTATTATTATGACTATTATTGAATTGGTTTCAGTAGTTCTGACCAACACTTCCGTTTTTGGTCAGTCCCTTCATGGTTGTAATGTGAGTAGTAAGGCCTGTTTCTGTCGAATTGATGTCATCTAGAGATCATCATCAGACTTCTCTGTGGTTAGTACGAGCAGGCGGACTAGGCGAGTGATCATATTCACGTTAGCCTTCTCTTGGGGGGGGGGGGGGGTGAAATCAGAGAAAATCAATTCCCCAGCTGTGCCATCTGAACAGTGATCACATATTTCCAACTGTGGCACGACGATGAAGGCGTAACTCACACTGTAATATTTTCCTGTTTCCCTAGAAACGGTATCAACACTGTTACTGTTATGTTATTGAAATGCTCCGGCATCGAGTTGTGTGAGTGTGTTGTGTGTTGTGTGAGTGTGTTGTGTGAGTGTGTTGTGTGAGTGTGTTTGCAGTGCACTTCGTGGTAAAAAAAAAGGGCTCTTGTATCTGAGTTGGAGGCGTATAGATCGTAAAGCCTGTGCTGTCTACTGAATTAGTGCTCTTCTAGAACCATCCAATGAAGCAGACCTGGGTTCAAATACTATTTGATATCTTTCAAATACTTTCAGCGTGTGCTCTAGCCTGGTTGGAGTGCCAGATGGGTGGGGTTTGTAGTTTTTGGACTACTCTGTTGGGACATTTTAAGTCAGGCAAGCTCAATCAAGCACAGATAAAATATTTGAAATAGTAGTTGAACCCAGGTCTGCAACCAAACCAAGGGCTGGGTCTCGGCCTCTTTCAGACAGGGTGCTGTAACTCATGTGGCCTAGGCCACTCAATGAAACCAATGACTACCTCAGACATTCCCAGGGAGAGGCTATACTAAAGAAAGCCATTCTCTTTATTGTCTCGGCTACCCACAAAACCACACATTGCACAGACTTGTAGACCCCTGGCTAATGGCTAGGCTGCATCTCAGAGTTTACAATTAAATCTACCATTCACATCCCACCATGCAATCCTTACTAAACTGCAACAACCAGGCAATTATTGGATTTATCCTACTTGAATTCCTCCTTGATTGTTGAATTGTGTTTACAATTATCTGCTGTAGGTTGTTGTCGATCTGCTGGGATCTGCCAGGGAACGTGTTTTCAGCCGTTTGGCTTCCTGGATCTGTCTGTGGATCTGTCTGTGGATCTGTCTGTGGATCTGTCTGTGGATCTGTCTGAGTGCTGCTGGGGCCTTGCGTCTTTTAATGATCAGTCATCTTGTGAATGTTTTTAAAAAAAAAAGGATGGAAATCCCATTATGCCCAGATACATGGAGATGAAAAGGTCGGTCTTCGTCATGGGCCAAGATGGTTCTCCTCAGCATTAACTCAGCCAGAGGACAGACGTTATCAGCCATTAGTGTCTATGGTTTATTCAGCTGACAGACTGTACATCGGACTATATATAATCTCTATGGTGTCAGTTTGATGTCTCTGGTTGGTTTCATCTATTCAATGCCAGTCTAATTATATTGAAAAGGGACCAGCCTTGATGTTTGTGGAGAAGAAATCAGCCTTGATGGCCTGAATCCATCCCTTAGCCTTGGCTTTCACTATAACCAGTGTTATTCAGTCAGGCATACTATTCAACAGGCATCGTTCTGAGATGACTAAAAGAGAGCTTATCAAATGAGGCCTACTTGTACTTGATCATTTCTGCACTTTTTCTGGTCTTTAAAATGGGGTGAAAGCAGGTTAATGGCAGACGCCTTGGCGTAGACTGGGAAGTGAATATTATGGCAGACGCCTTGGCGTAGACTGGGAAGTGAATATTATGGCAGACGCCTTGGCGTAGACTGGGAAGTGAATATTATGGCAGACGCCTTGGCGTAGACTGGGAAGTGAATATTTGGAGACTGCGATATTATTGAGTCCTGTGTAAAAGGAAGGATGCACTGCTCCTACTTGGCTCTTTTTTTAGGAAAGACACTAAGACTATATTATTACTCAGATCAGCTTGTCTCTTTCCCCTCCGTCTTTATTTCAGGCCGACACGTAAGCGGCTAGCAGATCATGTTTTTAAGGAACCAATACTCAAGTCAAGTGATAATGAAAGACATCTCGAGTGGCACAGTGGTCTAAGGCACTGCATCTCAGTGCTAGAGGTGTCACTACAGACCATGGTTCGATCCCAGGCTGTATCACAACCGTAGGGGTGCCGCACATTTTGGCCAGCGTCATCTGGGTTAGGGGAGGGTTTGGCCGAGGGGCAGGCCGAGGGTTAGGGGAGGGGCAGGCCGTCATTGTAAAATAAGAAAGTGTTCTTAACTGCCTAGTTAAATAAATGAGGAAAAAACAACCACACAAGGGGAAGTTCATAGTCAACTTGTTTGTTAACGACATTTGACAATATTGTAATTTCACAAGAAACCTCAGTTTAACACATGTATGTAGTCAGAAAAAAGTGCCTCCTCCCTTCACTATTTTTGGAGAAAAAAAATGACAATTGCATCAATATAAAATCTAACTGGTCTCAATAAATTGTTTTATTTTCTTACTACATCAATTAATTCCAATCTACTTCAGTAATGTGTGATTATGGGGGAATAAATATGTCCAAGTCAAGTGGTTTAAGGCCTTCCAAAATAAACTGCGTCCTGTTATCTGCTTCTCCAGTTTCCTGTCATTTGTCCAAGGAGGGGGAGGCAGGGAGAGGAGGGGGAGACAGGGAGAGGGGGAGGCAGGGAGAGAAAAGGAGGGGGAGACGGGGGGGAGGCAGGGAGAGGAAAGGAGGGGAAGGCAGGGAGAGGAAAGGGGGGGGTGAAAGGTTGGTGGGTGGGGTGCAGTGAGTGAGAAAGTGCAGTTAGCCAAGCCAGGAAGGATAATGGCAGGATAATGGCTATGGATCTGAATCCACCACAGCCAGCAGCAGCAGTCCAATGCTCCAGCAGCCGTTAGTACACTGGACGGAGGGACCGAGGGAGGGAAAGAGAGAGACTAACTTAACTAAAACTCTGATGGGTGGTGATGAGCACTCCCTCTCTCCCTCGGTCCTCAGCAGTGATACATCTGATGGCCCTAGACCACAACAGCCAGTGTTCCATCGAGTCACCTCAGTTATGTGGTGTACGCACGTCTCAAATGGCACCCTATTCCCTATATAGTGTACTACTTTTGATCAGGGCCCATAAGACGCTGGCCAAAAGTAGTGTACTATGTAGGGAATAGGGTGCCATTTGGCACATTTAGTTGTGGTGTATGGTGAAGCTCTAAAGCTGTGTCAAAAGATTACTCTCAAGACTCTGAGCAAATTCAGATAGATCCTTCCGTTTTAAGAGAAGTTTTGCAACAGAATCGGCGTAATGCATACGCCCCCAGGCGAGCCAGCACGAGGGAGAGAGAGAGAGAGAGAAGGCAGAAAAAAATTGGGTGCACATATGTCGTGGTAATCAGTCTTGCATGCCTCGCTAATTCACCTCTTCCTCTGGTTTTATTTACATTACAGATTTCTCCAGGCCTTTATAGCCTGTCGTCTAGTTTTAATTTTTTAAAATTTGACCTTTATTTTACTAGGCAAGTCAGTTAAGAACAAATTCTTATTTTCAATGACGGCCTAGGAACAGTGGGTTAACTGCCTGTTCAGGGGCAGAACGACAGATTTGTACCTTGTCAGCTCGGGGATTCGAACTTGCAACCTTTCGGTTACTAGTCCAACACTCTAACCACTAGGCTACCCTGCCGCCCCTAGTTAGGCTATAGCCCACAAATACATTTTAGTGGGGTAAAAAAAACACACCGGATTTTTCTTAGCTTTCACACCCCTAATCTATGTATACTCAGCTAGCTAGCTGACCATAATAATATGAAATAATACTAAATATCTCTTAGCTTCACTCATGCTATGCTGCCTGTGAACAGGAACACATTTGGATACTACACACTTTTGTATTACAGAGTTATGGGCACATAACATGTTCAGAGCAGACGGTTGTTAGATGGCGTTGAGGGCACTTAGGTCTAATAGAATGTAACCATAGAAAGAACTAGCTCCGCATCTGAAAGCCAGGCTGTCTCTCTCTGTGTCCCAGTCCTCCAGGCTTTGAGAGTCCCTGGGTGCATGTCAACAATGCCTTGTCTGTTCTGTTGGTCCGGGCCACTTTTATCTAGCTCCTTCACAACGCTGCACTGGTCTGTGCTGTTCTGTTGGCAGCTGGAAATAGGAGTGTCAACGTTTCCACCCCAGACCCTGTCTGGCTGGAGGGCCAGCTTGACATCAGGCTGTGTGGTATGTGACAGCATACTGACACAATGACTGTCTGAGCCAGCGAATGGATAAACAAGTTGACATTAACAATTACCTAGTCTGAATATACATTTTTTTTCAGTGTGCAGACAGAATCATCTATTTTTGAAATGAAGAATTACCTATCCATTACCTATCCACCTGTGCTCTTGTCCTTTTAGTAAAGTTCTATTTAAAAAAATAGACGTGCTTCGGCCTTGCATGCCTGTGTGTTGCCTAATCAGTCAGTTTCTGGTTGGAGATCAGAATACAGCCGCCACGCCCTTCAGCTGGAATGAGTGCAGATACATTCTATTTGTTTAGAGTTGTTGGGATCAGGGCTGTTGTTGGTCTACAGAACACATGAAGAGAGGGAGGTGGGAAATTAGGAATAATAAGATTCACTTTATCCTAAGTCATTTTTGCTTTGTGAACCCCCCCCCCCTACTGTGCCTGAAAGTGAACACTATTCTCAGAGAAAACAACATACTTTTTGTTTCGGTCTTTTCAAAGACTTCTTTTCAGCTACTGTGTATTTCCTAAAAGTCTGGTGTATTCAGGCAACGATCCCCTTCCTATTCTTTCCGAAGTCTATACTGTGTCCATAGAAGCCATCTTGTCTGAACTTGCCCTCACCCTGAACAGGATATCACTGTAAGGAAATGTCTTAAGAAAACAGTGATTGGATACGAGAGATTAGCAAAATACACTGAGCTCATTTCCTCAACAGGTCCGTCATTACAACAACCATACAGGGCCAGGTAGGGCTGCATGATATGGGAATTTTTTATAGCAAATATTCAGTGGTGGATAAAGTATCCGAATTGTCATACTTGAGTCGAAGTATCTGTACTGATGGTGCAAAAGCCATGACAGGGAGACAGTGGGGTGGTAACGCGCGTGCAAGCAATTCCTCTCGACGCCACTTGGGTACACTGCAGCATCAACCGAGAGGCTCTTGCTGCCAAGGGAATGCCTGACAGCTTGATAAGATGTTTGGATACTACAGGGAAAATGGTTAACTTTGTTAAAGCAAGGCCCCTGAACTCTCATATTTTCTGCTCTATGCAATGATATGGGCAACGGCCATGTAATGCTTTTACAACATACAGAAGTGCGCTGATTATCAAGTGGCAAAATATTGACACATTTTTTTGAATTGCGAGATGAGCTTAAAGTTGTGTTTACTGACCATCATTTTCACTTGTCTGACCGCCTGCATGATGATGAGTTTCTCACACGACTTGCCTATCTGAGTGATGCTTTTGCCCGCCTGAATAATCTGAATCTAGGATTACAGGGACTCTTTGTAACTATATTCAATGTGCGGGACAAAATTGAGGCTATGATTAGGAAGTTGGAGCTCTTCTCTGTCTGCATTAACAAGGACAACACACAGGTCTTTCTTTTTGCAGAGTTATGTGCATCCTTTCAAGCACACCCTTCTCATTAACCTGTGGTCATTCTCATAATTACAATTCCTAAAACATACATGTGTTTTATATCATTTTAAAGCTATTCTCGTTGTTAATCCCACCAAAGTGTCCGATTTCAAATAGGTTTTTCAGCGAAAGCACTACAAACGATTTATTTTAGGTCTCCACCAAACCACAATAAGCACAGCCATTTTCCAGCAAAATATAGCATTCACAAAAACCAGAAATAAAGATAAAATTAGTCACTAACCTTGAATTACCTTCATCAGATGACACTCATAGGACTCCATGTTACACAATACATGCATGTTTTGTTTGATAAAGTTCATATTATTATCAAAAAACCTGAGTTTACATTGGCTATTTAGATTCACTAGTTCCAAAAACATCAAGTGATTTTTGCATAGCCACATCGTTTCAACAGAAATACTCATCATAAATGTAGATGATAATACAAGTTATACACATGGAATTATAGATATACCTCTCCTTAATGCAACCGCTTTACGGAAACTTTATGGAACGCAAGTGACTACTATGAGGAAAAAGCGCGATCACAAAATGGCTGCTTGATGGACATCTGCTATATTCTGCTCTCATTCACTCCCACAACAACATAGAAGCCTCATTATAATTTCTATTGATGGTTGACATCTATTGGAACCCCTAGGAAGTGCAACATCATTCATATCTCAAGGGGATTTCATTGGGGACTCTGGTGAATACATACAAGCTCAAATTTCTGACTTCCTGTTTTGATTTCAACTCAGGATTTTGCCTGCCAATATGAGTTCTGTTATACTCACAGACATCATTCAAACAGTTTTAGAAACGTCAGTGTTTTCTATCCAATACTAATAATAATATGCAAATATTAGCAACTATAACTGAGGAGCAGGCCGTTTGATATGGGCACCTTTCATCCAAGCCACTCAATACTGCCCCTGCAGCCATAAAAAGTTAAATAAAGAGCAAAATGATTGATTATTATTTGTGCCCTGGTCCTATAAGAGCTCTTTGTCACTTCCCACGAGCCGGGTTATGACCACTCACACTCATTCTTAGGTTTAATAAATGTATTGTGTGTGTGTGTGTTTGTGACAGGCTTACAATGATGGCAAAAAACAACATTTGAGAGTGTGCAGACCCTGGTGCTAGAGGGGGTAGCAGCTGGAGGTTGAATGTTTGAAGGGGTATGGGACAATAAAAAGTTTGGGAACCACTGGTCTAAATCATTTGATGATGAGATCCAGAGATGAACTATATACACTTGAGTATACCAAATATTAAGAACACCTTCCTAATATTGGGGCATGGACTCTACAAGGTGTCAAAAGTGTTCCACAGGAATGCTGGCCCATGTTGACTCTACAAGGTGTCAAAAGTGTTCCACAGGAATGCTGGCCCATGTTGACTCTACAAGGTGTCAAAAGTGTTCCACAGGAATGCTGGCCCATGTTGACTCCGATGCTTCCCACAGTTCTGTCAAGTTGGCTGGATGTCCTTTGGCTGGTGGACTATTCTTGATTTATGTGGGAAACTGTTTAGCGTGTGAACCCAGCAGCGTGGCAGTTCTTGACACAAACCGGTGCGTCTGGCACAATCTACCATACCCTGTTCAAAGGCACTTAAATATTTAGTCTTGCCCATTCACCCTCTGAATGGCACACATACACAATCCATGTCTCAATTGTCACCCCCAAAAAATAATTCTCTAATTGGTGATTTTCATAAGTGGGAGGGGTAGATGTTCAGTTTCCTGTCTTTCTGGCCCTTTAGTTGAAGTCCACTCGGTGTGTGTCGTACATCTAAAAAGAACTCTCTCCTGCTCCCCTAACCTTTAGTTGAACGGCTCTCTAACTACCCTGGAACGCTGGACAGTTAATTATGGCTTTTGTTCAGAGCCTCTCAAGGCAGGAATGCCAGGTTGGCACATGTTCGCTCCCACCTCACTCCGAGAGAGCTGGCAGTTGCTCCACTTTTAGCCTGGCGTCAACCTTTTTGTTTAATTTACAAACGCTCACTAACTCCCACTGGACCAATGAAATGCGGGAGGACCTGTGCTTCTGTAGTACGCCAGCTTTCTGGATTGGCTGTGCCGTTACAGTTTAGAGGCATTCTTGAGCTGACACCTCAACAGTACTTTCTACACAATAACTCAAAGGGTTTTCAACTTCATGTCCTGGCTGTGGCCCAGTCTTTCAGCCTCACTCCACTTTTAGTTCTACTTCCACCTCTTTGTGTTGAATTTAGGAACGGTGTAGGTGGACGCTCTACTCCTACTTTCACACTGGACCAATGAGAAGACAATAATGAGGTCAGGGGGATCTGGTTCAGCCCCACTCTGACTCCATGACGTCAGCTCTCTGGAATGGAGGACTGTAATGAGCTGGTGGAACAGTTGGTTATCCTTGAACTTTAACCTCCCCCACTAATGGCATATTCCTAACAACTAGCTTCAGAAGTTCTTAGTCATAGCCCTCCAATAGGCTGGCTGGCATTAGTGGTGAGGTGGCCTTATGAGAACTCAACTGTAATTAGTCAAACTTTCAAAAATGTATATTTTGTACTCTTATTAAAAAATACAAAAATGCCTTAAATATAATTGTACATCCTTTTATTTTATACACAGCAGAAGTAGCTGATCAAGTTGGAGTCGTGTGCTTGTGTAGTTGTGGGCATGTTCACACTAGTTGAATATAATCGTGTGGGTGAAGAGCTGTGAAAAACTGTGTGTGTATATATATATATATATAAGTGAAGAAGTGTATAACAGGGGTTGGGTCAGTGATCAGTCAGCCAACAAGCTCTATATGAATCAGACATTAACTAGCCTCACTCCCAGTCAGTCTCGGAGCTCAAATGTCTGTTGGCCCGGGGAGAGACTAACACAGAGACCTGGACGTGTTCCCTCCCTGGGTTTCACATGATGAACATTACCGTTAGGAAAGTCTACAAGCGGTGTGCTTCAGTGATCTTCACTACAGCCGTTGATCGCTTTGTTTTCTCACGGCTTCATGTGGTGAAGGATGTGTCTGATCGCTGAGGTCACACTGGGGGATATGAGTCATGGTAGATGTGAGTGTGTGAGAGATCAGCTCTTTTACACGTGTTTGTGTGTTGAGGTTCCCTCCTCCAGTGACCTGTGTGTCGAGGCAATAGTTTATATCATCCTTTTAAAGGTGAAATAAAACCATTTAAAATGATGAACAATATGTAGCGATACGTGTTCATTGTTAAAGAACTAAGGTTAAACACATTTACATATTTCAATGTGCCGCTTTCTCAGACCCAAATGCTCAATGGAGAATCTCCATTAGCTCATTTAAAAGTGATGACTTAGTCTGAGTAGGATACGTTTGTGTCCAGGAACCTGGCCCTACAGGGTGTTGTGATGACTTGGTCTGAGTAGGATACGTTTGTGTCCAGGAACCTGGCCCTACAGGGTGTTGTGATGACTTGGTCTGAGTAGGATACGTTTGTGTCCAGGAACCTGGCCCTACAGGGTGTTGTGATGACTTGGTCTGAGTAGGATACGTTTGTGTCCAGGAACCTGGCCCTACAGGGTGTTTATGTCAGTTAATGTGCTCTTCCTGTTTTCCTGTTGTTTTCTAGGTGGGGAAAGACACTGTCCAGACCACAGAAGACCACATAATGAAGAGAGACATGCCTCCAGCTTTCATCAAGTACGTAGATGAAAGATATCTGCCTTCTCCTTAACTCTCAGCCCTCAAACTTTATTACCTTATTTACCATTTACCAGTCTAACAGTCTTATCCAATTTAGACATTTACAACGTCTTGTGTCTGAACCTCGTCTTGTGTACTCTTTCTCTCCCCCTAGTTTCTCACTCTCTCTCTCTGTCCTGTTCTCTCTCTCTCTCCCTCTAGTCGCTCTCTCTAGTCGCTCTCTCTCTGTCCTGTTCTCTCTTTCTCTCCCTCTAGTCTCTCACTCTCTCTCTGTCCTGTTCTCTCTTTCTCTCCCCCTAGTTTCTCACTCTCTCTGTCCTGTTCTCTCTTTCTCTCCCCCTAGTTTCTCACTCTCTCTGTCCTGTTCTCTCTCCCTCTCCCCCTAGTCTCTCGCTCTCTCTCTCTGTCCTGTTCTCTCTCTCTCTCCCTCTAGTCGCTCTCTCTCTTTCCTGTTATCTCTTTCTCTCCCTCTAGTCTCTCACTCTCTCTCTGTCCTGTTCTCTATTTCTCTCACTCTAGTCGCTCTCTCTGTCCTGTTCTCTCTTTCTCTTCCTCTAGTCGCTCTCTCTCTGTCCTGTTCTCTCTTTCTCTCCCTCTAGTCTCTCACTCTCTCTCTCTGTCCTGTTCTCTCTCCCTCTCCCCCTAGTCTCTCACTCTCTCTCTGTCCTGTTCTCTCTTTCTCTTCCTCTAGTCGCTCTCTCTCTGTCCTGTTCTCTCTTTCTCTCCCTCTAGTCTCTCACTCTCTCTCTGTCCTGTTCTCTCTCACACTCTAGTCAATTTCAATTTAAGGACTTTATTGGCATGGGAAACATATGTTAACATTGCCAAAGCAAGGGAAGTAGATAATAAACAAAAGTGAAATAAACAATAAAAATTAACAGTAAATTACACTCACAAAAGAATAAAGACATTTCAAATGTCATATTATGTATTTATAAAGTGTTGTAATGATGTGCAAATAGTTAAAGTACAAAAGGGAAGATAAATAAACATAAATATGGGTTGTATTTACAATGGTTTTGTTCTTCACTGGTTGACCTTTTTCTTGTGGCAACAGGTCACAAATCTTGCTGCTGTGGTGGCACACTGTGGTATTTCACTCCGTAGATATGGGAGTTTATTTTTAATGTGTGTAATTATCTTTTTGTTTTCTCATTGTTTGGTTGGGTCTAATTGTGTTGCTGTCCTGGGGCTCTGTGGGGTGTGTTTGTGAACAGAGCCCCAGGACCAGCTTGCTTTGGGGACTCTTCTCCAGGTTCATCTCTCTGTAGGTGATGGCTTTGTTATGGAAGGTTGAGGAATCACTTCCTTTTAGGTGGTTGTAGAATTTAACATCTATTTTCAGGATGTTGATAATTAGCGGGTATTGGCCTAATTCTGCTCTGCATTCATTATTTAGTGTTTTACATTGTACACAGAGGATATTTTTGCAGAATTCTGCATGCAGAGTCTCAATTTGGTGTTTATCCCATTTTTGTGAATTCTTGGTTGGTGAGCGGACCCCAGACCTCATAAAGGGCAATGGGTTCTATATCTGATTCAAGTATTAACCAGATCCTAATTGGTATGTCAAATTTGATGTTCCTTTTGATGGCATAGAAGGCCCTTTTTTGCCTTGTCTCTCAGATCTTTCACAGCTTTGTGGAAGTTACCTGTGGCGCTGATGTTTAGGCCAAGGTGTATGTATAGTTTTTTGTGTGCTCTAGGGCAACTGTGTCTAGATGGAATTTGTATTTGTAGTCCTGGAGACTGGACCTTTTTTGGAACACCATTATTTTGGTCTTTCTGAGATATACTGTCAGGACCCAGGTCTGGCAGTATATGTGCAGAAGATCTAGGTGCTGTGGTAGACCCTCCTTGGTTGGGGACAGAAGCATTAGCAAACAGTAGACATTTGACTTCAGATTCTAGTAGGGTGAGGCCGGGTGCTGCAGATTGTTCTAGTGCCCTCGCCAATTCATTTATATGTTGAAGAGGGTGGGGCTTTAGCTGCATCCCTGTCTCAACCCACGGACCGGTGGAAAGAAGTCTTTTTGTTTGCCAATGTTAACCGTACACTTGTTGTGTGTACATGGATATCTTAATGTTCTATGTTTTTCCCCACAGCACTTTCCATCAGTTTGTATAGCAGACCCTCATGCCAAAATGAGTCTGAATGAAGCCTTTTTTTAAATCAACAAAGCATAAGACTTTGCCTTTGTTTTGGTTTGTTTGTTTGTCAATTAGGGAGCGCCGGGTGAATACGTGGTCTTTCGTAAGGTAATTTGATAAAAAGCCAATTTAACATTTGCTCAGTACATTGTTTTCATTGAGGAAATGTACGAGTCTGCTGTTAATGATAATGCAGAGGATTTTCCCAAGGTTGCTGTTGACACATATCCCACGGTAGTTGTTGGGGTCAAATTTGTCTCCACATTTGTGGATTGGGGTGAGCAGTCCTTGGTTGCAAATATTGGGGAAGATGCCAGAGCTGAGGATAATGTTAAAGAGTATAGCCAATTGGAATGTGTGGTCTGTATATTTGATCATTTCATTGAGGATACCATGAACACCACAGGCCTTTTTGGGTTGGAGGGTTTATATTTTGTCCTGTAGCTCATTCAATGTAATTGGAGAATCCAGTGGGTTCAGTTAGTCTTTAATAGTTGATTCTAAGATTTGTATTTGATAATGTATATGTTTTTGCTGTTTGTTCTTTGTTAACCTGTTGCTTCTACTCGGGACGCTTGCGTCCCAACTAGAGCTCTGGAAATGCAAATGCGCTACGCTAAATGCTAATAGTATTAGTTAAAACTCAAAAGTTCATTAAAATACACATGCAGGGTATCGAATTAAAGCTACACTCGTTGTGAATCCAGGCAACAAGTCAGATTTTTAAAATGCTTTTCGGCGAAAGCATGAGAAGCTATTATCTGATAGCATGCAACACCCCAAAAGACCCACAGGGGACGTAAACAAAATAATTAGCATTTCGGCGTTACACAAACCGCACAATAAAATAGAAAACATTCATTACCTTTCACCATCTTCTTTGTTGGCACTCCTAGATGTCCCATAAACACTATTTGGGTCTTTATTTAGATTAAATCGGTCCATATAAAGCCTAGATATCGTTATATGTAGACTGTGTGATAAACTAAAAAAACATTGTTTCAAAACGTAACGTCATTTTTTAAAATTCAAAAAGTCGACGATAAACTTTCACAAAACACTTCAAAATACGTTTGTAATGCAACTTTAGGTATTAGTAAACGTTAATAAGCGATAAAATTCATCAGGAGGCGATGGAAAGATCATTAGCTGTCCGTCTGGAAAAATGTCCGGCTAGAAACTCAACGAAAATATCCGGTCCTAGACCGGAGGAGATACGGTGTCCTGTATGTGTTTGACCAAGAAAAAACTCGAAGGGAAATGACAAGACTCTAGACACCGTGTGGAAGCTGTAGGTACTGCAACCTCAGTCAATTAATTGTGGTTCACGTTTATCAATGGGTTCAAGTAGCGCATGGATATATTTTCCCATTTTCAGTGATCAGTTTTTCCTGTGCTTTTCGATGTAAATGCCGTTCTGGTAAAGCCACAGCAGTGATTTAACCAGTTTTTTTAAACGTCTGAGTGTTTTCTATCCACACAGACTAAGCAAATGCATATACTATATTCCTGGCATGAGTAGCAGGGCGCTGAAATGTTGCGCGATTTTTAACAGAATGTTCAAAAAAGTAGAGGGTCGACTTAAGAGGTTAAAGAGCCAAACAGATTGGAGAAGTGGTTTACCCAAACATCTCCATCTCTAATTCTTCCTGTTGTTTTAGTGTTTTCACATTTCTCCTGAAGTGGTTAGTCTATGGATTCTTGAATTCCATTGAGCTGATTTCTGACGTGCTGTTCCTTCTTTTTCTGTATTGTTTTAGTGATTCACCTTAGTGAAGGTTTAGGCTCAGCTGTTCTGGGTCTTTATGTTTTTGGTTGGACAGGTTTCTCAATTTCTTTCTTAGATTTTTGCATTCTTCATCAAACCATTTTTCATTGTTCATTTTCTTAGGTTGTCGGCTTGAAATGTTTATATTTGATAGGGAAACTGAGAGGTCAAATATACTTTTAAGGTTTTCTACTGCCAAGGTTACACCTTCACTATTACAGTGAAACATTGTGTCCAGGAAATTGTCTAGAAGGGATTTAATTTGTTGTAGCCTAATAGTTCTTTGGTAATTTTCCACACTACTTTCCTTCCAGCTATAGCATTTCTTAACTTCTTGCGTTGAGCCATCCCGGATCCGGTATTGTGACTACAGCCTCAAGCTCATTACAATAACGCAACGTTAACTATTCATGAAAATCGCAAATGAAATGAAATTAATCTATTTGCTCTCAAGCTTAGCCCTTTGTTAACAACACTGTCATCTCAGATTTTCAAAATATGCTTCTCAACCATTGCAAAACAAGCATTTGTGTAACAGTATTGATAGCTAACGTAGCATTTAGCGTAGCATTTAGCGTTAGCATTCAGCAGGCAACATTTTCACAAAAAACAGAAAAGCATTCAAATAAAATCATTTACCTTTGAAGAACTTCGGATGTTTTCAATGAGGACTCTCAGATAGCAAATGTTCAGTTTTTCCTGAAAGATTATTTGTTTAGGACAAATCGCTCCGTTTTCTGCGTCACGTTTAGCTACGGAAAAAACCTGTATCCAGGATTGTGTAAATCTATCCGCAAGCTCATTAGCATAACACAACGTTAACTATTCATGAAAATCGCAAATGAAATGAAATTAATCTATTTGCTCTCAAGCTTAGCCTTTTGTTAACAACACTGTCATCTCAGATGTTCAAAATATGCTTTTGAACCATAGCTAAACAAGCATTTGTGTAACAGTATTGATAGCCTAGCATAGGATTATGCCTCTCTTTCAGCATGCAACATTTTCACAAAAACCAGAAAAGGATTAAAATAAAATCATTTACCTTTGAAGAACTTCAGATGTTTTCAATTAGGAGACTCTCAGTTAGATAGCAAATGTTCAGTTTTTACAAAAAATATTATTTGTGTCGACTAATCGCTCCGTTTTGTTCATCACGTTTGGGTAAGGAAAAAAAATAAATAAAAATAAATTCATTAAAACGCCAACTTTTTTCCAAATTAACTCCATAATATCGACAGAAACATGGCAAACCGATGTTTAGAATCAATCCTCAAGGTGTTTTTCACATATCTATCGACGATAAAATCCTTCGTGGCAGTTTACTTTCTCTTCTGAAGAAATGGAACGCGCATGGACCTACAGATTACGCAATAATTTCGACACAGGACACCGGGCGGGATACCAGGTAAATGTAGTCTCTTATGGTCAATCTTCCAATGATATGCCTACAAACACGTCACAATGCTGCAGACAATGGGGGGAAACGACAGAGAGCGCAGGCTCATTCCTGGCGCATTCACAGCCATATAAGGAGACATTGGAACACAGCGCCTTCAGAATCTGGGGCATTTCCTGTATGAAACTTCATCTTGGTTTCGCCTGTAGCATTAGTTCTGGGGCACTCACAGATAATATCTTTGCAGTTTTGGAAACGTCAGAGTTTTGTCTTTCCAAGGCTGTCAATTCCATGCATAGTCGAGCATCTTTTCGTGACAAAATATTGCGCTTAAAACGGGCACGTCTTTTTATCCAATAATGACATAGCGCCCCCATAGGTTGAAGAGGTTAATATTACTCAGTTCCTTTGGCTTTGATGCCTCATAATTGAGTATTGCTCTGTTCAAGTAGTGTGTGATTTTGCTGTGATCTGATGGGGTGTCAGTGGACTGACTGAACGTTCTGAGAGACTCTGGGTTGAGGTCAGTGATAAAGTAGTCTACAGTACTACTGCCAAGAGATTAGTTATAGGTGTACCTACTGCAGGAGTCCCCTTGAAGCCTACCATTGACTATGTACTGTACATTGACTATGTGGGCAGAAGGGGCATTGGTCTGATAAGTGGGGGATTTATATAGGGTGTGGCCCGTGGTTTGTTTGGGTTGGTCATTGCAGGTCTGTGAGGAGGGTCTGCTGCTCTGTTTCTACTGTGTGAGGTGCCAGGGCTGCGGTTGAGGGTGACATCCTTCAGGGTCCTGGTAAAAGTTGGGATTGTTTCCTTGTATAGGTGGACCTGGTCATAAAGGCTGTTCAAGTCCAGGGTGGAGTGGTGGGCCAGGTAGACATTAGGTTTTGAGGCACAGTCTTGCGAAATGTTAAAATTCACCCGCTCTATGGTGGGTGAATGTAAGCATTTCCTGCTGGACCCTCAGGTCATTTGTGTCTCTCGTCTCTCTCGCTCTTCTCCCTCTAGTCACTGTCACTCTGTCGAGTCTCTTCTCTCTCTCTCTCTAGTCTCTTCTCTCTCTAGTCTCTTCTCTCTCTCTCTCTCTAGTCTCTTCTCTCTCTCTCTAGTCTCTACTCTCTCTCTCTCTAGTCTCTACTCTCTCTCTAGTCTCTTCTCTCTCTCTCTCTCTAGTCTCTTCTCTCTCTCTCTCTCTAGTCTCTTCTCTCTCTCTCTCTAGTCTCTTCTCTCTCTCTCTCTAGTCTCTTCTCTCTCTCTCTCTAGTCTCTTCTCTCTCTCTCTCTAGTCTCTTCTCTCTCTCTCTAGTGTCTCTCTTCTCTCTCTCTCTCTAGTGTCTGTCTCTCTCTCTCTCTCTCTCTCTCTAGTGTCTGTCTCTCTCTCTCTCTCTCTCTCTCTCTCTAGTGTCTGTCTCTCTCTCTCTCTCTAGTGTCTCTTCTCTCTCTCTCTAGTGTCTCTTCTCTCTCTCTCTAGTGTCTCTTCTCTCTCTCTCTAGTCTCTCTTTCTCTCTCTCTCTCTAGTCTCTCTTTCTCTCTCTTTCTCTCTCTCTCTAGTGTCTCTTTCTCTCTCTCGCTCTAGTCTGTGTCTCTAGTCTCTGTCTCTCTCTCTAGTCTGTGTCTCTCTAGTCTGTCTCTAGTCTCTCTCTCTCTAGTGTCTCTCTAGTGTCTCTCTCTCTCTCTCTCTAGTGTCTCTCTCTCTCTCTCTAGTGTCTCTCTCTCTCTCTAGTGTCTCTCTCTCTCTCTAGTGTCTCTCTCTCTCTCTAGTGTCTCTCTCTCTCTCTCGCTCTAGTCTGTGTCTCTAGTCTCTGTCTCTCTCTCTAGTCTGTGTCTCTCTAGTCTGTCTCTAGTCTCTCTCTCTCTAGTGTCTCTCTAGTGTCTCTCTCTCTCTCTCTCTAGTGTCTCTCTAGTGTCTCTCTCTCTCTCTCTCTAGTGTCTCTCTCTCTCTCTCTCTAGTGTCTCTCTCTCTCTCTCTCTAGTCTCTCTCTCTCTCTCTCTCTAGTCTCTCTCTCTCTCTCTAGTGTCTCTCTAGTGTCTCTCTCTCTCTAGTGTCTCTCTCTCTCTAGTGTCTCTCTCTCTAGTGTCTCTCTCTCTCTCTAGTCTCTCTCTCTCTCTCTCTAGTCTCTCTCTGTGTCTCTCTCTCTCTCTCTAGTCTCTCTCTCTCTCTCTCTAGTCTCTCTCTCTCTCTCTCTAGTGTCTCTCTCTCTCTCTCTCTAGTGTCTCTTCTCTCTCTCTCTAGTGTCTCTTCTCTCTCTCTCTAGTGTCTCTTTCTCTCTCTCTCTCTAGTGTCTCTTTCTCTCTCTCTCTCTCTAGTGTCTCTTTCTCTCTCTCTCTCTAGTGTCTCTTTCTCTCTCTCTAGTCTCTCTCTCTCTCTAGTGTCTCTCTCTCTCTCTCTCTCTCTAGTGTCTCTCTCTCTCTCTCTCTCTCTCTAGTGTCTCTTTCTCTCTCTCTCTAGTGTCTCTTTCTCTCTCTCTCTAGTGTCTCTTTCTCTCTCTCTCTCTAGTCTCTCTTTCTCTCTCTCTCTCTCTAGTCTCTCTTTCTCTCTCTTTCTCTCTCTCTCTAGTCTCTCTTTCTCTCTCTCTCTCTAGTCTCTCTCTCTCTAGTCTCTCTCTCTCTCTAGTCTCTCTTTCTCTCTCTTTCTCTCTAGTCTCTCTCTAGTCTCTCTTTCTCTCTCTCTCTCTAGTCTCTCTTTCTCTCTCTCTCTCTAGTCTCTCTTTCTCTCTCTCTCTCTAGTCTCTCTTTCTCTCTCTCTCTAGTCTGTGTCTCTAGTCTCTGTCTCTCTAGTCTCTCTCTCTCTCTCTCGTCTCTCTCTCTCTAGTCTCTCTCTCTCTAGTCTCTCTCTCTCTCGTCTCTCTCTCTCTCGTCTCTCTCTCTCTAGTCTCTCTCTCTCTCTAGTGTCTCTCTCTCTCTCTCTCTAGTGTCTCTCTCTCTCTCTCTAGTGTCTCCTCTCTCTCTCTAGTGTCTCTTCTCTCTCTCTCTCTAGTGTCTCTTTCTCTCTCTCTCTAGTGTCTCTTTCTCTCTCTCTCTAGTGTCTTTCTCTCTCTCTCTCTCTAGTGTCTCTTTCTCTCTCTCTCTAGTGTC
This sequence comes from Oncorhynchus nerka, assembly GCF_034236695.1. Classification (NCBI taxonomy): domain Eukaryota; kingdom Metazoa; phylum Chordata; class Actinopteri; order Salmoniformes; family Salmonidae; genus Oncorhynchus; species Oncorhynchus nerka. The sequence continues at coordinate 40,030,873 of NC_088411.1, forward strand.
TCTTTCTCTCTTTCTCTCTCTCTCTAGTGTCTCTTTCTCTCTTTCTCTCTCTCTCTAGTCTCTCTTTCTCTCTTTCTCTCTCTCTCTAGTGTCTCTCTCTCTCTCTCTAGTGTCTCTCTCTCTCTAGTGTCTCTCTCTCTCTAGTGTCTCTCTCTCTCTAGTGTCTCTCTCTCTCTCTCTAGTGTCTCTTCTCTCTCTCTCTCTAGTGTCTCTTCTCTCTCTCTCTAGTGTCTCTTCTCTCTCTCTCTAGTGTCTCTTCTCTCTCTCTCTCTAGTGTCTCTTTCTCTCTCTCTCTCTAGTGTCTCTTTCTCTCTCTCTAGTCTGTGTCTCTAGTCTCTGTCTCTCTAGTCTCTCTCTCTCTCTAGTCTCTTCTCTCTCTCTCTCTCTCTAGTGTCTCTCTCTCTCTCTCTCTCTCTAGTGTCTCTCTCTCTCTCTCTCTCTCTAGTGTCTCTCTCTCTCTAGTGTCTCTTTCTCTCTCTCTCTAGTGTCTCTTTCTCTCTCTCTCTAGTGTCTCTTTCTCTCTCTCTCTCTAGTCTCTCTTTCTCTCTCTCTCTCTCTAGTCTCTCTTTCTCTCTCTTTCTCTCTCTCTCTAGTCTCTCTTTCTCTCTCTCTCTCTAGTCTCTCTCTCTCTAGTCTCTCTCTCTCTCTAGTCTCTCTTTCTCTCTCTTTCTCTCTAGTCTCTCTAGTCTCTCTCTCTCTCTCTCTAGTCTCTCTCTCTCTCTCTAGTCTCTCTTTCTCTCTCTCTCTAGTCTGTGTCTCTAGTCTCTGTCTCTCTAGTCTCTCTCTCTCTCTCTCTCTAGTCTCTCTCTCTCTAGTCTCTCTCTCTCTCGTCTCTCTCTCTCTCGTCTCTCTCTCTCTCTAGTCTCTCTCTCTCTCTAGTGTCTCTCTCTCTCTCTCTAGTGTCTCCTCTCTCTCTCTAGTGTCTCTTCTCTCTCTCTCTCTCTAGTTTCTCTCTCTCTCTCTAGTGTCTCTCTCTCTCTCTCTCTCTCTAGTGTCTCTTTCTCTCTAGTGTCTCTCTCTCTCTCTCTCTAGTGTCTCTTCTCTCTCTCTCTAGTGTCTCTTTTCTTCTCTCTCTCTCTAGTGTCTCTTTCTCTTTCTCTCTCTCTCTAGTCTCTCTTTCTCTCTTTCTCTCTCTCTAGTCTCTCTTTCTCTCTCTCTCTAGTCTCTCTTTCTCTCTTTCTCTCTCTCTCTCTCTCTCTCTCTCTCTCTCTTTCTCTCTCTCTCTCTCTAGTCTCTCTCTCTCTCTAGTCTCTCTTTCTCTCTCTCTCTAGTCTCTCTTTCTCTCTCTCTCTAGTCTGTCTCTAGTCTCTCTTTCTCTCTCTCTCTCTAGTCTGTGTCTCTAGTCTCTGTCTCTCTTTCTCTCTCTCTAGTCTCTCTCTCTCTCGTCTCTCTCTCTCTCTAGTGTCTCTCTCTCTAGTGTCTCTTTCTCTCTCTCTTGTCTCTCTCTCTCTAGTGTCTCTCTCTCTCTCTCTAGTGTCTCTCTCTCTCTCTAGTGTCTCTCTCTCTCTCTCTCTAGTGTCTCTCTCTCTAGTGTCTCTCTCTCTCTAGTGTCTCTTTCTCTCTCTCTCTTTCTCTCTCTCTAGTCTCTCTCTCTCTCTAGTGTCTTTCTCTCTCTCTCTAGTCTCTCTTTCTCTCTCTCTCTCTAGTCTCTCTTTCTCTCTCTAGTCTCTCGCTCTCTAGTCTGTGTCTCTAGTCTCTCTCTCTAGTCTCTCGCTCTCTAGTCTGTGTCTCTAGTCTCTGTCTCTCTCACTCTCTCTGTATGTGTTGGGGTGCTGGTTGCTGCTGTGGGAGGCTCGCTACCTTCTAAGCTTCTATTTGTCCAGGGAGGGACTCCTCACTAAAGGAGGAAGCAGGAAGGAATAGTGGTAGGTTTCTATTTGTCCAGGGAGGGACTCCTCACTAAAGGAGGAAGCAGGAAGGAACAGTGGTAGGTTTCTATTTGTCCAGGGAGGGACTCTTCACTAAAGGAGGAAGCAGGAAGGAACAGTGGTAGGCTTCTATTTGTCCAGGGAGGGACTCCTCACTAAAGCAGGAAGGAACAGTGGTAGGTTTCTATTTGTCCAGGGAGGGACTCCTCACTAAAGGAGGAAGCAGGAAGGAATAGTGGTAGGTTTATATTTGTCCAGGGAGGGACTCCTCACTAAAGGAGGAAGCAGGAAGGAACAGTGGTAGGTTTCTATTTGTCCAGGGAGGGACTCCTCACTAAAGGAGGAAGCAGGAAGGAACAGTGGTAGGTTTCTATTTGTCCAGGGAGGGACTCTTCACTAAAGGAGGAAGCAGGAAGGAACAGTGGTAGGCTTCTATTTGTCCAGGGAGGGACTCCTCACTAAAGCAGGAAGGAACAGTGGTAGGTTTCTATTTGTCCAGGAGGGACTCTCACTAAGTGAGGAGCAGGAAGGAACAGTGGTCTTGGTCTTCTTTAGACTGCTGCTCTTGGTTAACCTCAACCTAAGCCCCAAGAGAGAAGTATTCAAATTGTATTTCCAGTTTGGACATATGGATTCAATCTATATCACGTTGTCATTATAAACAGTAGTGTTTATAATGACAACGTGATATAGATTGAATCCATATGTCCAAACTGGAAATACAATTTGAATACTTCTCTCTTGGGGCTTAGGTTGAGGTTAACCAAGAGCAGCAGTCTACGAAGAAGACCAAATAGAAACCGACCACTGTTCCTTCCTGCTTCCTCCTTTAGTCACTCCCTGAATGAATGAATCAAGAGGGCCATTTTGCTTTTCTCTTCCTACTCCACTAGAGCTATGAATAATCTCCACCAATCACAGCCGCTTTGCTCTGACTCTGCCATACACACTCAACCTTGTCAGCTCAGCTCAGTAGACCCCAGTAATACAGTCGGGGGGGTCACGCGACACCCAACAAAGTCATGTATGTAAAGCAATTGGCAGGCGTAGGTCATAGAGGCGGTTTCACGGAGGCGCCCTGAACGCATTTGGCGCCTTGAAGTCACGTTGTCTTCATCCATCAGATACACATGCTGGAATGTGTCTTCTTTAACTATATATAATTGTGTGTGTGTTTCACTATAATTAGCGCGTGCATTGGTCCTGGACTGGTCCTGTAATATAACATGACTGTGTAGTCTGACTCCATGCTGCTGAAGGACACTGCTGGCTGCACTAACATGTATATAATGTTATACACGAAATTATACACTGTACACGACATTATACACGACATTATACACGACATTATACACTATACATGACATTATACACGACATTCAGCAGATGCTTTTATCCAAAGTGACTTACAGTTGAATGCATATATTAACATGTGACCCCAGTGGGAATTGAACACATGACCCTGGCGTTGCTAACAGCACTACAAACCTGTTTTAATATGCACATACATTACCAGAGGCTTGAAGAGACCAGCAACCGTTCTGCCTTCGCCATGGTGGAAAGTCAAACTGAGCTTGTCTGGCCCTGCCTGCAACACCCAGTGCCTTGTCTTCCAGCACCGTGGACAAACACTGATACTACCAGTTCCCTCTTAACAGAGAAGAAGAGTGTTTGTCCCACAGGCTTTAGCAGGAAGTTAGGATTCTGTGGGAATGTGTGTCTTATCTTTGGCTTGTTGCCTGTTTCTGTGAGGTTTGATTTTATTTACATGCATACATACATATTTTAGAGGTCAACCGATTAATCGGAATGGCCGATTTAATTAGGGCCGTTTTTAAGTTTTCATAACGATCAGAAATCTGATTTTTTTTTTTCCCGATTTCATAAATAAATAATAATAATTTTAAAAAATACACATTTTTTATTTTATTTATTTATTTGTTAAATTTTACCCCCTTTTTCTCCCCAATTTCGTAGTAACCAATTGTTAGTGGTTACTATCTTGTCTCATCGCCACAACTCCCGTACGGGCTCGGGATAGACGAAGGTCAAAAGTCATGCGTCCTCCGAAACACAACACAACATAACACAACCAAGCCACGCCACACTGCTTCTTAACACAGCACGCATCCAACCCGGATGCCAGCCACACCAATGTGTCGGAGGAAGCACCGTGCACCTGGCGACCTTAGTTAGCGTTCACTGCGCCAGGCCCGCCACAGGAGTTGCTGGTGCGCGATGAGTCAAGGATATCCCTACCGGCCAAACCCTCCCTAAACCGGACGATTGTGCGTCGCCCCACAGACCTCCCGGTCACGGCCGAGCCTGGGCGCGAACCCAGAATCTCTGGTGGCACAGCTAGCGCTGCAGTGCAGTGCCCTAGACTACTGCGCCCCCGGGAGGCCCCACAACACATTCTTATTTTCAATGACTGCATAGGAACAGTGGGTTAACTGCCTTGTTCAGGGGCAGAATGACAGATTTTTACCTTGTCAGCTCAGGGATTCGTTTTTGCAACCTTCCGGTTACTAGTCCATCGCTTTAACCACCTGCCTTACATTGTGCTCCACGAGAAGCCTGCGTGGCAGGCTGGCTACCTGTTACGCAAGGGCAGCAAGAAGCCAAGGTAAGTTGCTAGCTAGCATTAAACTTATAAAAAACAATCAATCTTCACAATCACTAGTTAACTACACATGGTTGATGATATTACTAGTTTATCTAGCGTGTCCTGCCTGTTAATTTCTCATCGAATCACAACCTACTTCGACAAACGGGCGATGATTTAGCACTGTCGTTGCACCAAACCTAACCATAAACATCAATGCCTTTCTTTAAAATCAATACACAAGTATATATTTTTAAACCTGCCTATTTACTTATTAATATTGCCTGCTAACATGAATTTCTTATAATTAGGGAAATTGTGTCACTTCTCTTGCGTTCCATGCAGCAGTTTGGGCCGCCTGGCTCGTTGCGAACTGTGTGAAGTCCATTTATTTCTAACAAAGACCATAATTAGTTTGCCAGAATTGTACATAATTATGACATAACATTGTACAACCTTCAATATAACAGTAATATTTAGACTAAGGGATGCCACCCGTTAGATAAAATACGGAACGGTTCCGTATTTCACTGAAAGAATAAACGTTTTGTTTTCGAAATGTTAGTTTCCGGATTCGACCATATTAATGACCAAAGGCTTGCATTTCTGTGTGTTATAATTAAGTCTGATTTGATAGAGCAGTCTGACTGAGCGGTGGTAGGCAGCAGCAGGCTCGTAAGCATTCATTCAAACAGTACTTTCGTGCGTTTGCCAGCAGCTCTTGCTGTGCTTCAAGCATTGAGCTGTTTATGACTTCAAGCCTATCAGCTCCCGATATAGTTAGCGGTGTGCGCGCTAACAGTGTTTCAAACGTCACTCATTCTGAGACTTGGAGTAGTTGTTCCCTTTGCTCTGCAAGGGCCGCGGCTTTTGTGGAGCGATGGGTAACGATGCTTCGAGGGTGGCTGTTGTCGATGTGTTCCTGGTTCGTGCCCAGGTAGGGGCGAGGAGAGGGACCTAAGCTATACTGTTACTGGCAATACTAAAGTGCCTATAATAACATCCAATAGTCAAAGGTATATGAAATACAAAAGGTATAGAGAGAAATAGTCCTAAAATAACTACAACTTAACTTCTTACCTGGGAATATTGAAGACTCATGTTAAAAGGAACCACCAGCTTTCATATGTTCTGAGCAAGGAACTTAAACGTTAGCTATTTTACATGGCACATATTGCACTTTTACTTCTCCAAACACTTGTTTTTTCATTATTTAAACCAAATTGAACATGTTTCATTATTTTTTTGGGGGGCTAAATTGATTTTATTGATGTATTATATTAAGTTAAAATAAGTGTTCATTCAGTGTTGTTATTATTACAAATAAATAAATGGACGATTTTTAAACGATATCGGCTTTTTCGGGTCCTCCAATAATCTGTATCGGCGTTGAAAAATCATAATCGGTCGACCTCTAATACACATGTACTGCACACATGCCCTACATGCCTCACATGCCATACACGCACACATGCCCTACATGCCTCACATGCCCTACACGCACACATGCCCTACACGCACACATGCCCTACATGCCTCACATGCCCTACACAGCGCACATGCCTACACAGCGCACATGCCTACACAGCGCACATGCCTACACAGCGCACATGCCTACACAGCACGTATGATGATTGAACTATGATATCGAGCTTGCCTGTGTTTCGCTGACTAGTAGGTTTCTTAAATTCACTATCTTCAGGTTTCTTATCTTCTCTTCAGTAGAAGAACACCACTGAGGCCATGTTCATCAAACCTGCTCAGAGATGTTATATTATAGATATAGTGAGAGATGATCAGATATCTTGTAGATATAGTGAGAGATGATCAGATATCTTGTAGATATAGTGAGAGATGATCAGATATCTTGTAGATATAGTGAGAGATGACCAAGGATCTAATATTATAGATATAGTGAGATGATCAGGGATGTTGTAGTATTGATGTAGTGAGAGATGATCAGGGGTGTTGTATTATAGATATAGTGAGAGATGATCAGGGATGTTGTAGATATAGTGAGAGATGATCAGGGATGTTGTATTGTAGATATAGTGAGAGATGATCAGGGATGTTATAGTATTGATGTAGTGAGAGATGATCAGGGATGTTGTAGTATTGATGTAGTGAGAGATGATCAGGGATGTTATATTATAGATATAGTGAGAGATGATCAGGGATGTTATATTATAGATATAGTGAGAGATGATCAGGGATGTTGTATAGATATAGTGAGAGATGATCAGGGATGTTGTATTATAGATATAGTGAGAGATGATCAGGGATGTTGTATTATAGATATAATGAGAGATGATCAGGGATGTTGTATTATAGATATAGTGAGAGATGATCAGGGATGTTGTATTATAGATATAGTGAGAGATGATCAGGGATGTTGTATTATAGATATAGTGAGAGATGATCAGGGATGTTGTATTATAGATATAGTGAGAGATGATCAGGGATGTTATATTATAGATATAGTGAGAGATGATCAGGGATGTTGTAGATATAGTGAGAGATGATCAGGGATGTTGTATTGTAGATATAGTGAGAGATGATCAGGGATGTTATAGTATTGATGTAGTGAGAGATGATCAGGGATGTTGTAGTATTGATGTAGTGAGAGATTATCAGGGATGTTGTATTATAGATATAGTGAGAGATGATCAGGGATGTTGTATTGTAGATATAGTGAGAGATGATCAGGGATGTTATAGTATTGATGTAGTGAGAGATGATCAGGGATGTTGTAGTATTGATGTAGTGAGAGATGATCAGGGATGTTATATTATAGATATAGTGAGAGATGATCAGGGATGTTGTAGATATAGTGAGAGATGATCAGGGATGTTGTAGATATAGTGAGAGATGATCAGGGATGTTGTAGATATAGTGAGAGATGATCAGGGATGTTGTAGATATAGTGAGAGATGATCAGGGATGTTGTAGATATAGTGAGAGATGATCAGACACTTATATCCATGATCACGTTCAACAACAGGAAATGGGCTGAAACCAGGCTTGATGCCCAACTGTCTCTTAGCTAACTGATGCTAATGATCAGATCTCTAACGCATTTTTCATTTTTTAAAACATTTTATTAAACCTTTTTATTTAACTAGGCAAGTCAGTTAAGAACAAATTGTTATTTACAATGACTGCCTACTCCGGACAAACCCTAATGACACTGGGCCAATTGTGCCCCACCCTATGGGAACGCCCAATCACTGCCGGTTGTAATACAGCCTTAATGAGCTATGTAACGGTGTTGTTTTCCATTGTTCCTCTTTCCCTCTCTCAGGGTGGAGACTGCGTGCACCAAGCTGGTGCAGGCGGCGTCCATGTTGAAAGCAGACCCTTACTCCGTCCCTGCTCGAGATTACCTCATCGACGGCTCCCGTGGAATCCTCTCTGGCACCTCTGACCTGCTGCTCACCTTCGACGAGGCTGAGGTACCGTGGAGTACTGGAGAGTACCGTAGAGTGGAGTACTGGAGAGTACCTTACAGTAGTGTGCAGTAAAGTGGGGTACCGGAGAGTACAGTAGCGTGGAGTACTGGAGAGTACAGTACAGTAGCGTGGAGAGTACAGTAGAGTGGAGTACTGGAGAGTACCTTACAGTACCGTGGAGAGTACAGTAAAGTGGAGTACCGGAGAGTAGAGTGGAGTACTGGAGAGTACCGTACAGTAGCGTGGAGAGTACAGTAAAGTGGAGTACCGTTGAGTACTGGAGAGTAGTGTGGAGTACTGGAGAGTACCGTACAGTAGCGTGGAGAGTACAGTAGAGTGGAGTACTGGAGAGTACTGTACAGTTGCATGGAGAGTACAGTAAAGTGGAGTACCTGGAGAGTACAGTAGCGTGGAGAGTACAGTAAAGTGGAGTACTGGAGAGTACAGTACAGTAGCGTGGAGAGTACAGTAGAGTGGAGTACCGGAGAGTACAGTAGAGTGGAGTACCGGAGAGTACAGTAGAGTGGAGTACCGGAGAGTACAGTAGAGTGGAGTACCGGAGAGTACAGTAGAGTGGAGTACCGGAGAGTACAGTAGAGTGGAGTACCGGAGAGTACAGTAGAGTGGAGTACCGGAGAGTACTGTACAGTAGCGTGGAGAGTACAGTAGAGTGGAGTACCGGAGAGTACAGTAGCGTGGAGAGTACAGTAGAGTGGAGTACTGGAGAGTACAGTAGCGTGGAGAGTACAGTAGAGTGGAGTACTGGAGAGTACCGTACAGTAGCGTGGAGAGTACAGTAGAGCACAGCACCATAGGTTATGGAAGGAGTTTCATCACACCCTCAAACTGAACGTCCTGTAAACAACATTAATTACACACAGGCATAACCCTCCTCCCTCAAAACAAATGTGTGTTACAACACAGCACATCTCAGCAGGCTAGAGGTAGTTCCTTAAACCAGGCAGCCGTACCATCACCCTGGGCTCAGGGACAGTAAAACAGTGCACGGTTTAGAGACTGGCGGCCGGGCTCTGGGACAGTAAAACAGTACACAGTGCACGGCCAGGGACTTCGTCCCAAATGGGGACTTTTTCTCTGTTGAGTGCACTATATAGGGAATAGGGTGCCAATCGGGATACAACCAGGGAAATTGTTTATGCGGCAGCACTGGGATTGGGAGAGGAGCTCAGTAACACACACACACGTACACATGAGTACACGCACACACGCACACACACACACGCGCGCGCAGCTGGTCAGGAGCTGACAGAGCAGGAATGTCAGTGGCACAGTGTTATTATCAGGCCTCATTAACTAGCATTCTGTACCGATGGTGGGGGTTTATTCTACCTTTTATTGATCTCCTCCAGTTGATCTCCGATGACCTCTTTTTGCAAGGGGAGACATGTTATTTCCTTATGGTGTTTATGTAGTAACACATTAGCATAATCACTCCATAATAAGCCCTTTCAGCGGTAATTCAGACGTTAAACTGAAAGTGTTTTTAGACTGAACAACCCATGTAACATGGATCGGGGGATAATGAATTTATTTCAACTGACTGATTCCCCTTTTATATGAACTGTAACTCGGTATCATTGAAATGCGTGTCACATTTTTATTTTTTTCGTTCGGTATAGATCGAGGCAAAAGGTATCGCACAAAACCGCTAAAACATACAGATATCACTAAGAAGCTAGAGCAATATAGATTATTGATCCTGTTTCGTTGCCTTTTTTAAATCAATTGCAGGTTCGTAAAATCATCCGGGTGTGTAAAGGTATCCTGGAGTACCTGACCGTGGCAGAGGTGGTGGAATCCATGGAGGATCTGATCACGTACACCAAGAACCTGGGACCTGGTCAGACCCTTTACACTTCATTTAACACCGTAGTCATTTAGCAGACGCTCTTATCTAGAGCCACTTCCGTTTAGTGCTTTCATCATGAAGTAGACCGGGTGAGACGACTACGTATCACAGTCATAACCACGTAGTTACCTTGGCTACTGAGAAGGACTTGAATAATGCAATGCATATAAACTGTGTGGTTCCAGCCCTGAATGCTGATTGGCTGACAGCCGTGGTATATCAGACCGTATACCGCTGGTATGACAAAACATTTTGTATTACTGCTCTAATTACGTTGGTAACCAGATTATAATAGCAATAAGGCACCTATACCAAAGCTAAGGGCTTGTATCCAGGCACTCCGCGTTGTGTCGTGCCTAAGAACAGCCCTTAGCCGTGGTCTATTGTCCATATACTACACCCCCTCATGCCTTATTGCTTAAATAACCAATAATGTTTGACATTTACCTGACACTTTTGTCCGAAGCGATTTACAATGAATGTATAAATGTTTCTATTGGTAGCCCCAGTGCAAAACACTGTGTTGACGTCATGATTTGATGAAATATTTAATGTTCTCTTCATGGATGGCCTGTTGTCAGGAAGTGGAAATGACTTGAGAGAACCGTCTTATGTAACTGGTCCTTCGTGTGGTTGTTCCTGTCCAGGGATGACGAAGATGGCCAAGATGATTGACGAGAGACAGCAGGAGCTGACCCATCAAGAACATCGCGTGATGCTAGTCAAGTCTATGAACACTGTCAAGGAGTTGCTGCCTGTCCTCATCTCAGGTGACCACTTCCTTCTCCTCTTCTGTTCCCTTCTCTCTAAAGATCATTCATATTTCTATTATTTATGACTGTAGAGGGGTAGATGGACCGGAACGGTTGAGATGGGGCTAGAACCCCTGTTGTCAGAACTCCGTTACCACCTGTCAGATTCTGACACGGGACCGTTTCTCTAACAGAATAATACTGGATCTTCACAGTTATTCTAGACATCTAACAAGTATGGAAGAAAAAAAATCCCCTTTTTTTTTTTTTGCTGGTGATCACTTTTGTTGTGTTCTTATTACAGGTATCAAGATCTTTGTGACGACCAAGACGTCCGGCAGCCAGGGAGTGGAGGAGTCTCTGAAGAACAGGAACTTCACCTTCGAGAAGATGAGCGCTGAGATCAACGAGATCATCAGGGTGCTGCAGCTCACTTCCTGGGACGAAGACGCCTGGGCCAATAAGGTACGGAGCTAGCTAGAACCACACCCCCCCAGGGTTGTCTTTGGCCGGTGTAGGGAGAGGTTTCCCCTAGATGCTGATCTTGGGTGAGTTTTGCAACATTAGCGGTTAATGTTAGGATTGGGGGGGAAGATGCTGATCTTGGATCTGTACCCGGGGCAGCTCGTCTTTGCCCCTCTCTCTCCCACTCACACACCTCGACCCTCGGGAGCTGCTCGTCTCAGACAAGGAGGTGGTTTGACCAATCACTGCTCATTAGACCTCTACAGCTTCTACTTCTACAGGATCTGTATTGCGAGTCTGCTGAACACCCACGTGGGCTCACATGCACTGTATACCGTGCCTCACATACCCATAAACACTCCCAGAATGCTGCGGGAGAAGAGCGCACAACAGCCTGTCCCCTGTCACCCCACTCTCCCTCCCTCCCCCGTCACCCACCCCACACTCCCCCGTCACCCCCACTCTCCCTTCCTCCCCCGTCACCCACCCCACTCTCCCCGTCACCCACCCCACTCTCCCCGTCACCCACCCCACACTCCCCGTCACCCCCACTCTCCCTTCCCCCGTCACCCCCACTCTCCCTTCCCCCTTCTCCCTTCCCCCCCGTCACCCCCACTCTCCCTTCCCCCCGTCACCCCCACTCTCCCTTCCCCCCCGTCACCCCCACTCTCCCTTCCCCCCCCGTCACCCCCACTCTCCCTTCCCCCGTCACCCCCACTCTCCCTTCCCTTCCCCCCGTCACCCCCACTCTCCCTTCCCCCCCGTCACCCCCACTCTCCTCTGATGTACTTCTTCTCTACTAGGCTTCTTACTCTTTTTCTGTTGCCTCTTATTTTTCTGTTGGTATGTCTGGTTAAACATTTCTATATGTTTTGTTCTTCCTTTCTTTTGACCCCCTCCCTGTAGAAGGTAAGCCCACATCTTTCGACCCCTATCGACCTTGTTGTGTGGTTGTGCATTCAGCAGCAGCATGTCTGGTAGCTCTCTCTGTGTTGTTGATGTTGATGTTGATGATGATGATGATGATGATGATGATGATGACAGTCTTGTTCTGTGTGTCTTTGTGTAGTAGATCACTGCTGTAGTAGTTCTAGGAATCTTACTATATTAGATGCACTAGCTATGTGAGTGAATAAATGTTTTTCTTTCATATTTAGTTATTTCAAGTTTGACATAACATACCATAAACTTCTGATCTGAGTGGTGTTCTCCTGTATTATAGATGTTGGTAATAGGATGGTTTTCTCCTGTACTATAGATGTTGGTAATAGGATGGTCTTCTCCTGTACTATAGATGTTGGTAATAGGATGGTCTCCTGCTATACTATAGATGTTGGTAATAGGATGGTCTTCTCCTCTGCTATAGATGTTGGTAATAGTATGGTCTTCTCCTGTACTATAGGTGTTGGTAATAGGATGGTCTTCTCCTCTGCTATAGATGTTGGTAATAGGATGGTCTTCTCCTCCTGTAGATGTTGGTAATAGGATACTTATAGATGTTGGTAATAGGATGGTCTTCTCCTCTGCTATAGATGTTGGTAATAGGATGGTCTTCTCCTGTACTATAGATGTTGGTAATAGGATGGTCTTCTCCTGTACTATAGATGTTGGTAATAGGATGGTCTTCTCCTGTACTATAGATGTTGGTAATAGGATGGTCTTCTCCTGTATTATAGATGTTGGTAATAGGATGGTCTTCTCCTGTACTATAGATGTTGGTAATAGGATGGTCTTCTCCTGTACTATAGATGTTGGTAATAGGATGGTCTCCTGCTATACTATAGATGTTGGTAATAGGATGGTCTTCTCCTCTGCTATAGATGTTGGTAATAGTATGGTCTTCTCCTGTACTATAGGTGTTGGTAATAGGATGGTCTTCTCCTCTGCTATAGATGTTGGTAATAGGATGGTCTTCTCCTGTACTATAGATGTTGGTAATAGGATGGTCTTCTCCTCTGCTATAGATGTTGGTAATAGGATGGTCTTCTCCTGTACTATAGATGTTGGTAATAGGATGGTCTTCTCCTCTGCTATAGATGTTGGTAATAGGATGGTCTTCTCCTCTGCTATAGATGTTGGTAATAGGATGGTCTTCTCCTGTACTATAGATGTTGGTAATAGGATGGTCTTCTCCTGTACTATAGATGTTGGTAATAGGATGGTCTTCTCCTGTACTATAGATGTTGGTAATAGGATGGTCTTCTCCTGTACTATAGATGTTGGCAATAGGATGGTCTTCTCCTCTGCTATAGATGTTGGTAATAGGATGGTCTTCTCCTCTGCTATAGATGTTGGTAATAGGATGGTCTTCTCCTCTGCTATAGATGTTGGTAATAGGATGGTCTTCTCCTGTACTATAGATGTTGGTAATAGGATGGTCTTCTCCTGTACTATAGATGTTGGTAATAGGATGGTCTTCTCCTCTGCTATAGATGTTGGTAATAGGATGGTCTTCTCCTCTGCTATAGATGTTGGTAATAGGATGGTCTTCTCCTCTGCTATAGATGTTGGTAATAGGAGGGTCTTCTCCTCTGCAATAGATGTTGGTAATAGGATGGTCTTCTCCTGTACTATAGATGTTGGTAATAGGATGGTCTTCTCCTGTACTATAGATGGTTGGTAATAGGATGGTCTTCTCCTGTACTATAGATGTTGGTAATAGGATGGTCTTCTCCTGTACTATAGATGTTGGCAATAGGATGGTCTTCTCCTGTACTATAGACGGTTGTAATAGGATGGTCTTCTCCTGTACTATAGATGTTGGCAATAGGATGGTCTTCTCCTCTGCTATAGATGTTGGTAATAGGATGGTCTTCTCCTCTGCTATAGATGTTGGTAATAGGATGGTCTTCTCCTCTGCTATAGATGTTGGTAATAGGATGGTCTTCTCTGCTATAGATGTTGGTAATAGGATGGTCTTCTCCTGTACTATAGATGTTGGTAATAGGATGGTCTTCTCCTCTGCTATAGATGTTGGTAATAGGATGGTCTTCTCCTGTACTATAGATGTTGGTAATAGGATGGTCTTCTCCTGTACTATAGATGTTGGTAATAGGATGGTCTTCTCCTGTATTATAGATGTTGGTAATAGGATGGTCTTCTCCTGTACTATAGATGTTGGTAATAGGATGGTCTTCTCCTCTGCTATAGATGTTGGTAATAGGATGGTCTTCTCCTGTACTATAGATGTTGGTAATAGGATGGTCTTCTCCTCTGCTATAGATGTTGGTAATAGGATGGTCTTCTCCTGTACTATAGATGTTGGTAATAGGATGGTCTTCTCCTGTACTATAGATGTTGGTAATAGGATGGTCTTCTCCTGTACTATAGATGTTGGTAATAGGATGGTCTTCTCCTGTACTATAGATGCCGGTAATAGGATGGTCTTCTCCTGTACTATAGATGTTGGTAATAGGATGGTCTTCTCCTGTACTATAGATGTTGGTAATAGGATGGTCTTCTCCTGTACTATAGATGTTGGTAATAGGATGGTCTTCTCCTGTACTATAGATGTTGGTAATAGGATGGTCTTCTCCTGTACTATAGATGTTGGTAATAGGATGGTCTTCTCCTGTACTATAGATGTTGGCAATAGGATGGTCTTCTCCTCTGCTATAGATGTTGGTAATAGGATGGTCTTCTCCTCTGCTATAGATGTTGGTAATAGGATGGTCTTCTCCTCTGCTATAGATGTTGGTAATAGGATGGTCTTCTCTGCTATAGATGTTGGTAATAGGATGGTCTTCTCCTGTACTATAGACGGTTGTAATAGGATGGTCTTCTCTGCTATAGATGTTGGTAATAGGATGGTCTTCTCCTGTACTATAGATGTTGGTAATAGGATGGTCTTCTCCTCTGCTATAGATGTTGGTAATAGGATGGTCTTCTCCTGTACTATAGATGTTGGTAATAGGATGGTCTTCTCCTGTACTATAGATGTTGGTAATAGGATGGTCTTCTCCTGTACTATAGATGTTGGTAATAGGATGGTCTTCTCCTGTACTATAGATGCCGGTAATAGGATGGTCTTCTCCTGTACTATAGATGCCGGTAATAGGATGGTCTTCTCCTGTACTATAGATGCCGGTAATAGGATGGTCTTCTCCTGTACTATAGATGCCGGTAATAGGATGGTCTTCTCCTGTACTATAGATGCCGGTAATAGGATGGTCTTCTCCTGTACTATAGATGCCGGTAATAGGATGGTCTTCTCCTGTACTATAGATGCCGGTAATAGGATGGTCTTCTCCTGTACTATAGATGCCGGTAATAGGATGGTCTTCTCCTGTACTATAGATGTTGGTAATAGGATGGTCTTCTCCTGTACTATAGATGCCGGTAATAGGATGGTCTTCTCCTGTACTATAGATGTTGGTAATAGGATGGTCTTCTCCTGTACTATAGATGCCGGTAATAGGATGGTCTTCTCCTGTACTATAGATGCCTGTAATAGGATGGTCTTCTCCTGTACTATAGATGTTGGTAATAGGATGGTCTTCTCCTGTACTATAGATGCCGGTAATAGGATGGTCTTCTCCTGTACTATAGATGCCGGTAATAGGATGGTCTTCTCCTCTGCTATAGATGTTGGTAATAGGATGGTCTTCTCCTCTGCTATAGATGTTGGTAATAGGATGGTCTTCTCCTGTACTATAGATGTTGGTAATAGGAGGGTCTTCTCCTCTGCTATAGATGTTGGTAATAGGATGGTCTTCTCCTCTGCTATAGATGTTGGTAATAGGATGGTCTTCTCCTGTACTATAGATGCCGGTAATAGGATGGTCTTCTCCTGTAGTATAGATGCCGGTAATAGGATGTTCTTTAGGTGTTCTATTGATCGAGTACTGCTGAGTCATGTGCTATTGATTTGTCTCTCCTCTCTGTCATATTGCTTTCCAGTAAGATGAGGTGGCCAGTTTCCAGAATACAGGTTAAGCCTATTCCTGTACTTAAAAGTACTTTCAAAGGATATTCTCTATTGAGCATGCTTCTTAGTCCAGGCTTATTCTGGGCTTATCCAGTGTCTGGGAAACTGGTCCCAGGGGCAATGGGAATGAATCATGATCTCTACAGTAGTAGTGTATATATTTCACAATAGATTTTTACCCACGGGACAAAGGCACTCAAATTGTCAAGTGGTCAAAGTAATTGAGTGATTCTAGTACTGAGATATTTGTCAGTGTGTAAAAACAGTGGTTGTTTGCTCGCAGATTTAACTAGGTGCCATATATACACTCTGTCGTCTCACCTTACGTGATCCTCAAACCTAATAATCCCCAACGCAAAAGCTGGATAGATGGAGTTTTCTGTTAGTGTGTGTGTGGGTCTTGTGTTTTTAAAAGCATTGGTTACTCTTTTCTGTCCCCACCTCTCAAACCACCTGCCCAATTCTCAGCCTGGCTTCATCACTTGATGAAGTAAACCTTGCATGTGTCCCAAATGGCACCCTATTTCCTGTGCAGTGCACTACTTCTGACTGGGTCCTGGTTGAAAGTAGTGCACTATATAGGGTGACAGGGTTACATTTGGGACTTCTCTTCACGCTGCTGTTCACTTCCAGGCTGATGGCAGCAACACACAGTAATTTCCTAAGTTTGACTTTGCTCAATCTTCCGTTTCAATACTGTGGTAAATCCCACCAATAGGCCGGTTATCATTGTCATCGTTTTCTTTGACAAAAAAACTTTAGAAAGGAGGAATTATCTTGGAGGTTTATTATGATGTATTATTATAATATATTATTATTATGATTTATTATTATTTATTAGTATTTATTATGTATTTATTAGTATTTATAATGTATTTATTAGTATTTATAATTTATTAGTATTCTATTTATTTATTAGTATTTATAATTCATTAGTATTTATTATTTATTAGTATTCTATTTATTTATTAGTATTTATAATTCATTAGTATTTATTATTTATTAGTATTTTATTTATTTATTATTTATTAGTATTTTATTTATTTATTAGTATTTTATTTATTTATTAGTATTTATAATTCATTAGTATTTATTATTTATTAGTATTTTATTTATTTATTAGTATTTATAATTCATTAGTATGTATTATTTATTTAGTATTTATTTATTAGTATTTATAATTAATTTATTAGTATTTATAATTTATTAGTATTTTATTTATTTATTAGTATTTATTATTATTACAACATGCAAAGCAGATATTTTTCAACATGTTGTAACGTTTGCATAGGTTTCTAGGGTTGTTAGCTGCTGTAGAGTTGTCCCTTGGTTGAGTTACACTTATTAGTTCAGTCATGTGGACATGCAGAACGGAATAGATCTTTTCTCGTCCCCTGAAGGACAAAGGCTGTAAACTCACATGACTCTAGTAGCGCGTACAACCGTCACTTGTCTGTCTGGATAGATGTCCTCCACGGAGTAAAAACTCATAAACTGCCTAAAGTCATTCAAAGGCTACAGTGTCCTTGTATATCCTATCATCTCCTGGAAAACCCTGTATCTCTCACTCTGCCACATGTTGTGTGTAACAGCTCTGTCCCAACACTTGGCTGATGAATAGACTCATTGTCAAGCCGTATCCTGTGTGTGTGTTGTGTTCCCAGCCCCTCCAGATTGAGACACAATGGGACATTCACAGTAGATGGGCTTTTTATGATGTGACACAACACCCGTATTGACACTGACTTCCAAATGGCACCCTATTCGCTATATAGTGCACTACTTCTGACAATAACCTATAGGGCTACTGGTCAAAAGTAGTGCACTATGTAAAAGTAGGGAATAGGGTGCCATTTGGAACGTACCTACAGGACTGAAAAGTGATTTGATTTTAAAACAGCATGTGCATTTTTACAGGTGTGTGTTACTGACTGCGAGAGGTTAATGAATAACAGCAATGCTGTACTTCTGAGGTACAGATAATATGTGTGTGTGTGTGTGACAGCTTTTTGCAGAGTTGTTGTGTGTGTGCTGTAATGGGTGTGATCGTGGGGGAATGTCATGTCTTTGCCTTTATCTAACGTCATGATCCATGTGTTCATCTGTGTGAACGCTGAGCTCATGTTCATCAGTCATCATCACATTTAATAAATTCCCCAAGCAGGCAAACACTAGCATAAGACTGCTCAAACACTAGCATAAGACTGCTCAAATACTAGCATAAGACTGCTCAAACACTAGCATAAGACTGCTCAAACACTAGCATAAGACTGCTCAAACTCCAAACACTAGCATAAGACTGCTCAAACTCCAAACACTAGCATAAGACTGCTCAAACACTAGCATAAGACTGCTCAAACTCAAACACTAGCATAAGACTGCTCAAACACTAGCATAAGACTGCTCAAACTCCAAACACTAGCATAAGACTGCTCAAACTCCAAACACTAGCATAAGACTGCTCAAACTCCAAACACATGCTGTGAGATCTGGCTCCTTGACAGACATGCCATTACCTTACTCTGAAGACTCATATTAAACTACAGAAGTTACCTTAAAAAGGAATCCTCAGTTTTAGACACAATTATTTGTATATGATAATCCCTGTATATGCTGTAGTACAAAGTCCAAATGTGCCTAATTTCAGTCTTTTTCAATTGTTTTTTTGGGGGGGGAAGGTTCTAGACCGAAAGTTCTTAGTTATTCATGCATGTTGTCTCCTCTGACCCTGTTGTTGATCCTAAAGGATACAGAGGCCATGAAGAGAGCTCTGGCGCTCATCGACTCTAAGATGACCCAGGCCAAGAGCTGGCTGAGGGACCCCGACGCCCAACCAGGTAACATGTCCTCCCAATGGCTCCATATACCAGGGTTCATTAGGGCAGTGGTTGCAAATCTCTCCTCACTATTTTTGTGTAGCCCCGAACTAGCTCACCCGATTCAAGTAAAGGGCTTGGTGATTAGTTGATTAGCTGAGTCAGCTGTGCTAGTTCTGGAGTAGTATGAATACAGGAAACGGCTGGGGTTCCCTGAGGAGAGGTTTGAAAACCCCTGCATTTGGGGACACCGTAGAAAGAAGAAAAATCTTATGAAAAACAAAACAAAATGGCGAACGTGTGAATAAAGACGTCAGAATTCAGTCTTTGTTGAAGCACGATCCACTGAGTTTTGAAACAACGACGCGTAATATGGTTCAATGTGCCAATAAATCAGCACATCCTACTTTTTGAAGGTAAAATTGGGATCATATATACTGTGCTAATGACCATCTAAAATAATGTGACGGAGCGTAATGTACAATAGGGAGAACCAAGGCAAAGGGAATGTATGGTAAGTAGGTGTAGGGCCGCCATCTTTATACACCCCTGCTGTTGGTTTTATTGCAGTCAAAGTAGTCGCTCTGCGTCTTCAGTCCCATTTCTTCTGTTTGGTGCCAATTGAACAGGACCCAGTTATCCTTTTTTCTCTATGTGTTTGTAACATTTTGTCTTGTGTGCTCAATGTGATCAGGGGATGCAGGAGAACAGGCCATCCGTCAGATCCTGGATGAGGCTGGGAAGGTGGGAGAGCTGTGTGCTGGGAAGGAGCGGAGAGACATCCTGGGAACATCCAAAACCCTGGGGCAAATCACTGACCAGGTGTCTGAGATGAGGGCCAGGTACAGTACATGTACAGTCCTACTATATGCCATTACGCTGACGCTTTTAACCAAAGTGGCTTACAGTCATGCGTGCAAACGTTTTATTTATGGGTGGACCCGGGAATCGAACCCACAATCCTGGCATTAGCAAGTCAAATTCAAATTTATTTATTTATATAGCCCTTCGTACATCAGCTGATATCTCAAAGTGCTGTACAGAAACCCAGCCTAAAACCCCAAACAGCAAACAATGCAAGTGCCATGCTCTACCAACTAAACGTGTACAGTATCTACAGGTAACTGCCAAAATAATGGAAACACTTGAGAAAATGAGGGATATGAAGTATATTGAAAACAGTTGTGGTTCCTGAGTTAATTAAGCACTTAACATCCCATCATGCTTAGGGTCATGTATAAAAATGATCGGCGGGCCATTATTTTGGCTACCGTGGCTATTCCCCCATAGGATGACAACGCCCCCATCCACAGGGCACGAGTGGTCACTGAATGGTTTGATGAACATGAAAATGATGTAAACTATATACTATGGCCGTCTGTCACCAGACCTCAAAACAATTGACCACTTATGGGAGATTCTGGAGTGGCGTCTGAGACGGCGTTTTCCACCATCAACAAAACACCAAATTATGGAATTTACTGTGGAAAGAATGGTGTCTTTAAGACTCTTTATTTTGGTGTTTCTTTTATTTTGGCAGCTACCTGTATGTGTTAAGAACATTGGTACTGTGTTACTGAATGACCATCTATCGAATGGGAATGTCATCTATCGAATGGGAATGTCATCTATCGAATGGGAATGACCATCTATCGAATGGGAATGACCATCTATCGAATGGGAATGACCATCTATCGAATGGGAATGACCATCTATCGAATGGGAATGACCATCTATCGAATGGGAATGACCATCTATCGAATGGGAATGACCATCTATCGAATGGGAATGACCATCTATCGAATGGGAATGACCATCTATCGAATGGGAATGACCATCTATCGAATGGGAATGACCATCTATCGAATGGGAATGACCATCTATCGAATGGGAATGTCATCTATCGAATGGGAATGACCATCTATAGTATGGGTATGACCATCTATCGAATGGGAATGTCATCTATCGAATGGGAATGACCATCTATCGAATGGGAATGACCATCTATAGAATGGGAATGTCATCTATAGAATGGGAATGTCATCTATAGAATGGGAATGTCATCTATCGAATGGGAATGTCATCTATCGAATGGGAATGACCATATATCGAATGGGAATGACCTATCGAATGGGAATATCGAATGGGAATGACCATCTATCGAATGGGAATGTCATCTATCGAATGGGAATGTCATCTATCGAATGGGAATGACCATCCTATAGAATGGGAATGTCATCTATCGAATGGGAATGTCCATCTATCGAATGGGAATGTCCATCTATCGAATGGGAATGACCATCTATCGAATGGGAATGTCATCTATCGAATGGGAATGACCATCTATCGAATGGGAATGACCATCTATCGAATGGGAATGACCATCTATCGAATGGGAATGACCATCTATCGAATGGGAATGACCATCTATCGAATGGGAATGACCATCTATCGAATGGGAATGACCATCTATCGAATGGGAATGTCCATCTATCGAATGGGAATGTCCATCTATAGAATGGGAATGTCCTTCTATCGAATGGGAATGTCATCTATCGAATGGGAATGTCATCTATCGAATGGGAATGACCATCTATCGAATGGGAATGACCATCTATCGAATGGGAATGACCATCTATCGAATGGGAATGACCATCTATCGAATGGGAATGTCCATCTATAGAATGGGAATGTCCATCTATCGAATGGGAATGTCCATCTATCGAATGGGAATGTCCATCTATCGAATGGGAATGTCCATCTATAGAATGGGAATGTCCTTCTATCGAATGGGAATGTCATCTATCGAATGGGAATGTCATCTATCGAATGGGAATGACCATCTATCGAATGGGAATGACCATCTATCGAATGGGAATGACCATCTATCGAATGGGAATGACCATCTATCGAATGGGAATGTCCATCTATCGAATGGGAATGTCCATCTATCGAATGGGAATGTCCATCTATCGAATGGGAATGTCCATCTATCGAATGGGAATGACCATCTATCGAATGGGAATGTCCATCTATCGAATGGGAATGACCATCTATCGAATGGGAATGACCATCTATCGAATGGACATCCCCATTCAATTCAACGTTCTGACAGAGACGGGGATTCGGCGGGGAAAGAGGCGGGGATTCAGTAGGGAATTCCAACCATGCTGTGATTCCTGAAAAACCTTAGAACTTCGGGAAAGTTTTAACAATTTTACAACCGTCTTATGTTCTGTGTTGTCTTTCTCTCTGTCTATCTATAGGGGTCAGGGGGCGTCTCCTGCAGCCAAGCAGAAGGCCCAGCAGGTCTCCCAGGGCCTGGATGTTCTCGCGGGGAAAGTGGAGAATGCAGGCCGGAAACTGGAGGCCATGACCAACTCCAAACAGGTCATCGCCAAGAGGATTGACGCTGCTCAGGTGACTCTCTTGATTGCTAGATTTTTTTGGGGGGTTAAAAATTGCATAATGGAAAAAGTACAAATCCCAGAGGATAGCACATTGTCTTCCATGGTCTTGAGCCTGTTGTGTTATGTTGACCCCTAACCCTGTGCCCCTGCAGAACTGGCTGGCAGACCCTAACGGTGGTCCTGAGGGAGAGGAAAACATTAGAGCCCTCCTGTCTGAGGCCAAGAAGATCGCTGACATGTGTGAAGACCCCAAGGAGAGAGATGACATCCTGAGGTCCATCGGAGAGATGGCTGCTCTCACCGCCAAGCTCTCTGAGCTCCGGAGACAGTAAGCAATCCATTTCATATACAATTGTGTTTTCTAGGGTATTTGTCATGTGCTTTGTAAACAACAGGTGTAGACTAACAGTGAAATGCTGACTTACTGCTTACTTCTCCAACAATGCAGAGTTACAGGTAAAAAAATACTAATAGAAAAAGTGACACGTGGAATAAATACACACTGAATAACGAATAACAATAACAAGTGAAAATAAAATGGTTATGTACAGGAAGTACCAGTACTGAGTCAATGTGCAGGGGTACCAGGTAATAACATGACTATATACAGGAAATACCAGGTAATAACATGACTATATACAGAAAGTACCAGGTAATAACATGGGTATATACAGGGAGTACCAGTACTGAGTCAATGTGCAGGGGTACCAGGTAATAACATGGCTATATACAGGAAGTACCAGGAAATAACATGACTATATACAGGAAGTACCAGGTAATAACATGGTTATAATCAGGGAGTACCAGTACTGAGTTGATGTGCAGGGGTACCAGGTAATTGAGGTAGCTACACTACATGACCAAAAGTATGTGGACACCTGTTTGCCGAACATCTCATTCCAAAATCATGGGCATTAATATAGAGTTTGTCCACCCTTTGCTGCTATAACAGCCTCTACTCTTCTGGGAAGGCTTTCCACTAGATGTTGGAACATTGCTGCTGGGACTTGCTACTTGCTTCCATTCAGCCACGAGCATTATTGAGGTCGGGCACTGATGTTGGCCAATTAGGCCTGGCTTGCAGTCGGCTTTCCAATTCATCCCAAATGTGTTAAATGGGGTTGAGATCGGGCCCTGTGCAGGCCAGTCAAGTTTCTCCACACCGATCTCGACAAACCATTTCTGTATGGACCCTACTTTATGGACAATTTTTGGGGCCTTCCTCTGACACTGCCTTGTATAGAGGTCCTGGATGGCCGTTGAGCTTGGCCCCAGGGATCGGCCGTACTCACCACCCTAGCAAAGCATCCAGGGCTTATTTTTCTGTAAATATCTTAAAAGAAAATATTTTGACTATCAATTCTCTGATCATTCAACAGGTTTCCCCTACCTGCATCCTAAGGCTGTTCACCATGATACTGGGCAGAAGTCCTTTCAAATTGATAGGCTGCTGATAGGCTGGTGATTAAATGCATAAATTATGGAATGTTTTTCCTGTAATGCGGCCAGTGTCTGAATTAATTTGTCGTTGTACAGAGGAAGTAGAAGCCTTTTAAAGAATTTGACAGTTTTCCAGAATGTAATGGGAACCCGGATCAAATCTGAAAGAGCGATTACATAATAATCAGATGGAGCCTTTCTGATTTATTTTACACAGTGATTCCTCAGTTGCTTAATAAAAGCTTGCCAGTCTGGGCCTAAGTCTGTCTTCCTGGCCTTGACCCAAGCATCATCTCTTTTATGAATGACTTCTGATAATTGAGGTGTGTACCAGGCATTAGATCTACCTTTAACCCTCCATTCTATAAAGGGAGCATAACTATCCACAATAGTATTGAAGACATCTACAAAGAGGCTCAAAGCTGAATCAGGTTCAGCGATAACTAAAATACAATCAAAGGTCACTAAAATAAAGATCATGTAAAAACTAAAACATGATCACTGAAGTTCCTCTTTGTGATGTCATGAGGCTTAGATTTTTGTATTCTCACATCTCTAACACAAACATCTTGGAAATGGTCACTATTGTCTTAGGAGAAGATAACAGTAGAAACATATCACTCTGGTGTATTCATTAGAATAAGATCAATCAGAGTTGACTTTGAAGGATCTATAGGGTTGGGCCGTGTAGACTTAGTCACCATCTGGGTTGGGCGGTGTAGACTTAGTCACCATCTGACTTAGTCACCATCTGGGGGCCGTGTAGACTTAGTCACCATCTGGGTTGGGTTTAGACTTAGTCACCATCTATTCATTAGAATGAGTCAATCTGGGTTGGGAGTTGACTTAGTCACCATCTGGGTTGGGCGGTGTAGACTTAGTCACCATCTGGGTTGGGCCGTGTAGACTTAGTCACCATCTGGGTTGGGCCGTGTAGACTTAGTCACCATCTGGGTTGGGTAGACTTAGTCACCATCTGTAGACTTAGACTTAGTCACCATCTGGGTTGGGCGGTGTAGACTTAGTCACCATCTGGGTTGGGCGGTGTAGACTTAGTCACCATCTGGGTTGGGCGGTGTAGACTTAGTCACTATCTGGCTTGGGTTTAGATCATTACATATATTCATTAGAATGAGATCAATCAGAGTTGGCTTTGAAGAATCTATAGGGTTGGGCGGTGTAGACTTAGTCACCATCTGGGTTGGATTTAGATCATTACATCATCATGTCTTTTAGATGGTCTGACTCCTGCATTTCCCAATCATAATTGTGGTTACCCAGGATAATAACTTCTGATTTTTGTCAAAGAAGACCACAAACGAGTTAACTCATCGAGTGCATAAAGGTTAGCCAAGGGAGGAAGGTAGAGACCCTTATAACAGTTATAAACCCCCCCCCCAGACAAAGGCTTAAAGATTGTAGCTGGGAAATGGATATCATTTAGGAGACTATATATATTTATTTATTTATTTTTAAATAAAAATGTCCACTCCACCACCACTACCCTGTCTGTCAGCTCTGAATGGCCACCCCACCACCTCTACCCTGTCTGTCAGCTCTGAATGGCCACCCCACCACCTCTACCCTGTCTGTCAGCTCTGAATGGCCACCCCACCACCTCTACCCTGTCTGTCAGCTCTGAATGGCCACCCCACCACCACCTCTACCCTGTCTGTCAGCTCTGAATGGCCACCCCACCACCACCTCTACCCTGTCTGTCAGCTCTGAATGGCCACCCCACCACCACCTCTACCCTGTCTGTCAGCTCTGAATGGCCACCCCACCACCACCTCTACCCTGTCTGTCAGCTCTGAATGGCCACCCCACCACCACCACCCTGTCTGTCAGCCTGAATGGCCACCCCACCACCACCTCTACCCTGTCTGTCAGCTCTGAATGGCCACCCCACCACCACCTCTACCCTGTCTGTCAGCTCTGAATGGCCACCCCACCACCACCTGAATCTACCCTGTCTGTCAGCTCTGAATGGCCACCCCACCACCACCTCTACCCTGTCTGTCAGCTCTGAATGGCCACCCCACCACCACCTCTACCCTGTCTGTCAGCTCTGAATGGCCACCCCACCACCACCTCTACCCTGTCTGTCAGCTCTGAATGGCCACCCCACCACCACCTCTACCCTGTCTGTCAGCTCTGAATGGCCACCCCACCACCACCTCTACCCTGTCTGTCAGCTCTGAATGGCCACCCCACCACCACCTCTACCCTGTCTGTCAGCTCTGAATGGCCACCCCACCACCACCTCTACCCTGTCTGTCAGCTCTGAATGGCCACCCCACCACCACCACTACCCTGTCTGTCAGCTCTGAATGGCCACCCCACCACCACCACTACCCTGTCTGTCAGCTCTGAATGGCCACCCCACCACCACCTCTACCCTGTCTGTCAGCTCTGAATGGCCACCCCACCACCACCTCTACCCTGTCTGTCAGCTCAGCTCTGAATGGCCACCCCACCACCACCTCTACCCTGTCTGTCAGCTCTGAATGGCCACCCCACCACCACCACTACCCTGTCTGTCAGCTCTGAATGGCCACACCACCACCACTACCCTGTCTGTCAGCTCTGAATGGCCACCCCACCACCTCTACCCTGTCTGTCAGCTCTGAATGGCCACCCCACCACCTCTACCCTGTCTGTCAGCTCTGAATGGCCACCCCACCACCTCTACCCTGTCTGTCAGCTCTGAATGGCCACCCCACCACCTCTACCCTGTCTGTCAGCTCTGAATGGCCACCCCACCACCTCTACCCTGTCTGTCAGCTCCATATCATCCTCCATATTATTAGAGTTCTAAATGTCCCCTGAGATCCAAGTTTCAGTCAATCCCAGAATGTCCGGATTCGTCTGCAAAGCCCAGATCTTAATGGAACCCAGTTTAGGAAGAAAGTTCCTCATATTCAGATGCATCAATCCAAGTCCTTTACGATTTTTAAAGTCACATAGAAACTTCAACAAGCTATGTTCAATAGGCGGTTGAAGAACCTGTCTGATGGTTGATATGCATGTAGTTAGTATGGCCATAAGATTGCATAGAACTGCACCATTTGATCTATCCCTAATAGTAAAAGAGGAAGGAGTAGAAACGTCAATTACTTTTCTTGTGGCAGCAGCCAATGTCAATATGAGTGACTCTCACAGTAACCAATGATGAAATGTTATAAACGGACTTACATGGCCTTTGGTTGCTGTTGTGCAACAGCCCAAGCCCTCTATGTAATATGAAAACCGAGGGGGTATTAAAGTTTATGAAATTCACATTTCAAACTAATAGTACTGGTTGAGCAGACCACAGTGGGCTTGTCTTCTGAGCTAACAATAGCAGATCTAAGAGTGGAGTTCAAACTAATAGTACTGGTTGAGCAGACCACAGTGGGCTTGTCTTCTGAGCTAACAATAGCAGATCTAAGAGTGGAGTTAAACTAATAGGTACAAAGATTACAACTGACAACACTCCCTGGCAGAATAGACAACTATACGACAATACAGCTTAAAACGGATCGTACGTATTACCTGAGCGGGGGCTTTGTCTTTCTGAGTCAATATCTTAATGTGTAATGAAGAATGTTGAAAACACTCCACGGTTAAATATTGAGTTCCGCAGGGTTGGGTCCTTGGGCCAATATTGTGCTTTCTGTCTGTAGGCCATATAATTCCTTAGAGCAGCCTTTCAGCAGGGACACCCAAATCTAATGACAACCTTAAAATCAGTACATTTTAGATAAACTTTTTTTAAAGAAACTAATAAATACAATTTTATATTTCAAATTACCTTTCTGAAAAATGTTTGTATATTGGTCCCATACAATAATCTGTACTCCTAATTTTTTTTTAAAATTATTTTTGTTAATTTTGCATTTTCCCCTAGTGGGGT
Organism: Oncorhynchus nerka; assembly: GCF_034236695.1. NCBI lineage: Eukaryota > Metazoa > Chordata > Actinopteri > Salmoniformes > Salmonidae > Oncorhynchus > Oncorhynchus nerka. The sequence continues at coordinate 40,058,370 of NC_088411.1, forward strand.
CGCGACCCCGACTTTGAATGCCACTGCCTTAGAGATTAAGTGAATGTTATCACATCGTTTTCTTGCTGACCAACACCTACATGCATCATTCTATTTAATTTAGCTTTCCCTAGAATAACTACCTATGATGCTTTAGAGAGAAACTATGGACATTTAATTTAGCTTTCCCTAGAATAACTACCTATGATGCTTTAGAGAGAAACTATGGACATTTAATTTAGCTTTCCCTAGAATAACTACCTATGATGCTTTAGAGAGAGACTATGGACATTTAATTTAGCTTTCCCTAGAATAACTACCTATGATGCTTTAGAGAGAGACTACGGACTTTTCATTTCCAGTACGTCATTGTCTCCCATCACAGGGGTAAAGGTGATACTCCGGAGGCCAGGGCATTGGCGAAGCAGATAGCCACAGCCCTACAGAACCTGCAGTCTAAGACCAGCAAGGCTGTCGCCAACAGCAGGCCTGCCAAGGCTGCTGTCCACCTGGAGGGGAAGATAGAGCAGGCCCAGAGCTGGATGGAGAACCCCACCATGGATGACGGGGGAGTGGGTGAGTCTGAATGTCCTCTTCTCATTCCTTCCTTAACCTTCATCTCTTTCTCGAACTCCCTCCCTCTTGCTTTCTTCCCCTCCATCTTTCTCTCTCTCTCTCCCTCTACAGTGAACATCAGTCCAGACTCTGTGTACATGTCTGCTGTGTTGTTTTTCTCTGTGCGCTACATTCCTATGATCTCTCCCAACCTCATTATCTCCTTGGCTTGTCGGCTCAGAAGCCTGGATATTCTCTCATCTGTTGTTAACACTTAGACTCTGGGCTGAATTACATAGCCTCCTGGAGAATGTTCAGAGTAAACTTAATCACAACTATATAGAATAACATACAACAATTAAGCAATAAGGCCCGAGGGGGTGTGGTATATGGCCAATATATCACTGCTAAGGGCTGTTAGGCACGACGCAACGAGATGCCTTATTGCTATTATAAACTGGTTACCAAAGTAATTAGAGCAGTAAAAATAGATGTTTTGTCATAACCGTGGTATACGGTCTGATATACCATGTATTTCAGCTAGTCAGCATTCAGGGCTCGAACCACGCGGAGTGTCATAGAGCCACGCGGAGTGTCATAGAGCCACGCGGAGTGTCATAGAGCCACGCGGAGTGTCATAGAGCCACGCGGAGTGTCATAGAGCCACGCGGAGTGTCATAGAGCCACGCGGAGTGTCATAGAGCCACTCCATAGAGCGACGCGGAGTGAAGGATGTGTGGGTGGTCCTACTACTGACTTAACCCTCTGGCCCAAATCGGTAGAGACCCACCTATGATCCAAAGCCTTGTTTTCTGTGTGCTGGTGTGTCTATTCTGTGTATGTTTCTGCGAGTGTCTGACTATGTCTCTCCCTAGGCCAGGCAGCTATCCGGGGGCTGGTGGCGGAGGGCCGTCGTCTGGCTAACGCTCTGCCAGGTCCCTACAGACAGGAGCTGGTAGGGAAGTGTGAGCAGGTGGAACAGCTGATGGCCCAGCTAGCCGACCTGGCCGCCAGGGGCGATGGGGAGTCCCCGCAGGCGCGTGCCGTGGCTCAACATCTCCAGGAGAGCCTGAAAGTAAGACTCACATTCACTCTCACCTACCGTCGCTTCCAAGTCATTATCCACACTAGTCCGGGCTGTATCACATCCGGCCAAGTCATTATCCACACTAGTCCGGGCTGTATCACATCCTGCCAAGTCATTATCCACACTAGTCCGGGCTGTATCACATCCGGCCAAGTCATTATCCACACTAGTCCAGGCTGTATCACATCCGGCCAAGTCATTATCCACACTAGTCCGGGCTGTATCACATCCGGCCAAGTCATTATCCACACTAGTCCAGGCTGTATCACATCCGGCCAAGTCATTATCCACACTAGTCCAGGCTGTATCACATCCGGCCAAGTCATTATCCACACTAGTCCAGGCTGTATCACATCCGGCCAAGTCATTATCCACACTAGTCCAGGTTGTATCACCCTGGCCAAGTCATTATCCACACTAGTCCGGGCTGTATCACATCCGGCCAAGTCATTATCCACACTAGTCCAGGCTGTATCACCCTGGCCAAGTCATTATCCACACTAGTCCAGGCTGTATCACCCTGGCCAAGTCATTATCCACACTAGTCCAGGCTGTATCACCCTGGCCAAGTCATTATCCACACTAGTCCGGGCTGAGGGAAGCTGAGGGTTGGGATGGGCTGAGGGAAGCTGAGGGTTGGGATGGGCTGAGGGAAGCTGAGGGTTGGGATGGGCTGAGGGAAGCTGAGGGTTGGGATGGGCTGAGGGAAGCTGAGGGTTGGGATGGGCTGAGGGAAGCTGAGGGTTGGGATGGGCTGAGGGAAGCTGAGGGTTGGGATGGGCTGAGGGAAGCTGAGGGTTGGGAGGGGCTGAGGGTTGGGATGGGCTGAGGGTTGGGAGGGGCTGAGGGTTGGGATGGGCTGAGGGAAGCTGAGGGTTGGGATGGGCTGAGGGAAGCTGAGGGTTGGGATGGGCTGAGGGAAGCTGAGGGTTGGGATGGGCTGAGGGAAGCTGAGGGTTGGGATGGGCTGAGGGAAGCTCCCCCTGCTGTCTGGAGCTCACTCTGATACAGGCATGGTGAAATGCTGCTGTCTGGAGCTCACTCTGACACAGACATGGTGAAATGCTGCTGTCTGGAGCTCACTCTGACACAGGCATGGTGAAATGCTGCTGTCTGGAGCTCACTCTGACACAGGCATGGTGAAATGCTGCTGTCTGGAGCTCACTCTGACACAGGCATGGTGAAATGCTGCTGCCTGGAGCTCACTCTGACACAGGCATGGTGAAATGCTGCTGTCTGGAGCTCACTCTGATACAGGCATGGTGAAATGCTGCTGTCTGGAGCTCACTCTGATACAGGCATGGTGAAATGCTGCTGTCTGGAGCTCACTCTGATACAGGCATGGTGAAATGCTCCCCCTGCTGGCTGGAGACAACAGCTTCAGTCTAATGCTCTCAAGCCACTATAACTATGATACCTTAAAGTAGCCCAATACAATGTGTTTAAAAGTTATTCATGAAGAGAGAAAGAGACTTTAAAATCAATGGTTCAACAATAGCTTGTAGAACTGCACCAGTTTTTCATTGATTTGAGGTAAGCCACTTGTTAAGAGACCATGAGAGTTTATCGTTAACAGGTAATATTTCTAAAGCTGGTCTTTTGCTAACTAACTCGTGTGTGTGTGGTCTTCTCAGAACCTCAAAGGAACGATGCAGGAAGCGATGACACAGGAGGTGTCCGACATCTTTAGCGACACGACCACACCCATCAAACTGCTGGCTGTGGCCGCCACCGCCCCACCCAACGCCCCCAACAGGGACCAGGTGAGTGATATCTCCCTCTCTTTCTGTCTATCTCTCTCTGTCTGTCTCCCTGCCTCCATCATGGCTCATTCGTTACCTTCTACCTATGAGCAGAGAGCTGTATATAGACCTATATGTTACATCATAGAATGGGGTTATATTCTGGGACATAAAGTGTCTCTAGATAAGTCTCTGGCTTTGACTATCCTGACTTATTTGGCAGATTCATATCATCATACACTAAGCAAAAAAAAATAACATATGGATTACTCATTGATTAGTTTCCAATCATTTATGTGGTACTTAATAATATTTAGACTACATTTCCTGACAGAAATGTTACTATAAGTAATCATGTAAGATAATAAAAATAAAACAACTGTTTGGACCATCTATACAATTGGTCTATATTATATTAAAGGGGTATTTTGGCCAGTTATCTACTTCCCCAGAGTCAGAGGATCTTGTGGATACCATATTTATGTCTCTGTGTCCAGTATGAATGAAGTTAAGAGGTAGTTTCATCAGCCAAGCTAAATAGCGTTAGCACAATGACTGGTAGTCTATGGGTATCTGCTAGCAATGCTACTCTGGTAAAGTAGATAATCCCGAAGTATCCCTTTAAGTTTGTATCATTCAGTGAAATGTAACTGTTATATTAGGTGTTTGATGAGAGGGCGGCCAACTTTGAAAACCACGCCAACAAGCTGGCTGCCACGGCAGAAAAGGCTGCCGCTGTAGGAACAGCTAACAAGAGCACTGTGGAGGGGATCCAAGCTGCCGTCAAATCTACAAGAGATATTACACCACAGGTGAGTGAGGGCGTGAGAGTGAGTATCCCAAAGTGTCAATTGGTCATGATGGAATGATGTCCCCAACTCATGGGAACGTTCTGTTCTAGGTGGTCTCTGCTGCCCGTATCCTGCTGAGAAACCCAGGCAACCAGGCTGCGTTGGAGCACTTTGAGACCATGAACAACCAGTGGATTGACAACGTGGAGAAAATGACAGGTAGTGTCAGACCATCTATCATTTGATTATATATCACGATAAACATGTAAATGTGTTGACTTCCTTATTAGCACTAAGAATGATGTCTCCTCTGTCTCTAGGTTTGGTGGACGAGGCTATAGACACCAAGTCTCTGTTGGATGCCTCTGAGGAGGCCATTAAGAAAGACCTGGAGAAATGTCGCGCTGCCATGGCTAACCACCAGCCCCAGATGTTAGTGGTAGGGGCCACCAGCATCGCCCGTCGGGCCAACCGGATCCTCCTGGTAGCCAAACGGGAGGTAAAGATGTGTTTTATTTACACATTTATTTTTTATAAAGCCCTTTTTACATCAGCAGTTGTCACACAGAGCTTTACAGATACCCAGTCTGAAACCACAGAGCTTTACAGATACCCAGTCTGAAACCACAGAGCTTTACAGATACCCAGTCTGAAACCACAGAGCTTTACAGATACCCAGTCTGAAACCACAGAGCTTTACAGATACCCAGTCTGAAACCACAGAGCTTTACAGATACCCAGTCTGAAACCACAGAGCTTTACAGATACCCAGTCTGAAACCACAGAGCTTTACAGATACCCAGTCTGAAACCACAGCTTTACAGATACCCAGTCTGAAACCACAGAGCTTTACAGATACCCAGTCTGAAACCAGAGCTTTACAGATACCCAGTCTGAAACCACAGAGCTTTACAGATACCCAGCCTGAAACCACAGAGCTTTACAGATACCCAGTCTGAAACCCCAAAGAGCTTTACAGATACCCAGTCTGAAACCCCAAAGAGCTTTACAGATACCCAGTCTGAAACCACAGAGCTTTACAGATTCCCAGCCTGAAACCACAAATGGCTTTACACATACCCAGCCTGAAACCACAAAGAGCTTTACAGATACCCAGCCTGAAACCACAAAGACCTTTACAGATACCCAGTCTGAAACCACAGAGCTTTACAGATACCCAGTCTGAAACCACAGAGCTTTACAGATACCCAGTCTGAAACCACAGAGCTTTACAGATACCCAGTCTGAAACCACAGAGCTTTACAGATACCCAGTCTGAAACCACAGAGCTTTACAGATACCCAGCCTGAAACCACAGAGCTTTACAGATACCCAGTCTGAAACCCCAAAGAGCTTTACAGATACCCAGTCTGAAACCCCAAAGAGCTTTACAGATACCCAGTCTAAAACCACAGAGCTTTACAGATACCCAGCCTGAAACCACAAATGGCTTTACAGATACCCAGCCTGAAACCACAAAGAGCTTTACAGATACCCAGCCTGAAACCACAAAGACCTTTACAGATACCCAGCCTGAAACCACAAAGACCTTTACAGATACCCAGCCTGAAACCACAAAGACCTTTACAGATACCCAGCCTGAAACCACAAATGGCTTTACAGATACCCAGCCTGAAACCACAAAGAGCTTTACAGATACCCAGCCTGAAACCACAAAGACCTTTACAGATACCCAGCCTGAAACCACAGAGCTTTACAGATACCCAGCCTGAAACCCCAAAGAGCTTTACAGATACCCAGTCTGAAACCCCAAAGAGCTTTACAGATACCCAGTCTGAAACCCCAAAGAGCTTTACTGAAACCCCAAAGACCTTTACAGATACCCAGTCTAAAACCCCAGAGAGCTTTACAGATACCCAGCCTGAAACCACAAATAGCTTTACAGATACCCAGTCTAAAACCCCAGAGAGCTTTACAGATACCCAGCCTGAAACCACAAATGGCTTTACAGATACCCAGTCTGAAACCACAAAGACCTTTACAGATACCCAGTCTGAAACCACAGAGCTTTACAGATACCCAGTCTGAAACCACAGAGCTTTACAGATACCCAGTCTGAAACCACAGAGCTTTACAGATACCCAGCCTGAAACCACAGAGCTTTACAGATACCCAGTCTGAAACCCCAAAGAGCTTTACAGATACCCAGTCTAAAACCACAGAGCTTTACAGATACCCAGCCTGAAACCACAAATGGCTTTACAGATACCCAGCCTGAAACCACAAAGAGCTTTACAGATACCCAGCCTGAAACCACAAAGAGCTTTACAGATACCCAGCCTGAAACCACAAAGACCTTTACAGATACCCAGCCTGAAACCACAAAGACCTTTACAGATACCCAGCCTGAAACCACAAATGGCTTTACAGATACCCAGCCTGAAACCACAAAGAGCTTTACAGATACCCAGCCTGAAACCACAAAGACCTTTACAGATACCCAGCCTGAAACCACAGAGCTTTACAGATACCCAGCCTGAAACCCCAAAGAGCTTTACAGATACCCAGTCTGAAACCCCAAAGAGCTTTACAGATACCCAGTCTGAAACCCCAAAGAGCTTTACTGAAACCCCAAAGACCTTTACAGATACCCAGTCTAAAACCCCAGAGAGCTTTACAGATACCCAGCCTGAAACCACAAATAGCTTTACAGATACCCAGTCTAAAACCCCAGAGAGCTTTACAGATACCCAGCCTGAAACCACAAATGGCTTTACAGATACCCAGCCTGAAACCACAAATGGCTTTACAGATACCCAGCCTGAAACCACAAATGGCTTTACAGATACCCAGCCTGAAACCACAAAGACCTTTACAGATACCCAGCCTGAAACCACAAAGACCTTTACAGATACCCAGTCTGAAACCACAGAGCTTTACAGATACCCAGTCTGAAACCACAGAGCTTTACAGATACCCAGTCTGAAACCACAGAGCTTTACAGATACCCAGTCTGAAACCACAGAGCTTTACAGATACCCAGTCTGAAACCACAGAGCTTTACAGATACCCAGTCTGAAACCACAGAGCTTTACAGATACCCAGTCTGAAACCACAAAGAGCTTTACAGATACCCAGTCTGAAACCACAGAGCTTTACAGATACCCAGTCTGAAACCACAGAGCTTTACAGATACCCAGTCTGAAACCACAGAGCTTTACAGATACCCAGTCTGAAACCACAGAGCTTTACAGATACCCAGTCTGAAACCACAAAGAGCTTTACAGATACCCAGCCTGAAACCACAAAGAGCTTTACAGATACCCAGCCTGAAACCACAAAGAGCTTTACAGATACCCAGCCTGAAACCACAAAGAGCTTTACAGATACCCAGCCTGAAACCACAAAGAGCTTTACAGATACCCAGTCTGAAACCACAAAGAGCTTTACAGATACCCAGTCTGAAACCACAGAGCTTTACAGATACCCAGTCTGAAACCACAGAGCTTTACAGATACCCAGTCTAAAACCACAGAGCTTTACAGATACCCAGTCTAAAACCACAGAGCTTTACAGATACCCAGTCTGAAACCACAGAGCTTTACAGATACCCAGTCTGAAACCACAAAGAGCTTTACAGATACCCAGTCTGAAACCACAGAGCTTTACAGATACCCAGTCTGAAACCAGAGCTTTACAGATACCCAGTCTGAAACCACAGAGCTTTACAGATACCCAGCCTGAAACCACAAAGAGCTTTACAGATACCCAGTCTGAAACCACAAAGAGCTTTACAGATACCCAGTCTGAAACCACAGAGCTTTACAGATACCCAGTCTGAAACCACAGAGCTTTACAGATACCCAGTCTGAAACCACAGAGCTTTACAGATGCCCAGTCTGAAACCACAGAGCTTTACAGATACCCAGTCTGAAACCACAGAGCTTTACAGATACCCAGCCTGAAACCACAAAGAGCAAGGAATGCAGTGGCAGAAGCATACTGACACCATGATGGCGCCTTTTTAGCAGTTTACAATACTGACAACTGAATTACAAAGAAATCGTACATGATTTAAAAAGGGAAACATTAATAGAATTGTCTCCGCAGGTGGAGAACTCTGAGGATCCTAGATTCAGGGAGATAGTGAAGGCTGCGTCTGATGAGCTGAGCCGGACCATATCTCCCATGGTGATGAACGCCAAGGCTGTGGCTGGGAACATCACCGATCCAAGTACGTTTCAAGGCAGTTTCCCTACATTTAGGATATGTTTGATCGTTATACTGTGTACTCTGCTATATTAGCTATCCATCTATAACTATCTAGCATGACGTAATACAAAATATGAAGCCTCATTCTGTCAATTTCGGGAATCTTTGATAGTCCAAAGTTAAGGTTCAGTCAATGGTGTTATGGTTTAGGGGTCTGTGAATGTTTTACTGCTGCTACACCAGCAGCTTTTGGGGCCTTTGTCTAGTCTCCTATTTATAAGGCCTAACCATCTATCTGATTCTTCCTCTGTGGTGTCCAGGTCTGCAGAAGGGCTTCCTGGATTCAGGCCATAGGATCCTGGGGGCCGTTGCCAAGGTGAGAGATGCGTTCCAGCCACAGGAACCAGACTTCCCCCACCACCACCTGATCTGGACCAGCTGCATGTAAGTCAATCAATCAAAATAATTTATAAAACTTCTTTCTGCAGTTGTCACAAAAAGCTTTACAGTCCTAGACTGTCAACACCAGGGTTTTGTTCAGTGGGGTAACAATGTGGTTTCAGAACATTCTGATATATTTAGTATTTCTATTTTTTAGAACATAAATGATCTTCCAAAGAGAATGAACACTTCTGTCTGCAACATGCCAGGTCAGCGACGAGCCCGCCCCACCAAAACCACCTCTCCCCGAGGGTGAGGTTCCTCCCCCCAGACCCCCTCCCCCAGAGGAGAAGGACGAGGACTTCCCAGAGCAAGAGGTGGGAGAGATGGTGAGCGAGCCCATGATGATGGCCGCCAGACAGCTCCACGAGGAAGCCCGCAAGTGGTCCAGCAAGGTGAGATACAAGCACTTAATGTCAAGTTAAGTTTATTGCCAGTACAGAATATTGTAATCTCTACGACCAGAAAGCAACAGTAGAGCCGCTCAGAGTTGCCATTATTCAGTGCCATCAAAGAAATGTGACTTGTAACATACTGTGTTGTAACATACTGTGTTGTAACATACTGTGTTGTCAAGACGTCCGATTTCATGCTTTTCTTGTTTGTGATCTCTTTCAGGGTAACGACATCATCGGTGCAGCCAAGAGGATGGCCCTGCTCATGGCTGAGATGTCCCGTCTGGTGCGCGGCGCCGGCGGGAACAAGCGTGCCCTCATTCAGTGTGCCAAAGACATCGCAAAAGCCTCAGACGAGGTCACAAAGTTGGCCAAGGAGGTGGCCAAGCAGTGCACAGACAAACGCATCCGGACCAACCTGCTCCAGGTCAGTGGACTGGCTGATCCCTGGTCATGTCTTCTTAAAAAAAATACAACTATGATGTCTCCGATGCAATACATGTGGTTTTATCTGGTCCAGTCTTCTGCCAAATCCCTCCTTGTTTCCTCAATTCCTCTCGAAGCTCATTGGAGGAGGCTGTTCCAAGGGAGGGACCTAAGGATCTTCTCCTCCAATGCAGTTTGAGAAGAACTGAGCAAGCCAGGAGGGAGGAAGCAAGGATTTGACAACCGCTAGAAACATTTTCAGACTGCTTTCGTCATGGTTTTCTCGTGCAGCGTCTGCTCTGGCATGTTCAAAGACCACACAAAAGACAACCTTATATTCATGTAGGAGTGGTAGGACTAAAGCTAGAATTTCCTGCATGTCCTTGTGATTTGAATTAGGGTCGATCGTTTGAATTAGGGTCGATTGTTTGAATTGGGGTCGATTGTTTGAATTGGGGTCGATTGTTTGAATTGGGGTCGAAATCGAATTGGGGTTGATTGTTTGAATTGGGGTCGATTGTTTGAATTGGGGTCGATTGTTTGAATTGGGGTCGATTGTTTGAATTGGGGTCGATTGTTTGAATTGGGGTCGATTGTTTGAATTGGGGTCGATTGTTTGAATTGGGGTCGATCGTTTGAATTGGGGTCGATCGTTTGAATTTGGGTCGATCGTTTGAATTAAATGGATCTTGTTGAGACCTGTGTAAAATGCACTTTAAATCAACTTGAAGTTGGAGGAACTTCTCTGTGTTCCAGGTGTGTGAGCGCATCCCTACCATCAGCACACAGCTGAAGATCCTCTCCACAGTCAAGGCCACCATGTTGGGCCGTACCAACATCAGCGAGGAGGAGTCCGAGCAGGTCAGTACACTGGACATCACTGGATAACACTCATCAACCGAAGTGACCTGTTTGCGTTGTAATTACATCGTAATGAGGTTGAGTGGTTTCTGTTATTAAACAAGTGGAATAAGGAACAGTCCCTATTCCACTTGTTTAATAACGGGGAAAAAACTCAACTTGAAAAGCAATTTCTAAAGTAGTAATTAACTGTAATGTTACTAGTGTAGTACAGTTTTACACAAGAACAGCTTAATGATCAATTTGACCATTTTGTCTTCCTCCTCTCCCAGGCCACAGAGATGTTGGTTCACAATGCCCAGAACCTGATGCAGTCTGTGAAGGAGACAGTTAGAGAGGCCGAGGCTGCCTCCATCAAGATCCGGACGGATGCCGGTTTCACCCTGCACTGGATCCGAAAGACCCCCTGGTACCAGTAAGAAGAGACGGGCCCGACTGTTTGTTAATTTTGCGTTCCGCAAATGCCACTCTATTCCCTATGTAGTGCACTACTTCTGACCAGGATCCGTACGTCTCTGGCTAAAGGTGGTGCAGTAATACTGTGTGAGGAATGTGGTGCCATTGGGGACACAGTTATTATTTTTCTCTGCCCAAAGCCCAGCCTGGTCAGAAGAAGAAAACAGCCAGACTCTCTGAGCAGTAGATTTGATGAACACATACATACTAATTCCAAGCTACAATGAATGAAAACGGCCACTTTTTTAAAAAGCCCAGCCTGGTTAGGGTGAAAACCTTGAGTTAATACTGAAAACACTATTTATCAGTCGATGTCAATCCCATACTTGTCTGTAAACAGTGACCGTTGTGTTCAAATATAAAGTAGGGGACTATCCAATGTAACTATAACATGGTTCAGAATGATTCTTACTTGCAATTTTCTTTTCTAATTGTATGTATATAAAAAAATATATATACAAAAATATATATATATATAAAAAGAAAAAAAAGAAAATGAAATGTGTTTTAAGATCTTATGAGAAATCCCAGGTATATATTTTTTGGATTAGAGGTTTCTTTTCGTATAGAGTAAGGTTAAAGGTTAAAGGTTAAAGGTGTACTAGTCTCAGTGAAACACACAAATGGTGAGAAGAGGGCCTTGAAGTTAAAATGAGAATATTAAGATGTTTTTCCTTGGAAGGCCTTTTTTTTATATATATATATATATATATATATCTTTATACTGGTTCTTAATTTCACTATCTGCCACGTGTAGTCATTCACCTTCGCCAGGACAAATCTGCTCCAACTCAATGGGAGTTCAAGAATATCACAATACTCCGTTCTACACAGATATAATAGACTATTCAGTGGTATTACACTATGTTATAGAAACAAAACAAAAAGAAACACTGTTCCTTGTTCTACATTTTTATTAAATGGTGTGATGGTTTTTGGTAGCTATTTTTTTTTAGTCAGTACTGCCAAAGAGTTTATTCTAGCCTGGTCCCAGATCTGTTTGTGGTCTTTGCATCTACTTCATTGTGCCATGACAATGAGTGACAGGGAGTCTGTGTGATGGCACTAAACAGCCTGGCACTCATGCTAGGTTTGTTCCACCATTAACTTTTTCTGTCTTGGGGTTTTATTATATCTGCAATATTTGGAAAACATAATGATGAGCTCTTCAGACACATTGGGTAGAGACTGTCTTATTCACTTAGAACACAACTATCTGTTAGGATACTGGCATGCAGCTCTATACGTTTCTGGCTTGATTATTTTTGCTCCCATTGTTGCATTGAGATTACATGTAGGCCTTAGGTCTGGTGCTCTCTTCTTTGTGCTTCTCAGTGAAACTATAGCAAGCCAATCTCCATGTTTTTGCCTGACTAGAGGCCAGCTATAGTGTAATGTTTAAACTGTGTCTTGACCTAATGTGGTGAAGGGTTAATGAATGATGCATCAAATGCTTTGAAGATAAAGAGTCTGGAGTGATAGTCTGGGAGGGGGGGGATAAAGAGTCTGGGTCTGGAGGATGAAGAGGGAACATATTTAACAAAAATTCAAGTGTTTTTTTTGAGGGGGGGGGGTTCTAGGACTAGGTTTAATCCAGGAGACCACCACTGTGTAAGTTTAATACGTCACATGAAACTGGTGATGAGATATCAGCCTTCTCTTCCTCTCGTATCTTCAAGCTACACTAAACATTACACAGCTGGTACAAACGGTTGACGTTCTGAAATGTTTTCTCTTGTGTCTGAATAATCCCAGAGCAGTTGGAATGTGTACGATTATTGAGACCCTACAAAACCATCTGATGTGCCCTGTAATAAAAAGACTGATTGCAATAAATGTTGTTTTTTTCATTTACAGAAAATTATGTTTTGGGTTTACTACAAAGTAGATACTATTCAAGGCATCAGCCTTTTGTTCAGAAACATTTTTGTGATATAAGATGGGTACAGCCTAATGGGAAGGATCACATTTCATTCTGTTTCTAAGATTTAAAAAAAGTTATTGTATTTATTTAACCTTTTATTAAACTAGGAAAGTCAGTAATTTAAAATGACGGCCTAACCCGGGCGACGCTGGACCAATTGTGCGTCGCCCTATGGGACTCCTGATCTCCGCCCGTTGTGATACAACCCGGGATCGAACCAGGGTTTGTAGTGGCGCCTTTAGCCTTAGGCCGCTGCGCCACTCCGGAGCCTTCAAATTATACAAGAATCAAGTCCTGCTGCTTGGTTCACATTGTGTAATAAAGCATTTAATAAGACTCACAACTGCAAATCCTCTTATAACCCAGTAGTGACCTGTTTATAACAGTACTGTTATAACCCAGTAGTGACCTGGTTATAACAGTGACCTGGTTATAACAGTACTGTTATAACCCAGTAGTGACCTGTTTATAACAGTACTGTTATAACCCAGTAGTGACCTGTTTATAACAGTACTGTTATAACCCAGTAGTGACCTGTTTATAACAGTACTGTTATAACCCAGTAGTGACCTGTTTATAACAGTACTTGTTATAACCCAGTAGTGACCTGTTTATAACAGTACTGTTATAACCCAGTAGTGACCTGTTTATAACAGTACTTGTTATAACCCAGTAGTGACCTGTTTATAACAGTACTTGTTATAACCCAGTAGTGACCTGTTTATAACAGTACTTGTTATAACCCAGTAGTGACCTGTTTATAACAGTACTTGTTATAACCCAGTAGTGACCTGTTTATAACAGTACTTGTTATAACCCAGTAGTGACCTGTTTATAACAGTACTTGTTATAACCCAGTAGTGACCTGTTTATAACAGTACTTGTTATAACCCAGTAGTGACCTGTTTATAACAGTACTTGTTATAACCCAGTAGCGACCTGTTTATAACAGTACTTGTTATAACCCAGTAGTGACCTGTTTATAACAGTACTTGTTATAACCCAGTAGCGACCTGTTTATAACAGTACTTGTTATAACCCAGTAGTGACCTGTTTATAACAGTACTTGTTATAACCCAGTAGTGACCTGTTTATAACAGTACTTGTTATAACCCAGTAGTGACCTGTTTATAACAGTACTTGTTATAACCCAGTAGTGACCTGTTTATAACAGTACTGTTATAACCCAGTAGTGACCTGTTTATAACAGTACTTGTTATAACCCAGTAGTGACCTGTTTATAACAGTACTTGTTATAACCCAGTAGTGACCTGTTTATAACAGTACTTGTTATAACCCAGTAGTGACCTGTTTATAACAGTACTTGTTATAACCCAGTAGTGACCTGTTTATAACAGTACTTGTTATAACCCAGTAGCGACCTGTTTATAACAGTACTTGTTATAACCCAGTAGTGACCTGTTTATAACAGTACTTGTTATAACCCAGTAGTGACCTGTTTATAACAGTACTTGTTATAACCCAGTAGTGACCTGTTTATAACAGTACTTGTTATAACCCAGTAGCGACCTGTTTATAACAGTACTTGTTATAACCCAGTAGTGACCTGTTTATAACAGTACTGTTATAACCCAGTAGTGACCTGTTTATAACAGTACTTGTTATAACCCAGTAGCGACCTGTTTATAACAGTACTTGTTATAACCCAGTAGCGACCTGTTTATAACAGTATTGTTATAACCCAGTAGTGACCTGTTTATAACACAGTACTGTTATAACCCAGTAGTGACCTGTTTATAAAAGTACTTGTTATAACCCAGTAGTGACCTGTTTATAACAGTACTGTTATAACCCAGTAGTGACCTGTTTATAACAGTACTGTTATAACCCAGTAGTGACCTGTTTATAACAGTACTGTTATAACCCAGTAGTGACCTGTTTATAACAGTACTGTTATAACCCAGTAGTGACCTGTTTATAACAGTACTTGTTATAACCCAGTAGTGACCTGTTTATAACACAGTACTGTTATAACCCAGTAGTGACCTGTTTATAACAGTACTTGTTATAACCCAGTAGTGACCTGTTTATAACAGTACTTGTTATAACCCAGTAGTGACCTGTTTATAACAGTACTTGTTATAACCCAGTAGCGACCTTTTATAACAGTACTGTTATAACCCAGTAGTGACCTGTTTATAACAGTACTGTTATAACCCAGTAGTGACCTGTTTATAACAGTACTTGTTATAACCCAGTAGTGACCTGTTTATAACAGTACTGTTATAACCCAGTAGTGACCTGTTTATAACAGTACTGTTATAACCCAGTAGTGACCTGTTTATAACAGTACTGTTATAACCCAGTAGCAACCTGTTTATAACAGTACTTGTTATAACCCAGTAGCGACCTGTTTATAACAGTACTTGTTATAACCCAGTAGCGACCTGTTTATAACAGTACTTGTTATAACCCAGTAGCGACCTGTTTATAACAGTACTTGTTATAACCCAGTAGTGACCTGTTTATAACAGTACTTGTTATAACCCAGTAGTGACCTGTTTATAACAGTACTTGTTATAACCAGTAGTGACCTGTTTATAACAGTACTTGTTATAACCCAGTAGTGACCTGTTTATAACAGTACTTGTTATAACCCAGTAGCGACCTGTTTATAACAGTACTTGTTATAACCCAGTAGTGACCTGTTTATAACAGTACTTGTTATAACCCAGTAGCGACCTGTTTATAACAGTACTTGTTATAACCCAGTAGCGACCTGTTTATAACAGTACTTGTTATAACCCAGTAGCGACCTGTTTATAACAGTACTTGTTATAACCCAGTAGCGACCTGTTTATAACAGTACTTGTTATAACCCAGTAGTGACCTGTTTATAACAGTACTTGTTATAACCCAGTAGTGACCTGTTTATAACAGTACTTGTTATAACCCAGTAGCGACCTGTTTATAACAGTACTTGTTATAACCCAGTAGTGACCTGTTTATAACAGTACTTGTTATAACCCAGTAGCGACCTGTTTATAACAGTACTTGTTATAACCCAGTAGCGACCTGTTTATAACAGTACTTGTTATAACCCAGTAGCGACCTGTTTATAACAGTACTTACTTGTTTATTATAACCCAGTAGCGACCTGTTTATAACAGTACTTGTTATAACCCAGTAGCGACCTGTTTATAACAGTACTTGTTATAACCCAGTAGCGACCTGTTTATAACAGTACTTGTTATAACCCAGTAGCGACCTGTTTATAACAGTACTTGTTATAACCCAGTAGCGACCTGTTTATAACAGTACTTGTTATAACCCAGTAGCGACCTGTTTATAACAGTACTTGTTATAACCCAGTAGCGACCTGTTTATAACAGTACTTGTTATAACCCAGTAGCGACCTGTTTATAACAGTACTTGTTATAACCCAGTAGCGACCTGTTTATAACAGTACTTGTTATAACCCAGTAGTGACCTGTTTATAACACAGTACTTGTTATAACCCAGTAGTGAGTCAACTAGCCTTCATTGTCAACATCCTATTCAGTCAACTAGCCTTCATTCAGTCAACATCCTATTCAGTCAACTAGCCTTCACTCAGTCAGCATCCTATTCAGTCAACTAGCCTTCATTCATACCACTTTATTCATAGTGCTCCAAAAGCAGCGTGGCAGAATGAGCACTAATCTCCAAACAGCTGACTGTGGGCGGCACCCTATTCTCTCAACGGCTAGTGCCCATATGGATGTCTTATGTGTTGCAGGTGAGAGTCGTGGATCTGTTTCAGTCAGTCGTCCTGATGAGCCCTGATGGTTAAAACCTGTCAAATAAAGTTGTTTATTTCGCTGAGCGACGACGTTATTGGTCACCTTCTGGATTTGTTCACCGTCTCCAGTTTGTTCCATCCCACAGGATTGTATTTTCAGTAGGATAGTAAAATACACGAGACATAACTTGTAATATTGGTAGGAACAATTCTGGATGTCACTGTGATCAGTGGTTTTAAAAATACCTTGAAGTACTACTTAAGTCCTTTTTTTTGGGGGGGGGGGGGGGCGGCTATCTGTACTTTACTATTTTATATATTTTTGCAACTTTTACTCCACAACATTACTGTTTTTTAAATGTATTTTATGTATGTATTTGTATTTTTTAAAAACATTTTACTCCGATACATTTTCCCTGATACTCAAAAGTACATTTTGAATGCTCAGACAGGACTTACCGTGTTATCATCCCTACTGCTTCTGCTCTGACGGACTCACTGAACACACATATTGGTTTTGGAAATGACGTCTGAGCGTTGGAGTGTGCCCCTGCCGATCCATAAATAAATACAAATTGTGCCATTTAGGTTGGCTTAATAAAAGGAATGTGATGTGTACAGCATTTACTTTGAACTTTTACTCAAGTATGACAATAGAGTACCTTTTTTTTGTTTAAAACCAAGTACTTTCACTCAAGTAGTATTTTACTGGGTGACTTTCACTTGAATCATTTTTTTGATTTTAAGGTATCTTTTACTCAAGTATGACAATTCAGTAGTTTTACTCCCCACTGACCGTGATAGTCTACACTTTTCAAGGGGGAGAGTTTGTGCTGCAAGCCGACAACCCTGGGCACAGTGTCCTTCACTCCCATATGCTAGATAGCTGTCACCCAGGCCTGATATTGGGGTACACTAAAGCACATTTTATTGTAATAATTTTCACCAAACGTACGACATTCACGTCCGTACAAAATAATAATTACGGATTCTGAACACGACCAAGTCAAAAGGGCTCATCGGGACGACAGACTAAACCGAATCTGTTCTTCTCCACTCGACTCTCGCTGCATGACAAACATTAACCTTTTTCCATAAACCTGTCTATTTCTACAATTTCTCTTCTTAAAAATCTGCTTTTTGTTTTCATATCAGAGGAGGCTGGTGTGATGAGCTATAGGAGGATGGGCTCATTGTAATGGGATGAGTGAGATGTAGTTTCCATGTGTTTGCTACCGCTCCACTTATTCCTCCTCTCACCAGCCACCTCTGTTTTTTTTAAACCTAACCTTAACCACACTGCTAACCTTTTTTTTTTTTTTAGATAAAAATGATTTATGGGTTGAGCGTAATAGAAATATCTAAACATTCTTTTAACTCCAAAGCAATGGCGTGTGGCGCAGAAACCACTAGCTCGTTGCATTTTTCTATTATCTAGAGTCCTGCTGGTAACTCTAAACTGGTTAGGACAGCTCATTGAGGTGAATTAAATATCTGTCGACTCGTGACTTAAGAGACTTCATGCATAGCTTTTATTTTTAACCATAAGTGTAGGAGTAAGATGTCTCTATACTCAGCACCTAGGATCAATTTTCAACAGCGAGACGCTTTGTGGAGACACCCTGATGCCGTTCAGTCAGAATAATGCTTACCCATCCAAACACGATCCGCCTACATTGACCTCTTTCAATGCTGTTTAATCGTCAACGGAATATAAACGATGCAACCAAAAATCCCTGACTGCCTTGTCCTCTAGTCCAGGACAATCCTAATGTCGTACCTAGTTATTTCCGTTGACTGTACAAATGAATGAGAGGAGACGAGGAAGAGGTGGTTGAGAGGAGGAAGAGGTGGTTGAGAGGAGGAAGAGGTGGTTGAGAGGAGGAAGAGGTGGTTGAGAGGAGGAAGAGGTGGTTGAGAGGAGGTGGTGGTGGTGGTTGAGAGGAGGAGGAGGTGTTGGTGGTTGAGGAGGAGGAGGAGGTGGTGGTGGTGGTTGAGAGGTGGTGGTGGTTGTGAGGAGGAGGTGGTGGTTGTGAGGAGGAGGTGGTGGTTGTGAGGAGGAGGTGGTGGTTGAGAGGAGGAGGAGGTGGTGGTTGAGAGTAGGTGGTGGTTGAGAGGAGGTGGTGGTGGTTGAGAGGAGGTGGTGGTGGTTGAGAGGAGGAGGTGGTGGTTGAGAGGAGGAGGAAGAGGTGGCGGTGGTTGAGAGGAGGCGGTGGTGGTTGAGAGGAGGCGGTGGTGGTTGAGAGGAGGAGGCGGTGGTGGTTGAGAGGAGGAGGCGGTGGTGGTTGAGAGGAGGAGGAGGAGGAGGCGGTGGTGGTTGAGAGGAGGAGGAGGCGGTGGTGGTTGAGAGGAGAAGGAGGAGGTGGTGGTGGTGGTGGTGGTTGAGAGGAGGCGGTGGTGGTTGAGAGGAGGCGGTGGTGGTTGAGAGGAGGAGGCGGTGGTTGGTTGAGAGGAGGAGGCGGTGGTGGTTGAGAGGAGGAGGAGGCGGTGGTGGTTGGAGGCGGTTGAGAGGAGGAGGCGGTGGTGGTTGAGAGGAGGAGGAGGCGGTGGTGCTTGAGAGAGGAGGAGGCGGTGGTGCTTGAGAGGAGGAGGAGGCGGTGGTTGAGAGGAGGAGGAGGAGGCGGTGGTTGAGAGGAGGAGGAGGCGGTGGTTGAGAGGAGGAGGAGGTGGTGGTTGAGAGGAGGGGGTGGTGGTGCTTGAGAGGAGGAGGAGGAGGTGGTGGTGGTTGAGGGGTGGAGGAGGAGGTGGTGGAATAATTATAATTATTATAATTATTATGAAATAATTGTATTTGATAGAATGAAGAGAACATTGTTAGGCTAGTAGCCTATTCGTGCACTTGTTTTAATTTCCTTTGAGGTGAAACAAATGTTTTAATGTAGTTACATGTAAACAGAATCTGATCAATATATTGGGGGAGTTATGTTATCTGTACAACAGTGCCACCATGTGGCTTGAAATGGAACCTCATGGTCACATGACGCTGTATGGTACAGTAGACGATAAACAGAATATTTACGCTACCCTTTCTCTCCTGCAGGTGGCAAGAGCAGCGTTTTCTTTACCAGGATTCAACATGACAACGTTAGAAAAGACACCTCAAATCTGCAAAAGATTACAATACGAGAAAACGGCATCTACTTTTCATAGTTATGATAAATATACTTTTTAGAGTGGCATTCATTTGTATCATTATGACTAAGGCATAGGGAGTGTATTGTTGTCTAGGAAATATTCTCAGGCATATATTAAACCATATGTCATATAAACATCACATTACACTTTTATTAGTCTGTTAGAGATAACATAATGGAACCATGTAATCTAGCCTCTGCACAGAGTAATTCAACAGACTCTTGTTAAATATTGTCATATTAAACCTGAAATTAGGCAATTAAATGACCCTGTTAGATGACTGAATGAAGCCCTTTTCTTCAATAAGGGCCCCCAGGTAACTCCTCCTCTCAACAACCAACTCCTCCTCTCAACAACCAACTCCTCCTCCTCTCAACAACCAACTCCTCCTCCTCTCAACAACCAACTCCTCCTCCTCTCAACAACCAACTCCTCCTCCTCTCAACCACCACTGCCTCCTCTCAACCACCACTGCCTCCTCTCAACCACCACCGCCTCCTCTCAACCACAACCTCCTCCTCCTCTCAACCTCCTCCTCCTCTCAACCACCACCACCTCTCAACCACCTCCTCCTCCTCCTCCTCTCAACCACCACCACCTCCTCCTCTCAACCACCTCCTCCTCCTCCTCTCAACCACCTCCTCCTCCTCCTCTCACCACCACCACCTCCTCCTCTCAACCACCACCACCACCTCCGGTGAACAGTGGGTTAACTGCCTGAGCAGGCTTCTCTGGTCCCGGGTGAGCAGGCTACTCTGGTCCTGGTTTCCATTGTGACGCCGCTAATCTGAATTTAGCACAGAGGACAAAAAGAAAACCCGAACGAGGGATGAGCGGAGCGCTGATTGAACTTAATTGCAGTGAGCAAACAAGCTCTGAAAGGAGTCATTACCATCAGCGTCAAGATGAGAAACTAAACTATTTATTATTGTTGGATTGGACAGACGCAGGTGTCATGATAAACTAATGGTGAACAGGTTGTATGTGAAGTTCAAACAGGAAGCTGTTGAATATTTATCTGGGGGCCCTTATTGAAGAAAAGGGCTTCATTCAGTCATCTAACAGGGTCATTTAATTGCCTCATTTCAGGTTTAATATGACAATATTTAACAAGAGTCTGTTGAATTACTCTGTGCAGAGGCTAGATTACATGGTTCCATTATGTTATCTCTAACAGACTAATAAAAGTGTAATGTGATGTTTATATGACATATGGTTTAATATATGCCTGAGAATATTTCCTAGACAACAATACACTCCCTATGCCTTAGTCATAATGATACAAATGAATGCCACTCTAAAAAGTATATTTATCATAACTATGAAAAGTAGATGCCGTTTTCTCGTATTGTAATCTTTTGCAGATTTGAGGTGTCTTTTCTAACGTTGTCATGTTGAATCCTGGAAAAGAAAACGCTGCTCTTGCCACCTGCAGGAGAGAAAGGGTAGCGTAAATATTCTGTTTATCGTGCACTGTACCATACAGCGTCATGTGACCATGAGGTTCCATTTCAAGCCACATGGTGGCACTGTTGTACAGATAACATAACTCCCCCAATATATTGATCAGATTCTGTTTACATGTAACTACATTAAAACATTTGTCTCAACTCAAAGGAAATTAAAACAAGTGCACGAATAGGCTACTAGCCTAACACTGTTCTCTTCATTCTATCAAATACAATTATTTCATAATAATTATAATAATTATAATTATTCCACCACCTCCTCCTCCTCCCCTCAACCACCACCACATCCTCCTCCTCTCAACCACCACCACCACCTCCTCTCTCAACCACCACCACCTCCTCCTCCTCCCTCAACCACCACCACATCCTCCTCGTCCTCTTAATCACCACCACCTCCTCCTCTCAACCACCACCACTTCCTCCTCCTCTCAAGCACCACCACCCCTCCTCTCAACCACCACCACCTCTCAACCACCACCTCTCTCAACCACCACCACCTCCTCCTCTCTCAACCACCACCACCTCCTCCTCTCTCAACCACCACCACCTCCTCCTCCTCTCAACCACCACCACCTCTCAACCACCACCACCTCTCTCAACCACCACCACCACCTCCTCCTCTCTCAACCACCACCACCTCCTCCTCTCTCAACCACCACCACCTCCCTCCTCCTCTCAACCACCACCACCACCTCCTCTCAACCACCACCACCTCCTCTCAACCACCACCTCCTCTCAAGCGTCACAATGGAAACCAGGACCAGAGTAGCCTGCTCACCCGGGACCAGAGAAGCCTGCTCAGGCAGTTAACCCACTGTTACATTACATTTACATTTAAGTCATTTAGCAGACGCTCTTATCCAGAGCGACTTACAAATTGGTGCTTTCACCTTATGACATCCAGTGGAACAGCCACTTTACAATAGTGCATCTAGGTCTTTTAAGGGAGGGGGGTGAGAAGGATTACTTTATCCTATCCTAGGTATTCCTTAAAGAGGTGGGGTTTCAGGTGTCTTCGGAAGGTGGTGATTGACTCCGCTGTCCTGGCGTCGTGAGGGAGTTTGTTCCACCATTGGGGTGCCAGAGCAGCGAACAGTTTTGACTGGGCTGAGCGGGAACTGTACTTCCTCAGTGGTAGGGAGGCGAGCAGGCCAGAGGTGGATGAACGCAGTGCCCTTGTTTGGGTGTAGGGCCTGATCAGAGCCTGGAGGTACTGAGGTGCCGTTCCCCTCACAGCTCCGTAGGCAAGCACCATGGTCTTGTAGCGGATGCGAGCTTCAACTGGAAGCCAGTGGAGAGAGTGGAGGAGCGGGGTGACATGAGAGAACTTGGGAAGGTTGAACACCAGACGGGCTGCGGCGTTCTGGATGAGTTGTAGGGGTTTAATGGCACAGGCAGGGAGCCCAGCCAACAGCGAGTTGCAGTAATCCAGACGGGAGATGACAAGTGCCTGGATTAGGACCTGCGCCGCTTCCTGTGTGAGGCAGGGTCGTACTCTGCGGATGTTGTAGAGCATGAACCTACAGGAACGGGCCACCGCCTTGATGTTATTTGAGAACGACAGGGTGTTGTCCAGGATCACGCCAAGGTTCTTAGCGCTCTGGGACGAGGACACAATGGAGTTGTCAACCGTGATGGCGAGATCATGGAGCGGGCAGTCCTTCCCGGGAGGAAGAGCAGCTCCGTCTTGCCGAGGTTCAGCTTGAGGTGATGATCCGTCATCCACACTGATATGTCTGCCAGACATGCAGAGATGCGATTCGCCACCTGGTCGTCAGAAGGGGGAAAGGAGAAGATTAATTGTGTGTCGTCTGCATAGCAATGATAGGAGAGACCATGTGAGGTTATGACAGAGCCAAGTGACTTGGTGTATAGCGAGAATAGGAGAGGGCCTAGAACAGAGCCCTGGGGACACCAGTGGTGAGAGCACGTGGTGAGGAGACGGATTCTCGCCACGCCACCTGGTAGGAGCGACCTGTCAGGTAGGACGCAATCCAAGCGTGGGCCGCGCCGGAGATGCCCAACTCGGAGAGGGTGGAGAGGAGGATCTGATGGTTCACAGTATCGAAGGCAGCCGATAGGTCTAGAAGGATGAGAGCAGAGGAGAGATAGTTAGCTTTAGCAGTGCGGAGCGCCTCCGTGATACAGAGAAGAGCAGTCTCAGTTGAATGACTAGTCTTGAAACCTGACTGATTTGGATCAAGAAGGTCATTCTGAGAGAGATAGCGGGAGAGCTGGCCAAGGACGGCACGTTCAAGAGTTTTGGAGAGAAAAGAAAGAAGGGATACTGGTCTGTAGTTGTTGACATCGGAGGGATCGAGTGTAGGTTTTTTCAGAAGGGGTGCAACTCTCGCTCTCTTGAAGACGGGAGGGACGTAGCCAGCGGTCAGGGATGAGTTGATGAGCGAGGTGAGGTAAGGGAGAAGGTCACCGGAGATGGTCTGGAGAAGAGAGGAGGGGATAGGGTCAAGCGGGCAGGTTGTTGGGCGGCCGGCCGTCACAAGACGCGAGATGTCATCTGGAGAGAGAGGGGAGAAAGAGGTCAGAGCACAGGGTAGGGCAGTGTGAGCAGAACCAGCGGTGTCGTTTGACTTAGCAAACGAGGATCGGATGTCGTCGACCTTCTTTTCAAAATGGTTGACGAAGTCATCTGCAGAGAGGGAGGAGGGGGAGGGGGAGGAGGATTCAAGATGGAGGAGAAGGTGGCAAAGAGCTTCCTAGGGTTAGAGGCAGATGCTTGGAATTTAGAGTGGTAGAAAGTGGCTTTAGCAGCAGAGACAGAGGAGGAAAATGTAGAGAGGAGGGAGTGAAAGGATGCCAGGTCCGCAGGGAGGCGAGTTTTCCTCCATTTCCGCTCGGCTGCCCGGAGCCCTGTTCTGTGAGCTCGCAATGAGTCGTCGAGCCACGGAGTGGGAGGGGAGGACCGAGCCGGCCTGGAGGATAGGGGACATAGAGAGTCAAAGGATGCAGAAAGGGAGGAGAGGAGGGTTGAGGAGGCAGAATCAGGAGATAGGTTGGAGAAGGTTTGAGCAGAGGGAAGAGATGATAGGATGGAAGAGGAGAGAGTAGCGGGGGAGAGAGAGCGAAGGTTGGGACGGCGCGATACCATCCGAGTAGGGGCAGTGTGGGAAGTGTTGGATGAGAGCGAGAGGGAAAAGGATACAAGGTAGTGGTCGGAGACTTGGAGGGGAGTTGCAATGAGGTTAGTGGAGGAACAGCATCTAGTAAAGATGAGGTCGAGCGTATTGCCTGCCTTGTGAGTAGGGGGGAAAGGTGAGAGGGTGAGGTCAAAAGAGGAGAGGAGTGGAAAGAAGGAGGCAGAGAGGAATGAGTCAAAGGTAGACGTGGGGAGGTTAAAGTCGCCCAGAACTGTGAGAGGTGAGCCGTCCTCAGGAAAGGAGCTTATCAAGGCATCAAGCTCATTGATGAACTCTCCGAGGGGAACCTGGAGGGCGATAAATGATAAGGATGTTAAGCTTGAAAGGGCTGGTAACTGTGACAGCATGGAATTCAAAGGAGGCGATAGACAGATGGGTAAGGGGAGAAAGAGATAATGTAAGGGGAGAAAGAGAGAATGACCACTGTTCCCCGGAGGTGGTGGTGGTTGAGAGGTGGTGGTGGTGGTGGTTGAGAGGAGGAGGAGGAGGTGGTTGAGAGGAGGTGGTGGTGTTCCCCGGGGCCTGAAGACGTGGATGTTGTTTAAGGCAGCCCCCCGCACCTCTCTGATTCAGAGGGGTTTGTGTTAAATGCGAAAAACACATTTCATTTGAATGCATTCAGTTGTACAACTGACTAGGTATCCCCCTTTCCCTTTCCTCACTCGGGACCAGAGTAGCCTGCTCACTCGGGACCAGAGTAGCCTGCTCACCCGGGACCAGAGTAGCCTGCTCACCCGGGACCAGAGTAGCCTGCTCACCCGGGACCAGAGTAGCCTGCTCACCCGGGACCAGAGTAGCCTGCTCACCCGGGACCAGAGTAGCCTGCTCACTCGGGACCAGAGTAGCCTGCTCACCCGGGACCAGAGTAGCCTGCTCACCCGGGACCAGAGTAGCCTCTCTCTATACCTCCCTCCCTCTCTCCCTCTACACACACACACACACACACTACAACTCCCTCCCTCACTCTCTCTATCCCTCCCCCTCTCTATCCCCCCTCTCTCTCTCTCCCTCCCTCCCTCCCTCCCTCCCTCCCTCAGTCTCAATTCCTCCCCTTTCTATTCCCCCTCCTTCCATCTCTGTTGCTCGACCCTCCTCCCGCCTCTCTTGTCTCTTTTTCTGACAAAAGCAGGGTTGTGAGTGTTGGAAGCTCCCAATGGATCCACCTGGTGTGTCAGGCAGGGAAGAGAGCAAACGACTGTGTGTGTGTCTGCTTGTTGCATGTCTGTGTGTGCATGCCAGGTTCCATGTGCTATCCATCCTGACACTTCACTGACTGCACTAATGTACACACACTACAACCCCCTCTACACACACACTACAACCCCCTCTACACACACTACAACCCCCTCTACACACACACTACAACCCCCTCTACACACACTACAACCCCCTCTACACACACACTACAACCCCCTCTACACACACACTACAACCCCCTCTACACACACACTACAACCCCCTCTACACACACACTACAACTCCCTCTACACACACACTACAACTCCCTCTACACACACACTACAACCCCTCTACACACACACACTACAACTCCTCTACACACACACTACAACCCCCTCTACACACACACTACAACTCCCTCTACACACACACTACAACTCCCTCTACACACACTACAACCCCCTCTGCACACACACTACAACCCCCTCTGCACACACACTACAACCCCCTCTACACACACACTACAACCCCCTCTACACACACACTACAACCCCCTCTACACACACACTACAACCCCCTCTATACACACAGCAGGGACTCTGCTGTTCTAGGTTCAGGGGGAAGATGGACAGGGACTCTGCTGTTCTAGCTTCAGGGGGAAGATGAACAGGGACTCTGCTGTCCTAGCTTCAGGGGGAAGATGAACAGGGACTCTGCTGTTCTAGCTTCAGGGGGAAGATGAACAGGGACTCGGCTGTCCTAGCTTCAGGGGAAGATGAACAGGGACTCTGCTGTTCTAGCTTCAGGGGGAAGATGAACAGGGACTCTGCTGTCCTAGCTCCAGGGGGAAGATGAACAGGGACTCTGCTGTTCTAGCTTCAGGGGGATGATGGACAGGGACTCTGCTGTTCTAGCTTCAGGGGGAAGATGGACAGGGACTCTGCTGTTCTAGCTTCAGGGGGATGATGGACAGGGACTGCTGTCCTAGCTTCAG
This sequence comes from Oncorhynchus nerka, assembly GCF_034236695.1. NCBI lineage: Eukaryota > Metazoa > Chordata > Actinopteri > Salmoniformes > Salmonidae > Oncorhynchus > Oncorhynchus nerka. The sequence goes on from NC_088411.1 coordinate 40,084,877, forward strand.
GGGAAGATGGGCAGGGACTCTGCTGTTCTAGCTTCAGGGGAAGATGGACAGGGACTCTGCTGTCCTAGCTTCAGGGGGAAGATGGACAGGGACTCTGCTGTCCTAGCTTCAGGGGAAGATGGACAGGGACTCTGCTGTCCTAGCATCAGGGGGAAGATAGGCAGGGACTCTGCTGTTCTAGCTTCAGGGGGAAGCTGCTGCACTTCCTGTGTGAGGTACGCTACGGCTGTTGTAGAGCATGAACTTGCAGGAGCGAGTCACTGCTATGATGATAGCAGAGAACGACAGGATATTGTCCCAGGGTCATGCCAAGGTTCTTTGCACTCTGGGAGGGAGACACCGTGGAGTTGTCAAACCTGATGGAGTGGTCTTGGCAGCCCTTCTCCGGGAGGAAGAGCAGCGCCGTCTTGTCGAGATTGAGTTTGAGGTGATGGGCTGACGTCCAAGCTGACATGCCAGGCACACAGAGATGTGTTTTAGAAGGGGGGGGAGTAATTGAGTGTCATCCATATAGCAGTTATCTGAGAGATCGTGTGAGGATATGATGGAGCCAAGGGGACTTGGTGTGTAGAGAGAAGAGGAGAGAGCTTAGAACCGAGCCCTGGGGGACACCAGTAGTGAGACAGATACCCAGTCCCGAGAAGGTGGAGAGGACGATCTGATGTTTCACAGTGTCGAAGGCAGCGGATAGATAAGAGGATTGAGAACAGAGGAGAGAGAGTCAACTTTGGCAGTGCGGAGAGCCTCCGTTACACAGAAGAGCAGCCTGGGAGTGACCTGTCTTGAAGCCTGACTGGTTTGGGTCATGAAGATTGTTCTGAGAGCGATAGTGAAAGAGTTGGTCAGAGACAGCACTTTTTTAAGTGTTCTGGAAAGAAAAGAAGGGACACTGGTCTGTAGTTGTTGACGTTGGAGGAGTGCTGGTTTCTTGAGGAGGGGAGTCGAGTGTTGGTTTCTTGAGGAGGGGAGAGACTCAGGCCATTTTGAAGTCAAAGGTCAGGGATGAGGCAAGTGGGGAATGGGAGAAGGCCTCCACTAATGGTCTGCAGGAGGGGATGGAGTCGAGCGGCAAGTTGTTGGTGCGGACAAACCTCACAGGGTTTCATCTATAAAGCGACGGGAGAAATAGGTCAAGGCGTAGGGTAGTTCTGTGTGAGTGGGACCAGTGGAATCAATAGGCTGAATGAATGAGTGGGACCAGTGGAATCAATAGGCTGAATGAATGAGTGGGACCAGTGGAATCAATAGGCTGAATGAATGAGTGGGACCAGTGGAATCAATAGGCTGAATGAATGAGTGGGACCAGTGGAATCAATAGGCTGAATGAATGAGTGGGACCAATAGGCTGAATGAATGAGTGGGACCAGTGGAATCAATAGGCTGAATGAATGAGTGGGACCAATAGGCTGAATGAATGAGTGGGACCAATAGGCTGAATGAATGAGTGGGACCAGTGGAATCAATAGGCTGAGTGAATGAGTGGGACCAGTGGAATCAATAGGCTGAATGAATGAGTGGGACCAGTGGAATCAATAGGCTGAATGAATGAGTGGGACCAGTGGAATCAATAGGCTGAATGAATGAGGAGCGGATGTCGTCAACCTTCTTTTCAAAGTGGTTGATGAAGTCGTCAGTGAGGAGGGACGAGGAGGAAAAGAGTTTGCGTTGGAGGACGAAGATTGAAATGTAGTGATAGAAAGTGGCTCTAGCAGCGAAAGGTAGAGAGGAGGGAGTTAAACAAAGGGTCCTCCAGAAATGTAGTTTTCCTCCATTTCTGCTCAGCTGCCCGCAACTTCTGTTCTGTATGCTCGCAACGAGTCACTCAGGCACGGGGCAGGAGGGGATGTGGAGGAAAGGGGACAGTGCGAGTCATAGAATGTGGAAAGGGAGGAGAGTAAGGTCAATGAGGCAGTCAGGAGAAGGATTTAACTAAAGAGGTAATATGATAGAGGAGAGAGCGACGGAGCATCACCATCTGGTCGGGGTTGGAGGATGAGACACGGGAAACAAAGACCTGGAGGGGGGTTGCAGTGAGATTTATAGGCAAACAGCCTCTATTAAAGAGATCAAATGTAATGCCTGCCTTGTGAGTGGGAAGGGATTGGGAAATGAAGAGTGAGCAGCTGGATTAGCAGTGTTCTCTGGGATGATCCATTTCTCCGTCAGGGCCAAAACGTCACTGGACTGAAGGGCAGCATAGGCTGAGATGAACTCTGCGTTCTTGACCATAGATCAGCAGTTCCAAACACTGCCAGAGACCAGGAATTCCATGTGTTGTTGAGAGAATGCCAAGAGTGTGCAAAGCTGTAATCAAGGCAAAAGGTGGCACCTTTGAACAATCTCAAATATAAAAGCTGAGTTGAAGTCAAAGTTTACACACATTAGCCAAATACATTTGAACTCAGTTTTTCACAATTCCTGACATTTATTCCTAGTTAAAATGCATTGTCTTAGGTCGGTTAGAATCACCACTTTATTTAAAAAATGTGAAACGTCAGAATAATAGTAGAGAATGATTTATTTCAGCTTTTATTTCTTTAATCACATTTCCAGTGGGTCAGAAGTTTACATACACTCAATTAGTATTTGGTAGCATTGTCTTTAAATCGATTAACTTGGGTCAAACGTTTCAGGTAGCCTTCCACAAGCTTCCCACAAAAAGTTGGGTGAATTTTGGCCCATTCCTCCTGACAGAGCTGGTGTAACTGAATCAGGTTTGTAGGCCTCCTTGCTCACACACACTTCTTCAGTTCTGCCCACAAATTTTCTATGGGATTGAGGTCAGGGCTTTGTGATGGCCACTCCAATACCTTGACTTTGTTGTCCTTAAACCATTTTGCCACAACTTTGCAAGTATGCTTGGTCATTGTCCTTTTGGAAGACCGATTTGCGACCAAGCTTTAACTTCCATGCAAAAAAAGTATACAGGGGAATGGAAGTGATGCAGACAATTACATTGATGGAAGCTACAATCAATCTGCAATATTTAGGCTGAGATACTGAAGCCCCCGGGGTTTGACCGTCTCAGCCAGCAGGTGGCGCCAGAACAACAACCACTGAAGTCATGAGAGGTGTAATAACAAACCTACATTTTAAATGGGGCGTTCTGGTGTGTAATTACCATGTGGGTGTCTCAATAGCACCTGTATAGCATTGCTCTTCCTCACAGCTAATTCCCCTTTTTCATCCTCTATGGTTACGTCCTAAATAGCACCCTAATTCCCTTTTTATAGTGCACTACTTTTGCCCATTACACTCTAACGGGATTAGGGGGCCATTTGGGATGCATGCGAAGACCAGAGATATAATATGTTGTGGTGGTGTAAGTCTCCCTACCCAGTTAGAGGGGTGGTGGTGGGGGTGTAGTATAGTAGTGCTGTATGTGGGGGGGTGTAGTATAGTAGTGCTGTATGTGGGGAGGGTGTAGTATAGTAGTGCTGTATGGAGGGGGGGTGTAGTATAGTAGTGCTTTATGGAGGGAGGGGTGTAGTATAGTAGTGCTGTATGTGGGGGATGTAGTATAGTAGTGCTGTATGGAGGGGTGTAGTATAGTAGTGCTGTATGGAGGGGGTGTAGTATAGTAGTGCTGTATGGAGGGGGGGGTGTAGTATAGTAGTGCTGTATGGTAGTGCTGTGTGTGGGGGGGTGTAGTATAGTAGTGCTGTGTGGGGGAGGGTGTAGTATAGTAGTGCTGTATGGAGGGGTGTAGTATAGTAGTGCTGTATGGAGGGGGGTGTATAGTAGTGCTGTATGGAGGGGGGGTGTAGTATAGTAGTGCTGTGTATGGGGGGGGGTGTAGTATAGTAGTGCTGTATGTGGGGGAGGGTGTAGTATAGTAGTGCTGTGTGTGGGGGAGGGTGTAGTATAGTAGTACTGTATGGAGGGGGGTGTAGTATGGTATTGCTGTGGAGGGGTGTAGTAGAGTAGTGCTGTATGGGGAGGGTGTAGTATAGTAGTGCTGTATGGAGGGGGGTGTAGTATAGTAGTGCTGTATGTATTGAGGGGGTGTAGTATAGTAGTGCTGTATGGAGGGGGGGGGTGTAGTATAGTAGTGCTGTATGTGGGGGGGGGGGTGTAGTATAGTAGTGCTGTGGGGGGGTGGGAGTGGTGTAGTATAGTAGTGCTGTATGGAGGGGGGGGTGTAGTATACTAGTGCTGTATGGAGGGGGTGTAGTAGAGTAGTGCTGTGTGGAGGAGGGGGTGTAGTTAGTAGTGCTGTATGGTGGTGTAGTATAGTAGTGCTGTATGGAGGGGGTGTAGTATAGTAGTGCTGTATGGAGGGGTGTAGTATAGTAGTGCTGTATGGAGGGGGTGTAGTATAGTAGTGCTGTATGGATGGGGGTGTAGGAGTAGTGCTGTATGGAGGAGGGGGTGTAGTATAGTAGTGCTGTATGGAGGGGGTGTAGTATAGTAGTGCTGTATGGAGGGGTGTAGGTAGTGCTGTATGTAGTATAGTAGTGCTGTATGGAGGGGGTAGTATAGTAGTGCTGTATGGAGGGGTGTAGTATAGTAGTGCTGTATGGATGGGGGTGTAGTATAGTAGTGCTGTATGGAGGAGGGGGTGTAGTATAGTAGTGCTGTATGGAGGGGGGGTAGTATAGTAGTGCTGTATGGAGGGGGTGTAGTATAGTAGTGCTGTATGGAGGGTGGGGGTGTAGTAGTATAGTAGTGCTGTATGGAGGGGGTGTAGTATAGTAGTGCTGTATGGAGGGGGGTGTAGTATAGTAGTGCTGTATGGAGGGGGTGTAGTATAGTAGTGCTGTATGGAGGGGGGGTGTAGTATAGTAGTGCTGTATGGGGGTGTAGTATACTAGTGCTGTATGGAGGGGGGTGTAGTATAGTAGTGCTGTATGGAGGGGTGTAGTATAGTAGTGCTGTATGGGGGGTGTAGTATAGTAGTGCTGTATGGAGGGGTGTAGTATAGTGCTGTATGGAGGGGGTGTAGTATAGTAGTGCTGTATGGAGGGTGGGGGGGTGTAGTATAGTAGTGCTGTATGGAGGGGGGGTGTAGTATAGTAGTGCTGTATGGAGGGGGTGTAGTATAGTAGTGCTGTATGGAGGGGGGTGTAGTATAGTAGTGCTGTATGGGGGGGTGTAGTATAGTAGTGCTGTATGTATGGAGGGGGGGTGTAGTATAGTAGTGCTGTATGGAGGGAGGGGGTGTAGTATAGTAGTGCTGTATGGAGGGGGGTGTAGTATAGTAGTGCTGTATGGGGGGGGGTGTAGTATAGTAGTGCTGTATGGGGGGGGGGTGTAGTATAGTAGTGCTGTATGGATAGTATAGTAGTGGATGGGGGGGTGTAGTATAGTAGTGCTGTATGGAGGGGGTGTAGTATAGTAGTGCTGTATGGGGGGTGTAGTATAGTAGTGCTGTATGGAGGGGGGGTGTAGTATAGTAGTGCTGTATGGAGGGTGTAGTGTAGTGCTGTATGGATAGTAGTGCTGTATGGAGGGGTGTAGTATAGTAGTGCTGTATGGGGGGGGTGTAGTATAGTAGTGCTGTATGGAGGGGGTGTAGTATAGTAGTGCTGTATGGAGGGGGGTGTAGTATAGTAGTGCTGTATGGAGGGGGGGTGTAGTATAGGGGTAGTGCTGTATGTGGGGGAGGGTGTAGTATAGTAGTGCTGTATGGGGGGGTGTAGTATAGTAGTGCTGTATGGAGGGGGGGGGGTGTAGTATGGTAGTGCTGTATGGAGGGGGTGTAGTATAGTAGTGCTGTATGGATGGGGTGTAGTATAGTAGTGCTGTATTGAGGGGGTGTAGTATAGTAGTGCTGTATGGGGGGGTGTAGTATAGTAGTGCTGTATGGAGGGTGTAGTATAGTAGTGCTGTATGGAGGGGGTGTAGTATAGTAGTGCTGTATGGAGGGGGGGTGTAGTATAGTAGTGCTGTATGGAGGGTGTAGTATAGTAGTGCTGTATAGTGTAGTATAGTAGTGCTGTATGGAGGGGGTGTAGTATAGTAGTGCTGTATGGGGGGTGTAGTATAGTAGTGCTGTATGCTGATGGAGGGGGGTGTAGTATAGTAGTGCTGTATGGAGGGGGTGTAGTATAGTAGTGCTGTATGGAGGGGGTGTAGTATAGTAGTGCTGTATGGAGGGGTGTAGTATAGTAGTGTGTAGTATAGTAGTGCTGTATGGGAGGGGGTGTAGTATAGTAGTGCTGTATAGTATAGTAGTGCTGTATGGAGGGGGGTGTAGTATAGTAGTGCTGTATGGAGGTAGTGCTGTATGGAGGGTGTAGTATAGTAGTGCTGTATGGAGGGGTAGGTGTAGTATGGAGGGGGGGTAGTATACTAGTGCTGTATAGTATACTAGTGCTGTATGGAGGGTGTAGTATAGTAGTGCTGTATGGAGTATACTAGTGCTGTATGGGGGTGTAGTATAGTAGTGCTGTATGGAGGGGGTGTAGTATAGTAGTGCTGTATGGAGGGGGTGTAGTATAGTAGTGCTGTATGGGGGGGTGTAGTATAGTAGTGCTGTATGGGGGTGTAGTATAGTAGTGCTGTAGTGCTGTAGTGCTGTATGGAGGGGGTGGGGTAGTAGTATAGTAGTGCTGTATGGAGGGGGTGTAGTATAGTAGTGCTGTATGGAGGGAGGGGGTGTAGTATAGTAGTGCTGTATGGTGTAGTATAGTAGTGCTGTATGGGGGAGGGTGTAGTATAGTAGTGCTGTATGGAGGGGTGTAGTATAGTAGTGCTGTATGGGGGTGTAGTATAGTAGTGCTGTATGGAGGGGGTGTAGTAGTAGTGGTGTGGAGGGTGCTGTATGGAGGGGGTGTAGTATAGTAGTGCTGTATGGAGTGTAGCTAGTGCTGTATGGAGTATAGGTGGTGTATGGGAGGGGTGTAGTATAGTAGTGCTGTATGGAGGGGGGTAGTATAGTAGTGCTGTAGTGGTATGGGGGGTAGTATAGTAGTGCTGTGCTGTATGGATGGGGGGTGTAGTATAGTAGTGCTGTATGGAGGGGGTGTAGTATAGTAGTGCTGTATGGAGGGGGGTATAGTATAGTTGTGCTGTATGGAGGGGGTGTAGTATAGTAGTGCTGTATGGAGGGGGTGTAGGTAGTAGTGCTGTATGGAGGTAGTATAGTAGTGTGTATGGAGTATAGTATTGCTGTATGGGAGGGGGTGTAGTATAGTAGTGCTGTATGGGGGGGGTGTAGTATAGTAGTGCTGTTTGGGGATGGGGGGTGCAGTATAGTGGTGCTGTATGGAGGAGGGGGTGTAGTATAGTAGTGCTGTATGGGGGGGGGGGTGTAGTATAGTAGTGCTGTATGGAGGGGGCTGTGGAGCTGGTGTAAAGACTCTCCCTGTGTGTTTAAAGTGTACTCTGCTGGTGTAAAGACTCTCCCTGTGTGTTTAAAGTGTACTCTGCTGGTGTAAAGACTCTCCCTGTGTGTTTAAAGTGTACTCTGCTGGTGTAAAGACTCTCCCTGTGTGTTTAAAGTGTACTCTGCTGGTGTAAAGACTCTCCCTGTGTGTTTAAAGTGTACTCTGCTGGTGTAAAGACTCTCCCTGTGTGTTTAAAGTGTACTCTTTAAAGTGTACTCTGCTGGTGTAAAGACTCTCCCTGTGTGTTTAAAGTGTACTCTGCTGGTGTAAAGACTCTCCCTGTGTGTTTAAAGTGTACTCTGCTGGTGTAAAGACTCTCCCTGTGTGTTTAAAGTGTACTCTGCTGTGTGTTTAAAGACTAAAGACTCTCCCTGTGTGTTTAAAGTGTACTCTGCTGGTGTAAAGACTCTCCCTGTGTGTTTAAAGTGTACTCTGCTGGTGTAAAGACTCTCCCTGTGTGTTTAAAGTGTACTCTGCTGGTGTAAAGACTCTCCCTGTGTGTTTGTGTGTTTAAAGAAGTGTACTCTGCTGGTGTAAAGACTCTCCCTGTGTGTTTAAAGTGTACTCTGCTGGTGTAAAGACTCTCCCTGTGTGTTTAAAGTGTACTCTGCTGGTGTAAAGACACTCGCTGTGTGTTTAAAGTGTACTCTGCTGGTGTAAAGACTCTCCCTGTGTGTTTAAAGTGTACTCTGCTGGTGTAAAGACTCTCCCTGTGTGTTTAAAGTGTACTCTGCTGGTGTAAAGACTCTCCCTGTGTGTTTAAAGTGTAAAGACTCTGCTGTGTGTTTAAAGTGTAAAGACTCTCCCTGTGTGTTTAAAGTGTACTCTCTGCTGGTGTAAAGACTCTGCTGGTGTCTCCTGTGTGTTTAAAGTGTACTCTGCTGGTGTAAAGACTCTCCCTGTGTGTTTAAAGTGTACTCTGCTGGTGTAAAGACTCTCCCTGTGTGTTTAAAGTGTACTCTGCTGGTGTAAAGACTCTCCCTGTGTGTTTAAAGTGTACTCTGCTGGTGTCTGCTGTGTGTTTTTAAAGACTCTCCCTGTGTGTTTAAAGTGTACTCTGCTGGTGTAAAGACTCTCCCTGTGTGTTTAAAGTGTACTCTGCTGGTGTAAAGACTCTCCCTGTGTGTTTAAAGTGTACTCTGCTGGTGTAAAGACTCTCCCTGTGTGTTTAAAGTGTACTCTGCCAGCCCCAGCAGGGGAGCTGTATTAAACACACACAGCATTATGATTCCCCTTCACCAGGATGCCGTCAGCAACCTCCAAGATGACGGAAGGAGGAGAGTGTGTGTGTGTGTGTATATAAATATATATATATATATAGAAGAGGTCCCAAAGGCTGTGTATTCATGCTGCTTCAAATCTCATTCCTCCCTGGAGACAACTTTTTTACCCACACTCATAGAAACGTGTGTGTGTGTGTGTGTGTGTGTATATATATAGTCCCCCCCCACACACACACAGACACACACCATACACACATATTCATCCCCCACACACACACACTCTCCACCCAGTGACAACAACACTACTCTCCCCCTCTCCAGAATGCAGTCTAAACCGGTGGCTGGTAGCGTCAGTGACGACGTGAACTCATCCCCCATGACCAAATGTTCTCAGTAATCCTCAAGTGCTGCTTGATTAAGAACAAGACCAGTCGTATTAACGCTAGCTGACGGGCCCGCTGCCTCGATTGGCCGGAATATTATTAGAACTCTGCCTGCCGTGAATATTTGTTGTTCATACATTTTAATGCAATTATTCAGCCATTATTACCATGTCATTACTTAGTGCGTTAATTAGAATCCTAGCCTATTGCGGTTGTGTACAAGGCTTATGTCTGGAGGTTGGCTGGTTGGCTGGCTGGCTGGTTGGCTGGTGGGCTGGCTGGTTTGCTGGCTGGCTGGTTGGCTGGCTGGTTGCCTGGCTGGCTGGTTGGTTGTCTGGCTGGCTGGTTGGCTGGTTGGCTGGCTGGTTGGCTGGCTGGTTGGCTGGCTGGTTGGCTGGCTGGTTGGCTGGTTGCCTGGCTGGTTGGCTGGCTGGTTGGCTGGCTGGTTGGCTGGTTGCCTGGCTGGCTGGCTGGTTGGTTGGCTGGTTGGCTGGCTGGCTGGTTGGCTCCGGCTGTACTCTGTCAGACATGAATCATTCATATTCAGTAGGAAAGAATGGAAGGATCGAGAAACCTGGCCTCAGGGCTCTGTCCCAAATGGCAACCTACTCCCTAAGGGCCTGCCATGCCAAATAATGTCCTCCGCCCCCCTCCCCTGTACCACCTGGGCTCAGGGCTCTGTCCCAAATGAAAGCCTACTCCCTAAGGGCCTGCCATGCCAAATAATGTCCTCCGCCCCCCTTCCCTGTACCACCTGGGCTCAGGGCTCTGTCCCAAATGAAAACCTACTCCCTAAGGGCCTGCCATGCCAAATAATGTCCTCCGCCCCCCTCCCCTGTACCACCTGGGCTCAGGGCTCTGTCCCAAATGAAAGCCTACTCCCTAAGGGCCTGCCATGCCAAATAATGTCCTCCGCCCCCCTCCCCTGTACCACCTGGGCTCAGGGCTCTGTCCCAAATGACAGCCTACTCCCTAAGGGCCTGCCATGCCAAATAATGTCCTCCGCCCTCCTCCACTGTACCACCTGGGCTCAGGGCTCTGTCCCAAATGAAAGCCTACTCCCTAAGGGCCTGCCATGCCAAATAATGTCCTCCGCCCCCCTCCCCTGTACCACCTGGGCTCAGGGCTCTGTCCCAAATGAAAGCCTACTCCCTAAGGGCCTGCCATGCCAAATAATGTCCTCCGCCCCCCTCCCCTGTACCACCTGGGCTCAGGGCTCTGTCCCAAATGGCAACCTACTCCCTAAGGGCCTGCCATGCCAAATAATGTCCTCCGCCCCCCTCCCCTGTACCACCTGGGCTCAGGGCTCTGTCCCAAATGAAAGCCTACTCCCTAAGGGCCTGCCATGCCAAATAATGTCCTCCGCCCCCCAAAAAAGTGTCCCCCTCTGCAACAATGGCATTCCAGAAACGGTTAGCGTCTGTTGCTATAACAACGGTGTGATGACCTAATGATTAGAACTTTGGAGATCGTTACAGCCTGAATGACCTTCTGTTCATCATCACTATTTAAACCAGGCTGATTTCCACAACACTTTTGCTGTTTAAACAACTTTTGTTTTGAGCTAATGAAATGAAAACACGAATTCCAAATACGTTCGGGGACCTTGTTAACGTTACAATATGAAATCCATGTCTTAATAGACGTTACTACGTTTCAGAAATGGAAAAGAAAAACGTGTAAATCTACTTGCAACGGACGCTTTGGTTCATTACGTAATCTTTTTGTAAATTCTGGTCCAATGTGAAAAGGAATAGAGCACTATTTGGCATGACAGGCCCTGGTCCAATGTGAAAAGGAATAGAGCACTATTTGGCATGACAGGCCCTGGTCCAATGTGAAAAGGAATAGAGCACTATTTGGCATGACAGGCCCTGGTCCAATGTGAAAAGGAATAGAGCACTATTTGGCATGACAGGCCCAATGTGAAAAGGAATAGAGCACTATTTGGCATGACAGGCCCTGGTCCAATGTGAAAAGGAATAGAGCACTATTTGGCATGACAGGCCCTGGTCCAATGTGAAAAGGAATAGAGCACTATTTGGCATGACAGGCCCTGGTCCAATGTGAAAAGGAATAGAGCACTATTTGGGACAAAACCCTGATAAACATTCACCCCCTCGTTGCAATACACATTGCAAAACAAGGTGTCCTTTAAATCATACATCATTATACGATTGGTACGTTAAACAACAACTAGTATTCTATCCTAATGCCCTGGTGTTCTATCTTGTCTATTAGATTATATTCACTGTGATGCTTTCTCACTGGTTACAACAGACAGAAGAGACAATCACTACACTACAGGCATTGAATAAAAAGCACATGTTTTTCTGAGAAGGTGAAAGGGAGGGAGGGAGGGAGAGAGGTGGAGGGGAGGGAGAGAGGTGAAGGGGAAGGAGGGAGGTGAAGGGGAGGGAGGGAGGTGAAGGGGAGGGAGGGAGGTGAAGGGAGGGAGGTGAAGGGGGGGAGGGAGGGGAGGGGAGGAGGGGTGAAGGGGAGGGAGAGGGGTGAAGGGGGTGAAGGGGTGGGGGGAGAGAGGTGAAGGGGGGAGGGAGGTGAAGGGGAGGGAGAGAGGTGAAGGGGAGGGAGAGAGGTGAAGGGAGGGAGATGAAGGGGAGGGAGGGATGTGAAGGGGAGGGGGAGGGAGGTGAAGGGGAGAGAGGTGAAGGGGGAGGTGAAGGGGGGGGTGAAGGGGAGAGGTGAAGGGGGAGAGGTGAAGGGGGAGGTGAAGGGGAGGGAGAGAGGTGAAGGGGGGGGGGGGAGGGAAGGGGAGGTGAAGGGGGAGAGAGGTGAAGGGGAGGAGAGAGGTGAAGGGGAGGGAGGGAGGGAGGTGAAGGGGAGGGAGGGAGGGAGGTGGGAGGGAGGGAGGAGGTGAAGGGGAGGGAGGGAGGGGGGAGGGAGGTGAAGGGGGAGAGGGAGGGAGATGAGGGGGGGAGGGATGTGAAGGGGGGGGGGGGAGGTGAAGGGGGGAGGGTGAAGGGGAGAGGGAGGGAGGGGAGGTGAAGGGGAGGGAGGGAGAGGAGGTGAAGGGGAGGGGAGGGGAGGGAGGGGGAGGGAGGGAGGGAGGGAAGGTGGAGGGGAGGGGGGGAGGGGAGGGAGGTGAAGGGGAGGGAGGGAGGGAGGTGAAGGGGGAGGGAGGGAGGGGGGAGGGAGGGAGGGAGGGAGGGAGGGAGGAGGGAGGAGGGAGAGGTGAAGGGGAGGAGGGAGGGAGGGGAGGGAGGGAGGGGAGGTGAAGGGGAGGGGGAGGGGGAGGGAGGTGAAGGGAGGGAGGGAGGGAGGGGGAGAGGAGGGAGGGGGAGGGAAGGAGGAGGGGAGGGAAGGGGAGGGGGGGAGGGAGGTGAAGGGGAGGGAGGGAGGTGAAGGGGAGGGAGGATAATTATTGATTTGAAATAAGAAAGGACTCAACCTTGCGCAGCAGTGAAGACAGCATGGATAGCTACCAGACTAGTTAATGATGCTCTCTGGCTGTTAGGACAAGGCCTCACCCTGAGACCAGACTATCGATTTGAAACAGATAAACTGAGTAACCCTTTGTGAAAGCTTTAACAAATCATTTAATTGTGGTGAAAAACAACAATATTCCGCATCACCCTCTCCTCCTCCCATCACCCTCTCCTTTCCTCCTCCCATCACCCTCTCCTTTCCTCCTCCCATCACCCTCTCCTTTCCTCCCTCCACCCTCTCTTTCCTCCTCCCATCACCCTCTCCTCTCCTCCTCCCATCACCCTCTCCTCTCCTTTCCTTCTCCCATCACCCTCTCCTTTCCTCCTCCCATCACCCTCTCCTTTCCTCCTCCCATCACCCTCTCCTTTCCTCCTCCCATCACCCTCTCCTTTCCTCCTCCCATCACCCTCTCCTTTCCTCCTCCTTTCCTCCTCCCATCACCCTCTCCTTTCCTCCTCCCATCACCCTCTCCTTTCCTCCCAGCATCACCCTCTCATTTTCTCCTCCCATCACCCTCTCCTCTCCTCCTCCCATCACCCTCTCCTCTCCTCCTCCCATCACCCTCTCCTTTCCTTCTCCCATCACCCTCTCCTTTCCTCCTCCCATCACCCTCTCCTTTCCTCCTCCCATCACCCTCTCCTTTCCTCCTCCCATCACCCTCTCCTTTCCTCCTCCCATCACCCTCTCCTTTCCTCCTCCCATCACCCTCTCCTCTCCTCCTCCCATCACCCTCTCCTCTCCTCTCCTCCTCCCATCACCCTCTCCTCTCCTCCTCCCATCACCCTCTCATTTTCTCCTCCCATCACCCTCTCATTTTCTCCTCCCATCACCCTCTCCTTTCCTCCTCCCTTCACCCTCTCCTTTCCTCCCAGCATCACCCTCTCCTTTCCTCCCATCACCCTCTCCTTTCCTCCCAGCATCACCCTCTCATTTTCTCCTCCCATCACCCTCTCCTTTCCTCCTCCCATCACCCTCTCCTTTCCTCCCAGCATCACCCTCTCCTTTCCTCCCATCACCCTCTCCTTTCCTCCCAGCATCACCCTCTCATTTTCTCCTCCCATCACCCTCTCCTTTCCTCCTCCCATCACCCTCTCCTTGGATGTGTCCCAAATGGCATCCTATTCCCTACATAGTGCATTACTTTTGACCAGGGGCCGTCTGTAGTTCACTATACACAGCCTTTAAACTAAACTCTGGACCTCAAAGCCAGTCCCACTGAATTTTTTAATTGTTCCCCTCTAGGTAGGTGATTTCCCTCTAAACTGGGACTGATTTAGACCTGGGACACCAGGTAGGTGATTCCCCTTTAATCAGGGACTGATTTAGACCTGGGATAAATATATCCTCGCTCTCCCTGTCCCCTGTATGACCTATAACCTCGCTCTCCCTGTCCCCTGTATGACCTATGACCTCGCTCTCCCCTGTATGACCTATGACCTCGCTCTCCCCTGTATGACCTATGACCTCACTCTCCCCTGTATGACCTATGACCTCGCTCTCCCCTGTATGACCTATGACCTCGCTCTCCCCTGTATGACCTATGACCTCGCTCTCCCCTGTATGACCTATGACCTAGCTCTCCCCTGTATGACCTATGACCTCCCCTGTATGACCTAAACCATGACTGTGCATCAGCCCTGTATGACCTATGACCTCGCTCTCCCCTGTATGACCTAAACCATGACTGTGCATCAGACCTGTATGACCTATGACCTTGCTCTCCCCTGTATGACCTAAACCATGACTGTCCATCAGACCTGTATGACCTATGACCTCGCTCTCCCCTGTATGACCTAAACCATGACTGTCCATCAGCCCTGTATGACCTATGACCTCGCTCTCCCCTGTATGACCTAAACCATGACTGTGCATCAGCCCTGTATGACCTATGACCTCTCTCTCCCCTGTATGACCTATGACCTCGCTCTCCCCTGTAGGACCTATGACGTGGTTTTCACCTATATGACCTATGACCTCGCTCTCCCCTGTATGACCTATGACCTCGCTCTCCCCTGTATGACCTATGACCTCGCTCTCCCCTGTATGACCTAAACCATGACTGTGCATCAGCCCTGTATGACCTATGACCTTGCTCTCCCCTGTATGACCTAAACCATGACTGTGCATCAGCGCTGTATGACCTATGACCTCGCTCTCCACTGTATGACCTAAACCATGACTGTGCATCAGCCCTGTATGACCTATGACCTCTCTCTCCCCTGTATGACCTAAACCATGACTGTGCATCAGCCCTGTATGACCTATGACCTCTCTCTCCCCTGTATGACCTATGACCTCGCTCTCCCCTGTATGACCTAAACCATGACTGTGCATCAGCCCTGTATGACCTATGACCTCTCTCTCCCCTGTAGGACCTATGACGTGGTTTTCACCTATATGACCTATGACCTCGCTATCCCCTGTATGACCTATGACCTCGCTCGCCCCTGTATGACCTATGACCTCGCTCTCCCCTGTATGACCTAAACCATGACTGTGCATCAGCCCTGTATGACCTATGACCTCGCTCTCCCCTGTATGACCTATGACCTCGCTCTCCCCTGTATGACCTAAACCATGACTGTGCATCAGCCCTGTATGACCTATGACCTTGCTCTCCCCTGTATGACCTAAACCATGACTGTGCATCAGCCCTGTATGACCTATGACCTCGCTCTCCCCTGTATGACCTAAACCATGACTGCATCAGCCCTGTATGACCTATGACCTCTCTCTCCCCTGTATGACCTATGACCTCGCTCTCCCCTCTATGACCTATGACGTGGTTTTCACCTATATGACCTATGACCTCGCTCTCCCCTGTATGACCTAAACCATGACTGTGCATCAGCCCTGTATGACCTATGACCTCGCTCTCCCCTGTATGACCTATGACCTCGCTCTCCCCTGTATGACCTAAACCATGACTGTGCATCAGCCCTGTATGACCTATGACCTCGCTCTCCCCTGTATGACCTATGACCTCGCTCTCCCCTGTATGACCTAAACCATGACTGTGCATCAGCCCTGTATGACCTATGACCTTGCTCTCCCCTGTATGACCTAAACCATGACTGTGCATCAGCCCTGTATGACCTATGACCTCGCTCTCCCCTGTATGACCTAAACCATGACTGTGCATCAGCCCTGTATGACCTATGACCTCTCTCCCCTGTATGACCTATGACCTCGCTCTCCCCTGTAGGACCTATGACGTGGTTTTCACCTATATGACCTATGACCTCCCTATCCCCTGTATGACCTATGACCTTGCTCTCCCCTGTATGACCGATGACCTCGCTCTCCCCTGTATGACCTATGACCTCGCTCTCCCCTGTATGACCTATGACCTTGCTCTCCCCTGTATGACCTATGACCTCTCTCCCCTGTATGACCTATGACCTCTCTCCCCTGTATGACCTATGACCTCGCTCTCCCCTGTATGACCTATGACCTCCATCTCCCCTGTATGACCTATGACGTGGCTCTCCCCTGTATGACCTATGACCTCTCTCTCCCCTGTATGACCTATGACCTCGCTCTCCCCTGTAGGACCTATGACGTGGTTTTCACCTATATGACCTATGACCTCCCTATCCCCTGTATGACCTATGACCTCGCTCTCCCCTGTATGACCTATGACCTCGCTCTCCCCTGTATGACCTATGACCTCACGCTCCCCTGTATGACCTAAACCATGACTGTGCATCAGCCCTGTATGACCTATGACCTCGCTCTCCCCTGTATGACCTAAACCATGACTGTGCATCAGCCCTGTATGACCTATGACCTCGCTCTCTGTGCATCAGCCCTGCCACCTAAGTACTACTAACAATATATATTGTATTTGTACAGCGCTTTTAATTTACAAACAGAAATCCAAACGTTTTACATTGTGAGCAACCATTAAAAAAGAGGCTTTAAACATAAAGCAGGAATTAGAAAGATAGCTAGTGGCCCTAGTACTATACCGGATACGCAGAATATAAAGAGGAAAGCTGTCTGCAGACTACCAATACAACAAACACTGGCTCAGAGAGGAATCTAATCATTCTAGAACCAGTCTCTGCTCTCTACTTCAGATGACTAGCTGTTGAAACTGGGATTATCCAAGTCTTTTAACAGTATTTGTCCCTTGTGTGTGTGTTGTGTTACTAGATGGAGCTGCTTGGCCCTCTTCAGATGTGCCTATCCCTGTAGTTGGAGCTGAGATAATTACCTGATCCTTTACAGTGTCCCCTACTCCCTGAGAGAGGAGGGGAGAGAAGAGTGCCCCCGACTCCCTGAGAGAGGAGGGGAGAGAAGAGGAGGAGAGCGAGAGGGAGAGAGAAAAGGAGAGAGAGGGAGGATTAGCAATTTGCCGTTTCTCCTCCACTGATTGGGGACGGAACGTTTGATCATGTTGTCCTTCCTGTCCCAGTGACCTTGTGATTTGTAAGCTGTTTAAACGCAAATGAGGCAATTAAATAAGCTGGGGTGGCTCGCTAGGCCAGAAGGAGAGGGGAGTGGGTGGCTCGCTAGACCAGAAGGAGAGGGGAGTGGGTGCTGGGGTGGACAGAGGGAGAGGGGAGTGGGTGCTGGGGTGGACAGAAGGAGAAGGTGTGGGTGGCTCGCAAGGACAGAAGGAGATGGGAGTGGGTGCTGGTGTGGCTCGCTAGGACAGAAGGAGAGGGGAGTGGGTGCTGGGGTGGCTCACTAGGACAGAAGGAGAGGGGAGTGGGTGGCTCGCTAGGACAGAAGGAGAGGGGTGTGGGTGGCTCGCTAGGACAGAGGGAGAGGGGAGTGGGTGCTGGGGTGGCTCGCTAGGCCAGAAGTAGAGGGGAGTGTGTGGCTCACTAGGACAGAAGGAGAGGGGAGTGGGTGGCTCGCTAGGACAGAAGGAGAGGGGAGTGTGTGCTGGGGTGGCTCACTAGGACAGAAGGAGAGGGGAGTGGGTGCTGGGGTGGCTCACTAGGACAGAAGGAGAGGGGAGTGGGTGGCTCGCTAGGACAGAAGGAGATGGGAGTGGGTGGCTCACTAGGACAGAAGGAGAGGGGAGTGGGTGCTGGGGTGGGGAGAGGGTGTGGGTGGCTCGCTAGGACAGAAGGAGATGGGAGTGTGTGCTGGGGTGGACAGAGGGAGAGGGGAGTGGGTGCTGGGGTGGCTCGCTAGGCCAGAAGGAGAGGGGAGTGGGTGGCTCGCTAGGCCAGAAGGAGAGGGGAGTGGGTTGCTCGCTAGGCCAGAAGGAGAGGGGAGTGGGTGGCTCGCTAGACCAGAAGGAGAGGGAGTGGGTGCTGGGGTGGACAGAGGGAGAGGGGAGTGGGTGCTGGGGTGGACAGAAGGAGAAGGTGTGGGTGGCTCGCAAGGACAGAAGGAGATGGGAGTGGGTGCTGGTGTGGCTCGCTAGGACAGAAGGAGATGGGAGTGGGTGCTGGGGTGGCTCGCTAGGACAGAGGGAGAGGGGAGTGGGTGCTGGGGTGGCTCGCTAGGACAGAAGGAGAGGGGAGTGGGTGCTGGGGTGGCTCGCTAGGACAGAGGGAAGTGGGTGCTGGGGTGGCTCGCTAGGACAGAAGGAGAGGGGAGTGGGTGCTGGGCTGGCCATTAGAGATGAATTACCTCTGTGTGGCACTCAGACACGCGGATAACTAATTTCAGCTGGACCACGACCATTAGTCGTTACCGACCGGCAAGCGTGTCAACAAGACCAATCCAATCTAGCCATTGATTAACGGTGGCTTGGTCTTTCTGTGGAATCACTTGATGGGGATATTAGTGCACTCGTCCTGTCAGATTGTGTAACATCAAAGGGGGATGAAGAGTACTCGGGTAAATGGGGTTTTCTTCCGGAAGAGATTTAGAAGAGCAAATGTTGAATTATTACCTTGTGTAAATAATCTACTTCCTGTTTTTCTTTTTGAGGGGGGAAGGTGGAAGAGGAGCTCATCATGAGTCAACTAGAGGAGAGAGAAAAGACCGGGAGGGGGGCACAGAGGGAAGAGGGGGATAGAGAGGAGGTATTCATGTGTCATCTAGAGGAGAGAGAAAAGACCGGGAGGGGGGCACAGAGGGAAGAGGGGGATAGAGAGGAGGTATTCATGAGTCATCTAGAGGAGAGAGAAAAGACCAGGGGGGGGCACAGAGGGAAGAGGGGGATAGAGAGGAGGTATTCATGAGTCATCTAGAGGAGAGAGAAAGACAAAGGGGAAGAGAGGAAGAGACCGAGGTAGGAAGGTCAAGCGAGGGAGAAGAGGAACTCATCATGAGTCATTTAGAGGAGTGGTTCCCGAACTGTGCCACCCCCCTCCCTTCCCAATAAAAATGACTCAGTCTGGCTTTAATCCTCCTGAAAGCTGTGATAATAGAATGCAGAAGGTGACATTTAGAAATGAGGTTGTGTATCATCAGTTCCTCTTGTCCTGTCAGTCATTACAAACCTTAGAGAGATATTTATAACTTGTCAGAAATGTACAGATTTTGTTATTTAGTTTTTTTGGCCCTTATGTCTTGTTGAGAATTCTCTCCACCAACAAGAGGGGTGTGTCATGATCAGTGCTTGTCCTCATAGACATGGCGGGAGCACCTACACGATGTTCCCCGATGCTGGAAGGTTTGGGAACCCCTAGAGAGAGAGAGACAGAGAGGGGGGAGAGACAGAGAGGGAAGGGAGGGGGAGAGACAGAGAGGGAAGGGAGGGGAGAGACAGAGAGGGGGAGAGACAGAGAGGGAAGGGAGGGGGAGAGACAGAGAGGGAAGGGAGGGGAGAGACAGAGAGGGAAGGGAGGGGGAGAGACAGACAGGGAAGGGAGGGGGAGAGACAGAGAGGGAAGGGAGGGGGAGAGACAGAGGGAAGGGAGGGGAGAGACAGAGAGGGAAGGGAGGGGGAGAGACAGAGAGGGAAGGGAGGGGGAGAGACAGTGAGGGAAGGGAGGGGGAGAGACACGGAGGGGGAGAGAGGTTACACAGGGTAGGACTTTATCTTGTTACTCCTTATGGCTAATACGACGGGAACTCTTATCCACAGAATAGAAACATGACGTGTGGCATGTCACTGGAGCTGACCAGATCTTCCAATCAGAGGTCACTGGGTGTGGCATGTCACTGGAGCTGTCCAGATGTTCCAATCAGAGGTCACTGGGTGTGGCATGTCACTGGAGCTGTCCAGATCTTCCAATCAGAGGTCACTGGGTGTGGCATGTCACTGGAGCTGTCCAGATGTTCCAATCAGAGGTCACTGGGTGTGGCATGTCACTGGAGCTGTCCAGATGTTCCAATCAGAGGTCACTGGGTGTGGCATGTCACTGGAGCTGTCCAGATGTTCCAATCAGAGGTCACTGGGTATGGCATGTCACTGGAGCTGTCCAGATGTTCCAATCAGAGGTCACTGGAGCTGTCCAGATGTTCCAATCAGAGGTCACTGGGTGTGGCATGTCACTGGAGCTGTCCAGATGTTCCAATCAGAGGTCACTGGGTGTGGCATGTCACTGGAGCTGTCCAGATGTTCCAATCAGAGGTCACTGGGTGTGGCATGTCACTGGAGCTGTCCAGATGTTCCAATCAGAGGTCACTGGGTGTGGCATGTCACTGGAGCTGTCCAGATGTTCCAATCAGAGGTCACTGGGTGTGGCATGTCACTGGAGCTGTCCAGATCTTCCAATCAGAGGTCACTGGGTGTGGCATGTCACTGGAGCTGTCCAGATCTTCCAATCAGAGGTCACTGGGTGTGGCATGTCACTGGAGCTGTCCAGATGTTCCAATCAGAGGTCACTGGGTATGGCATGTCACTGGAGCTGTCCAGATGTTCCAATCAGAGGTCACTGGAGCTGTCCAGATGTTCCAATCAGAGGTCACTGGGTGTGGCATGTCACTGGAGCTGTCCAGATGTTCCAATCAGAGGTCACTGGGTGTGGCATGTCACTGGAGCTGTCCAGATGTTCCAATCAGAGGTCACTGGGTGTGGCATGTCACTGGAGCTGTCCAGATGTTCCAATCAGAGGTCACTGGGTGTGGCATGTCACTGGAGCTGTCCAGATGTTCCAATCAGAGGTCACTGGGTGTGGCATGTCACTGGAGCTGTCCAGATCTTCCAATCAGAGGTCACTGGGTGTGGCATGTCACTGGAGCTGTCCAGATGTTCCAATCAGAGGTCACTGGGTGTGGCATGTCACTGGAGCTGTCCAGAGGCTCAAACAAAGTAGACCTATCCTCCACTGCTCTCTGCAGGGTCAGGGGTCAGGTCTGCAGGGTGAGGGGATCAGGCAGAGTTGGAGGCAGGTCTGCAGGGTGAGGGGGTCAGTCAGTGTTGGGGTCAGGTCTGCAGGGTGAGGGGATCAGGCAGAGTTGGAGGCAGGTCTGCAGGGTGAGGGGGTCAGTCAGTGTTGGGGTCAGGTCTGCAGGGTGAGGGGATCAGGCAGAGTTGGAGGCAGGTCTGCAGGGTGAGGGGATCAGGCAGAGTTGGAGGCAGGTCTGCAGGGTGAGGGGGTCAGTCAGTGTTGGGGTCAGGTCTGCAGGGTGAGGGGATCAGGCAGAGTTGGAGGCAGGTCTGCAGGGTGAGGGGTCAGTCAGTGTTGGGGGCAGGGCTGCAGGGTGAGGGGTCAGGCAGAGTTGGGGGCAGGTCTGCAGGGTGAGGGGATCAGGCAGAGTTGGAGGCAGGTCTGCAGGGTGAGGGGGTCAGTCAGTGTTGGGGGCAGGTCTGCAGGGTGAGGGGGTCAGGCAGAGTTGGGGGCAGGTCTGCAGGGTGAGGGGGTCAGGCAGAGTTGGGGGCAGGTCTGCAGGGTGAGGGGGGTCAGGCAGAGTTGGGGGCAGGTCTGCAGGGTGAGGGGTCAGGCAGAGTTGAGGGCAGGTCTGCAGGGTGAGGGGGTCATGCAGAGTTGGAGGCAGGTCTGCAGGGTGAGGGGGTCAGGCAGAGTTGGGGGCAGGTCGGCTACTTGTTTCAAGAATTAGAGAGGGCTGTGAGTCAGTGTTCAGGAGAGGGAAGGGTTTTCTAAAGATATTTTACTGACATTTTAACCCATCTCAATTTGTGTCTTACCTTGAGGAGATTTGACTTTCTAAGAATTGTAATACAAGCTCTACAGAAAGCCATGTGAAGTAGCCTAAACAATGTAAAGAATTAGCCAACGTTTCTGCCAACTGTCCCTTTAAGAGAGTGAGATGGAAATGGTTTTTCTCCTGTCCGCAATTGGCTGTGGGGGCCTTTAACTGTCTGTACTGTGGGATCACATGATATCTGTGGGTGTAAAGGTCCCAAGGCAGCTGCTGCTTTTCGGGAGGGATTTTGGAGAGAGGTGTTTGTCCTACACAGAGCAGAGCAGGGCTGAGCCGGGGCCCCGTGCTGTCTCTATGAGCATGGGGCCCCGTGCTGTCTCTATGAGCATGGGGCCCCGTGCTGTCTCTATGAGCATGGGGCCCCGTGCTGTCTCTATGAGTATGGGGCCCCGTGATGTCTCTATGAGCATGGGGCCCCGTGAGGGCTCTATGAGAAGGGGCCCATGCTGTCTCTATGAGAAGGGGCCCATGCTGTCTCTATGAGAAGGGGCCCATGCTGTCTCTATGAGAAGGGGCCCATGCTGTCTCTATGATAAGGGGCCCATGCTGTCTCTATGAGAAGGGGCCCATGCTGTCTCTATGAGAAGGGGCCCATGCTGTCTCTATGAGAAGGGGCCCATGCTGTCTCTATGAGAAGGGGCCCATGTTGTCTCTATGAGAAGGGGCCCATTCTGTCTTAAACTCTACTCTGAAAGGTGGGGCAAAAACTTCCTCTACTTTTAGGGAAAAAAGCTGAAGTCCTCAGAAGCGGTGAATTTGGGAGTCCCATGTTCTAAACACCTACCGCTCCCTCTCCTCCTCTCTCTCCTCTCTCCTCCTCTCTCCCCTCTCCTCCTCTCTCCCCTCTCCTCCTCTCTTTCTCCTCTCTCCCCTCTCCTCCTCTCTTTCTCCTCTCTCCCCTCTCCTCTCTCCTCCTCTCTTTCTCCTCTCTCCCCTCTCCTCCTCTCTTTCTCCTCTCTCCCCTCTCCTCTCTTTCTCCTCTCTCCCCTCTCCTCCTCTCTTTCTTCTCTCTCCCCTCTCCTCCTCTCTTTCTTCTCTCTCCCCTCTCCTCCTCTCTTTCTCCTCTCTCCCCTCATCTCTCCTCTCTCCCATCTCCCCTCTCCTCCTCTCTTTCTCCTCTCTCCCCTCTCCTCCTCTCTTTCTCATCTCTTTCTCCTCTCTCCCCTCTCCTCCTCTCTTTCTCCTCTCTCCTCCTCTCTTTCTCCTCTCTCCCCTCACCTCTCTTTCTCCTCTCTCCTCCTCTCTTTCTCCTCTCTCCCCTCACCTCCTCTCTTTCTCCTCTCTCCCCTCTCCTCTCTTTCTCCTCTCTCCCCTCTCCTCCTCTCTCCTCCTCTCTTTCTCCTCTCTCCCCCTCTTTCCCTTCTCTCCCCTCCCCTCTTTCTCCTCTCTCCCCCTCTTTCCCTTCTCTCCCCTCCCCTCTCCTCTCTCCCCTCTCATCTCTCCTCCTCTCTTTCTCCTCTCTCCCCTCACCTCTCTTTCTCCTCTCTCCTCCTCTCTTTCTCCTCTCTCCCCTCACCTCCTCTCTTTCTCCTCTCTCCCCTCTCCTCTCTTTCTCCTCTCTCCCCTCTCCTCCTCTCTTTCTTCTCTCTCCCCTCTCCTCCTCTCTTTCTCCTCTCTCCCCTCATCTCTCCTCTCTCCCATCTCCCCCCTCTCCTCCTCTCTTTCTCCTCTCTCCCCTCTCCTCCTCTCTTTCTCATCTCTTTCTCCTCTCTCCCCTCTCCTCCTCTATTTCTCCTCTCTCCTCCTCTCTTTCTCCTCTCTCCCCTCACCTCTCTTTCTCCTCTCTCCTCCTCTCTTTCTCCTCTCTCCCCTCACCTCCTCTCTTTCTCCTCTCTCCCCTCTCCTCCTCTCATTCTCCTCTCTCCCCTCTCCTCTCATTCTCCTCTCTCCCCTCTCCTCTCATTCTCCTCTCTCCCCTCTCCTCCTCTCTCCTCCTCTCATTCTCCTCTCTCCTCCTCTCATTCTCCTCTCTCCCCTCTCCTCTCTTTCTCCTCTCTCCGCTCTCCTCCTCCTCTCTCCTCTCTCCGCTCTCCTCCTCCTCTCTCCTCTCTTTCTCCTTTCTCCCCTCTCCTCTCTTTCCTCTCTCCCCTCTCCTCTCTTTCTCCTCTCTCCTCCTCTCATTCTCCTCTCTCCTCCTCTCATTCTCATCCTCTCATTCTCCTCTCTCCTCCTCTCTCCTCCTTTCATTCTCCTCTCATTCTCATCCTCTCATTCTCCTCTTTCCTCTCTCCTCCTCTCTCCTCCTCTCATTCTCCTCTCTCCTCCTCTCATTCTCATCCTCTCATTCTCCTCTCTCCTCCTCTCTCCTCCTCTCATTCTCCTCTCTCCTCCTCTCATTCTCCTCTTTCCTCTCATTCTCCTCTTTCCTCTCTCCTCCTCTCATTCTCCTCTCTCCTCCTCTCATTCTCATCCTCTCATTCTCCTCTCTCCTCCTCTCTCCTCCTCTCATTCCCCTCTCTCCTCCTCTCATTCTCCTCTTTCCTCTCTCCTCCTCTCTCCTCCTCTCATTCTCCTCTCTCCTCCTCTCTCCTCCTCTCATTCCCCTCTCTCCTCCTCTCATTCTCCTCTTTCCTCTCTCCTCCTCTCATTCTCCTCTCTCCTCCTCTCATTCTCGTCCTCTCATTCTCCTCTCTCCTCCTCTCTCGTCCTCTCATTCTCCTCTCTCCTCCTCTCATTCTCATCCTCTCATTCTCCTCTTTCCTCTCTCCCCTCTCCTCTCTTTCTCCTCTCTCCTCCTCTCATTCTCCTCTCTCCTCCTCTCATTCTCCTCTCTCCTCCTCTCATTCTCCTCTCTCCTCCTCTCTCATCCTCTCATTCTCCTCTCTCCTCCTCTCATTCTCCTCTCCTCCTCTCATTCTCCTCTCATTCTCCTCTCTCCTCCTCTCTCCTCCTCTCATTCTCCTCTTTCCTCTCTCCTATCTCTCCTCTCAATTCAATTGAAGGGCTGTATTGGCATGGTAAACATATTATAACATTGCCAAAGCAAGTGAAGTAGATACTATACAAAAGTGAAATAAACAATAAAAATTAACAGTAAACATTACACACTCACAGACGTTCCAAAGAATAAAGACATTTCAAATGTCATATTATGTCTATATGCAGTGTTGTAACGATGTGCAAATAGTAAAGTAGAAAATGGAAAATAAACATAAATATAGGTTGTATTTACAATGGTGTTTGTTCTTCACTGGTTGCCCCTTTCTTGTGGCAACAGGTTACACATCTTGCTGCTGTGATGGCACACTGTGGAATTTCACCCAGTAGATTTGGGAGTTTATCAAAATCGGGTTTGTTTTCGAATTCTTTGTGGGTCTGTGTAATCTGAGGGTAATATGTCTCTCTAATATGGTCATACATTGGACAGGAGGTTAGGAAGTGCAGCTCAGTTTCCACCTCATTTTGTGGGCAGTGTGCACATAGCCTGTCTTCTCTTGAGAGCCAGGTATGCCTACGACGGTCTTTCTCAATAGCAAGGTTATGCTCACTGCTTCTGTACATAGTCAAACCTTTCCTTAATTTTGGGTCAGTCACCGTGGTCAGGTATTCTGCCACTGAATACTCTCTGTTTAGGGCCAAATAGCATTCTAGTCTGCTCTGTTTTTTTTGTTAATTTGTTCTGATGTGTCAAGTAATTTATCTTTTAGTTTTCTCATGATTTGGTTGGGTCTAATTGTGTTGCTGTCCTGGGGCTCTGTGGGGTGTGTTTGTGAAAAGAGACCCCACAGCTTAATTCTGCTCTGCATCCCCCCCCCTCCTCTTTCTCCTCCCCCCTCCTCTCTCTCCCTTCTCTTCCTCTCTCTCACCTCTCTCTCCTCTCTCTGATTCTTCATTTTGTTCATAATTCATAACAGGTATCTCTGTCTGAGTTTTCCCTCTCTTCAACTTTTAGCATATTTTCCACTTGCATGGAAGGTTTTACCCTTTTTATTGGGAACATGCAGCCCTAGGTTACTGAGTAGACCTCTCTCTGCTGAGAGACATGATGATATGCAGGCTTCACTTTGAAGCAAAAGGGTTACTTTCACACTTCCTGGAAAGCCAGACATTCCTAGTTAAACCAAGAGATCCGAGTGGCGCAGTGGTCTAAGGCACTGCATCAAATCAAACTTTATTAGTCACATGCGCCGAATACAACAAGTGTAGACGTCACCGTGAAATGCTTTACTTACAAGCCCTTAACCAACAGTTCAGTTCAAGAAGAAGAAAATATTTACCAAATAGGCTATAATAAAAATAAAAGTAAAAAGTAACACAATAAGAATAACAAAAAATGAGGCAAAATACAGGGGGTACCGGTACCGAGTCAGTGTGGAGGCTATATACAGGGGGTACCGGTACAGAGTCAATGTGGAGGCTATATACAGGGGGTACCGGTACAGAGTCAATGTGGAGGCTATATACAGGGGGTACCGGTACCGAGTCAGTGTGGAGGCTATATACAGGGGGTACCGGTACAGAGTCAGTGTGGAGGCTATATACAGGGGGTACCGGTACCGAGTCAATGTGGAGGCTATATACAGTGGGTACCGGTACCGATTTCAATGTGGAGGCTATATACAGGGGGTACCGGTACCGAGTCAGTGTGGAGGCTATATACAGGGGGTACCGGTACAGAGTCAATGTGGAGGCTATATACAGGGGGTACCGAGTCAGTGTGCGGGGAACAGGTCAGGGTTCCATAGCCGAACAGTTAAAACTGGTGCAGCAGCACGGCCAGGTGGTTTCATCAGACCAGATGACATTTCTCCAAAAAGTATGATCTTTGTCCCCATGTGCAGCTGCAAAGAGTAGTCTGGCTTTTTATGGTGGTTTTGGAGCAGTGGCTTCTTCCTTGCTGAGTGGCCTTTCAGGTTATATCGATATAGGACTCGTTTTACTGTGGATATAGATACTTCTGTACCTGTTTCCTCCAGCATCTTCACAAGGTCCTTTGCTGTTGTTCTGGGATTGATTTGCACTTATCGCACCAAAGTACGTTCATGTCAAGGAGACAGAAGACGTCTCCTTCCTGAGCGGTATAACGGCTGCGTGGTCTCATGGTGTTAATACCTGCATACTATTGTTTGTCCAGATGAATGTGGTACCTTCAGGTGTCTGGAAATTGCTCCCAAGGATGAACCAGACTTGTGGAGGTCTACAGTTTTTTTTCTGAGGTCTTGGCGGATTTCTTTGGATTTTCCCATGATGTCAAGCAAAGAGTTACTGAGTTTGAAGGTAGGCCTTGAAATACATCCACAGGTAGACCTCCAATTGACTCAAATAATGATCAGAAGCTTCGACATAATTTTCTGGAATTTTCCAAGCTGTTTAAAGGCACAGCCAACTTAGTGTATTTTTTTTTACCTTCATTTAACCAGGCAAGTCAGTTAAGAACACATTCTTATTTTCAATGACGGCCTGGGAACAGTGGGTTAACTGCCTGTTCAGGGGCAGAATGACAGATTTGTACCTTGTCAGCTCGGGGGTTTGAACTGGTTACTAGTCCAACGCTCTAACCACTAGGCTACGCTGCCGTTAACTTCTGACTCTGAATTATAAGTGAAATAATCTGTCTTTAAACAATTGTTGGAGAAGTGACTTGTGTCATGCACAAAGTAGATGTCCTAACCGACTTGGCAAAACTATAGTTTGTTAACAATATTTTTTGTGGAGTGGTTGAAAAACAAGTTTTAATGACTCCAACCTGTGTGTATGTAAACTTCCAACTTCAACTGCAGGTGGGGGTGAAGTGACAATGCAAAACAGCGAGTAGCAGCACTGTACAAGAGAGGGGGGCGGTCATGTAAATTGTCCAGTGGAGATCTTTATGAATTGTTCAGCAGTCTTATGGCTTGGGGGGGTTGAATCTGTTGAGGAGCCTTTTGGTCCTAGACTTGGCGCTCTGGTACCGCTTGCCGTTCGGTAGCAGAGAGAACAGTCTATGACTTGGGTGACTGGAGTCTCTGACAATTTTATGGGCTTTCCTCTGACACCGCCTATTATATAGGTCCTGTATGGCAGGAAGTTTGGCCCCAGTGATGTACTGGGCCGTTCGCACTACCCTCTGTAGTGCCTTGCGGTCGGAGGCCGAGCAGTTGCTATACCAGGCGGTGATGCAACCGGTCAGGATGCTCTCGATGGTGCAGCTGTAGAACCTTTTGAGGATCTGTGGTTCCATGCCAAATCTTTCCATCTCCTGAGGGGGAATAGGCTTTGTCGTGCACTCTTCATAACTATCTTCGTGTGTTTGGACCATGATAGTTTGTTGGTGATGTGGACACCAAGGAACTTGAAACAGCTTGGTGCTAGCTGTACCACTTGAGATTCTGGGCTCGAGTCCAGGCTCTGTCGCAGCACGCCTCGACCGGGAGACCCATGGGGCAGCGCACAATTCGCCCAGCATCGTCCAGGTTAGGGGAGGGTTTGGCCAGCAGAGATGTCCTTGTCCCATCGTGCGACTCCTGTGGCGGGCCGGGGGCAGTGCACGCTGACGCGGTTGCCAGGTGCACGGTTGCCGGGTTAAGTGGGCAATGTGTCAAGAAGCAGTGCGACTGGCTTCCAGGTTAAGTTGTTTTCTGACCTTCTAAATAACGTGGAAATAACAGAACACAGAGGGTGTTCTTTAATGGAAGCCTCCAACATAATCCAGGTAGAATCAGGAATTCCCCAGGGCAGCTGTCTAGGCCTGTTACTTTGTTAAATCTTTACTAACGACATGCCACTGGCTTTGAGTCAAACCAGTGTGTCTATGTATGCGGATGACTCATCACTAGACACGTTGTCTACTACAGTGACTGAAATCACTGCAACACTTAACAAAGAGCTGCAGTTAGTTTTAGAATGGGTGGCAAGGAATAAGTTAGTCTGAAATATTTCAAATCATTCACTAAACCGTGTAATAAATAATGTGGAAATTGAACAAGTTGAGATGACTAAACTGCTTGGAGTAACCCTGGATTATAAACTGTCATGGTCCAAACATATTGATACAACAGTGGCTAAGATGGGGAGAAGTCTGTCCATAGTAAAGCACTGCTCTGCCTTCTTAACAACACTATCAACAAGGCAGGTCCTACAGGCCCTAGTTTCTACCTTCTTAACAACTCTATCAACATGGCAGGTCCTACAGACCCTAGTTTCTACCTTCTAAACAACACTATAGACATGGCAGGTCCTACAGGCTCTAGTTTCTACCTTCTTAACAACACTATCAACAAGGCAGGTCCTACAGACCCTAGTGTCTACCTTCTTAACAACTCTATCAACAAGGCAGGTCCTACAGGCCCTAGTTTCTACCTTAACAACACTATCAACAAGGCAGGTCCTACAGGCCCTAGTTTCTACCTTAACAACACTATCAACAAGGCAGGTCCTACAGACC
Source organism: Oncorhynchus nerka (assembly GCF_034236695.1). Taxonomy (NCBI): domain Eukaryota; kingdom Metazoa; phylum Chordata; class Actinopteri; order Salmoniformes; family Salmonidae; genus Oncorhynchus; species Oncorhynchus nerka. The sequence continues at coordinate 40,113,648 of NC_088411.1, forward strand.
CTGGTTTTATCACACCTGTTCAGTCGTGTGGTCAGGTGCCACAAAAAAGGACTTAGGAAAATTGCAATTGGTTCAGAACAGAGCAGCACGGCTGGCCCTTGGATGTACACAGAGAGCTAATATTAATAATATGCATGTCAATCGCTCCTGGCTCAAAGTGGAGGAGAGAATGACTTCATCACTACTTGTATTTATGAGAGGTATTGACATGTTGAAAGCACCGAGCTGTCTGTCTAAACTACTATAGTGCACACAGCTCAGACACCCATGCATACCCCACAAGACATGCCACAAGAGGTCTCTTTACAGTCCCCAAGTCCAGAACAGACTATGGGAGGTGCACAGTATGACATAGAGCCATGGCTATTCTACATCAAGTAACTGATGCAAGCAGTAGAATCAGATTTAAAAAACACCTTATGGAACAGCGGGGACTGTGAAGCAACACAAACATAGGCATTGACACACACACACACACACACACACACACACACACACACACACACACACACACACACACACACACACACACACACACACACACACACACACACACACACACACACACACACGGATTTAGTTAGTCCTGTAGATATGTGGTAGTGGTGGAGTAGGGGCCTGAGGGTACACAGAGTGTGTTGTGAAATCTGTGAATGTATTGTAGTGCTTTACAATTGTATTAACTGCATGAATTTTGCTGGACCCCAGGAAGAGTAGCTGCTGCTTTGAATACAGATACAAACTAGCTCTCTCAAAAGCACTTTCATGATGACAGAAGTGAGTGCTACGGGGCGATAGTCTTTGGTTCAGTTACCTTCACTTTCTTGGGTACAGGAACAATGGTGGACATCTTGAAGCAGCAGACTGCGATAGGAAGAGATTGAATATCTAATCTTATACCATTTACCACCATGACATTGCCATTTTCTATTGGTGTAAATACACTTTCAAATTGACACGTTTTCAATTTGCTGTTAAAAGAAAACAGCCAATCATCTTGACTGCAGCAGTTAGATCAATCTCCCTCTCCTCGCATCCCAAATGGCACCCTATTTCCCAGATCCTTTGGTCATAAGTAGTGCACTATGTAGGGAATAGGGTCCCATTTGGAATGCTGGGTGGACAGATTTCTATAGCCAAGCCCTCGGGGAGGCTGTTTGTCTGAAAGATGTGGGGGATTGATATTTGTCTTGTTCTTCTCCACAGCTGACCAGTTAAGACTGCAAGTCCTTCCTGGAATAGGTTGACTCACTGTGTGTGGTCGACTAAGGTCAGTGTATTGTGTAAGCGTGAAATAGTTATTTTATATATTGTGATATTGACTAGATGGGGGGAGGGGGGATCCAATAATGATACAAGTATATATGAGAAACCCCCAGGGTAATTCTATATTGGATTTATGTCTTGAAAAATGCAGTGATTCATTGTTTACTCCCCAGTCCCAAAGCTCTCTCTCTCTTCGCTCTCTCTCTCTCTCTTTGCTCTCTCTCTCTCTTTGCTCTCTCTCTCTCTTCGCTCTCTCTCTCTCTTTGCTCTCTCTCTCTCTTTGCTCTCTCTCTCTTTTCGCTCTCTCTCTCTCTTTGCTCTCTCTCTCTCTTTGCTCTCTCTCTCTCTTCGCTCTCTCTCTCTCTTTGCTCTCTCTCTCTCTTTGCTCTCTCTCTCTCTTTGCTCTCTCTCTCTCTTCGCTCTCTCTCTCCGCTCTCTCCCTCTCTTCACTCTCTCTTCACTCTCTCTCTCTCTTTGCTCTCTCTCTCTCTTTGCTCTCTCTCTCTCTTTGCTCTCTCTCTCTCTTCGCTCTCTCTCTTCTCTCTTCGCTCTCTCTCTCTTCTCTCTCTCTTCGCTCTCTCTCTCTCTCTCTCTCTTCGCTCTCTCTCTCTCTCTCTCTCTTCTCTCTCTCTTCGCTCTCTCTCTCTCTCTCTCTCTCTCTCTTTGCTCTCTCTCTCTCTTTTCGCTCTCTCTCTCTCTCTTTTCGCTCTCTCTCTCTCTTTGCTCTCTCTCTCTCTTTGCTCTCTCTCTCTTTGCTCTCTCTCTCTCTCTCTCTCTCTTCTCTCTCTCTCTCTTTGCTCTCTCTCGCTCTCTCTCTCTCTTTGCTCTCTCTCTCTTTGCTCTCTCTCTCTTTTCGCTCTCTCTCTCTCTTTGCTCTCTCTCTCTCTCTCTTCGCTCTCTCTCTCTTCGCTCTCTCTCTCTCTTCGCTCTCTCTCTCTTCGCTCTCTCTCTCTCTTCGCTCTCTCTCTCTTCGCTCTCTCTCTCTCTTCCCTCTCTCTCTCTTCCCTCTCTCTTCGCTCTCTCTCTCTCTCTCTCTCTCTTTGCTCTCTCTCTCTCTCTCTCTCTCTCTCTCTCTTTTCGCTCTCTCTCTCTCTTTTCGCTCTCTCTCTCTCTTTTCGCTCTCTCTCTCTCTTTGCTCTGTCTCTCTCTTTTCGCTCTCTCTCTCTCTCTCTTTTCGATGTCTCTCTCTTTGCTCTCTCTCTCTCTTTGCTCTCTCTCTTCGCTCTCTCTCTTCCCTCTCTCTCTCTCTTCGCTCTCTCTCTCTCTCTCTCTCTCTCTTTTCTCTCTCTCTCTCTCTCTCTCTCTTTGCTCTCTCTCTCTCTCTCTCTCTTCTCTTTGCTCTCTCTCTCTCTCTCTCGCTCTCTCTCTCTTTTCGCTCTCTCTCTTTGCTCTCTCTCTTCGCTCTCTCTCTCTCTTCCCTCTCTCTCTCTCTCTCTCTCTCTCTCTCTCTCTCTCTCTCTCTCTCTCTCTCTCTCTCTCTCTCTCTCTCTTCTCTCTCTCTCTCTTCTCTCTCTCTTCTCTCTCTCTCTCTCTTCTCTCTCTCTCTCTTCGCTCTCTCTCTTTTCTCTCTCTCTCTCTCTCTCTCTTCTCTCTCTCTTTCTCTCTTCCCTCTCTCTTTCTCTCTTCGCTCTCTCTCTCTTCGCTCTCTCTCTCTCTCTCTCTCTTTCGCTCTCTCTCTCTCTCTCTCTCTCTTCTCTCTCTCTCTCTTTGCTCTCTCTCTCTCTCTCCTCTCTCTCTCTCTCTCTCTTTGCTCTGTCTCTCTCTTTTTTTCTCTCTTTTCGCTCTCTCTCTCTTTTCGCTCTCTCTCTCTCTTTGCTCTCTCTCTCGCTCTCTCTCTCTCTTTGCTCTCTCTCTTTGCTCTCTCTCTCTCTGCTGCTCTCTCTCTCTTCGCTCTCTCTCTCTTTGCTCTCTCTCTCTTGCTCTCTCTCTCTTTGCTCTCTCTCTCTCTTTGCTCTCTCTCTCTCTTCGCTCTCTCTCTCTCTTCCCTCTCTCTCTCTCTCTCTCTTCTTTGCTCTCTCTCTCTCTTTGCTCTCTCTCTCTCTTCGCTCTCTCTCTTCTCTTCTCTCTTCGCTCTCTCTCTCTTCTCTCTTGCTCTCTCTCTCTCTCTCTTCGCTCTCTCTCTCTTCTCTCTCTCTTCTCTCTCTTCTCTCTCTCTTCTATCTCTCTCTTCTCTCTCGCTCTCTCTCTCTTCTCTCTCTCTTCGCTCTCTCTCTCTTCTCTCTCTCTTCGCTCTCTCTCTCTCTCTCTCTCTTCTATCTCTCTTCGCTCTCTCTCTCTCTCTCTCTCTTTGCTCTCTCTCGCTCTCTCTCTCTCTCTTTTCGCTCTCTCTCTCTCTTTCTCTCTCTCTCTCTCTTTGCTCTCTCTCTCTCTTTGCTCTCTCTCTCTCTCTCTTCGCTCTCTCTCTTCTCTCTCTCTTTGCTCTCTCTTTTCGCTCTCTCTCTCTCTTTGCTCTCTCTCTCTTCGCTCTCTCTCTCTCTTTGCTCTCTCTCTCTTTGCTCTCTCTCTCTTTTCGCTCTCTCTCTCTCTTATCCTCCTCTCCACCCTCTCCGAGTTGGGCATCTCCGGCGCGGCCCACGCTTGGATTGCGTCCTACCTGACAGGTCGCTCCTACCAGGTGGCGTCTCTCCTCACCACGCGCTCTCACCACTGGTGTCCCCCAGGGCTCTGTTCTAGGCCCTCTCCTATTCTCGCTATACACCAAGTCACTTGGCTCTGTCATAACCTCATGGTCTCTCCTATCATTGCTATGCAGACGACACACAATTAATCTTCTCCTTTCCCCCTTCTCGACCAGGTCTCGCATCTCTGCATGTCTGGCAGACATATCAGTGTGGATGACGGATCATCACCTCAAGCTCTCGGCAAGACGGAGCTCTCTTCCTCCCGGGGAAGGACTGCCCGTTCCATGATCTCGCCATCACTGACAACTCCATTGTGTCCTCGTCCCAGAGCGCTAAGAACCTGGCGTGATCCTGGACAACACCCTCGTTCTCAAATAACATCAAGGCGGTGGCCCGTTCCTGTAGGTTCATGCTCTCAACATCTCGACCCTGCCTCACACTCGGCGCAGGTCCTAATCCAGGCACTTGTCATCTCCCGTCTGGATTACTCTCGCTGTTGGCTGGGCTCTGCCTGTGCCATTAAACCCCTACAACTCATCCAGAACGCCGCAGCCCTCTCAACCTTCCCAAGCTCACCCCGCCTCCTCCGCTCTCTCCACTGGCTTCCAGTTGAAGCTCGCATCCGCTACAAGACCTACGGAGCTGTGAGGGGAACGGCACCTCACTACCTCCAGGCTCTGATCAGGCCCTACACCCAAACAAGGGCACTGCGTTCATCCACCTCTGGCCTCTCGCCTCCCTACCACTCAGTTTCAGCCCAGTCAAAACTGTTCGCTGCTCTCAATGGTGGAACAAACTCCCTCACGACGCCAGGACAGCGGAGTCAATCTTCCGGAGACACCTGAAACCCCACCTCTTTAAGGAATACCTAGGATAGGATAAAGTAATCCTTCTCCCTCCCCCCTTAAAAGACCTAGATGCACTATTGTAAAGTGGCTGTTCCACTGATGTCATAAGGTGAAAGCACCAATTTGTAAGTCGCTCTGGATAAGAGCGTCTGCTAAATGACTTAAATGTAAATGTAAATGTCTTTGCTCTCTCTCTCTCTCTCTCTCTTCGCTCTCTCTCTCTTCGCTCTCTCTCTCTCTTCGCTCTCTCTCTCTCTTCGCTCTCTCTCTCTTCCCTCTCTCTCTTTTCTCTCTTCGCTCTCTCTCTCTCTCTCTCTCTTTGCTCTCTCTCTCTCTCTTTTCGCTCTCTCTCTCTCTTTGCTCTGTCTCTCTCTTTTCGCTCTCTCTCTCTTTGCTCTGTCTCTCTCTTTTCGCTCTCTCTCTCTCTCTCTTTTCGCTCTCTCTCTCTTTGCTCTCTCTCTCTCTTTGCTCTCTCTCTTCGCTCTCTCTCTTCCCTCTCTCTCTCTCTCTCTCTTCGCTCTCTCTCTCTCTCTCTCTCTCTCTCTCTTTGCTCTCTCTCTCTCTCTCTCTCTCTCTCTCTTTGCTCTCTCTCTTCTCTTTCTCTCTCTCTCTCTCTTCTCTCTCTCTCTCTCTTTGCTCTCTCTTCTCTCTCTCTCTTTTCGCTCTCTCTCTCTTTGCTCTCTCTCTCTTCGCTCTCTCTCTCTCTTCCCTCTCTCTCTCTTCTCTCTCTCTCTCTCTCTCTCTCTCTCTCTTCGCTCTCTCTCTCTCTTCTCTCTCTCTTCTCTCTCTCTCTCTCTCTTCGCTCTCTCTCTCTCTTCGCTCTCTCTCTTTTCTCTCTTCGCTCTCTCTCTCTCTCTTCCCTCTCTCTCTTTTCTCTCTTCCCTCTCTCTTTTCTCTCTTCGCTCTCTCTCTCTCTTCGCTCTCTCTCTCTCTCTCTCTCTTCCCTCTCTCTCTCTCTCTTCGCTCTTCTCTCTCTCTCTCTCTCTCTCTTTGCTCTCTCTCTCTCTCTTTGCTCTCTCTCTCTCTCTTTTCGCTCTCTCTCTCTCTTTGCTCTGTCTCTCTCTCTTTGCTCTGTCTCTCTCTTTCGCTTTCTCTCTCTTTTCGCTCTCTCTCTCTTTTCGCTCTCTCTCTCTCTTTGCTCTCTCTCTCTCTTTGCTCTCTCTCTCTCTTTGCTCTCTCTCTCTCTTCACTCTCTCTTCTCTTCTCTCTCTCTCTCTTCTCTCTTTCTCTCTCTCTCTCTTCGCTCTCTCTCTCTCTCTTCTGCTCTCTCTCTCTCTCTCTTTGCTCTCTCTCTTTTCGCTCTCTCTCTTTTCGCTCTCTCTCTTTGCTCTGTCTCTCTCTTTGCTCTCTCTCTCTCTCTTTGCTCTCTCTCTCTCTCTTCGCTCTCTCTCTCTCTTCCTCTCTCTCTCTTCGCTCTTTCTCTCTCTTCGCTCTCTCTCTCTCTCTTCTCTCTCTCTCTCTCTCTCTCTCTCTCTGTTAATGAAATTTGATTCCTATATGTTCATCAACCAATTCAATGAAAACACTCTGCCCATTTCTAAGAATTTGTAAGATACTTATTTGCATAAAATGGACAGAGACCAGTCTCAAAATCAATCAATAGTGTTTATTCTCGAGAATACTGATCATAATACAATGTGCATTGGTTTATATCACATTTCGTCATAGTGTTTTGAATGCTGCTCCTCTTTCTCTCAGATATAATGGCAATATAGTTCACAAGCCTTCCCACATTGTTTAACAGGTGGCAGACAATCTACTACAAGCCCAAGGTCTCTCCCCTCCCTGGGTAGAGACAGGATGTCCTGTAAGGAACACAACATTCCAGACAGTCTGACAATAGCTTCATTCGTTTCTAACAAGGAACAGACAGTCCTTCTAATTCTGGATGAAAACTACACACATTACATTCAGTATTGTGATTATAATAAGATTCATACATCCATACAGTAACATAGTAGTATTCTGTTTAGTCATAGTTCTGATTTAAATGTATACATAATTGAGTCATTATTCATAAAAATCCCTTAACACTCTCTCTCTCTTCGCTCTCTCTCTCTCCTCTCTCTCGCCGCTCACTCTCTCTCTCTCTCTCTCGCTCTCTTGCACTCTCTCTCTCTTCGCTCTCTCTAGCCGCTCACTCTCTCTCTCTCGCTCTCTTGCACTCTCTCTCTCTTCGCTCTCTCTCTCCTCTCTCTCTCTCTTCACTCACTCTCACTCTCTCTCGCTCTCTTGCACTCTCTCTCTTGCGCTCTCTCTCTTCACTCACTCTCTCTCTCTTGCACTCTCTCTCTCTTGCGCTCGCTCTCTCTCTCTCTCTCTCTCTCTCTCTCTCTTCGACTCTGCAAGCTGTAAATCTTTTATTAAGATTCAAGGTCAACCAGTTAATGAAATATGGTCTCTTGATAATATGCTTCTTTCCTTGAAAGGCACATGTCAAAGCTGACACGTTGCAGTTGAATGTAAATCTTACTCGGGTTTTATAAACAAAATGAAATGCCACATCTGCCAAAGAGATTAGGATAGTTTTTGATTTGAGTACAATCGTGGGCTGTGACTTTGAGTGAACTGTTTAGGTCTAATTCAGATAAAAATGGCTTTCACTACAAGTACAAACATGTGTTTCTTTCTTTTATCAAGCTGCCAGTTAAGTGCCTGGCCTTCTTCTCAACTACAGTAACATTTGTGGTAAACTATCTCAAATAACACAATCCAGCATTTCCTTGGTATTTTGTTTTTGCATCTCAAGTGTAGTTTCCTCTTAACAACTTTTGCCTGGGCATCACAATGCCAACATGGTGAAAAAGAAGACCTCTTATTATATACTTTATGATGTCAGACTTGCACAACAAATCAAATTGTATTTGTCACATACACATGGTTAGCAGATGTTAATGAGAGTGTAGCGAAATGCTTGTGCTTCTAGTTCCGTCAATGAGGTAATAACCAACGAGTAATCTAACTAACAATTCCAAAACTACTACCTTATAGACACAAGTGTAAAGGGATAAAGAACATGTACATAAAAATATATGAATGAGTGATGGTACAGAACGGCATAGGCAAGATGCAGTAGATGGTATCGAGTACAGAATATACATTTGAGATGAGTAATGTAGGGTATGTAAACATTATATTAAGTAGCATTGTTTAAAGTGGCTAGTGATACATTTTTAAAGTGGCTGGAGTTGAGTCAGTATATTGGCAGCAGTCACTCTATGTTAGTGGTGGCTGTTTAACAGTCTGATGGCCTTGAGATAGAAGCTGTTTTTCAGTCTCTCGGTCCCAGCTTTGATGCACCTCTACTGACCTCACCTTCTGGATGATAACGGGGTGAACAGGCAGTGGCTCGGGTGGTTGTTGTCCTTGATGATCTTAATGGCCTTCCTGTAACATCGGGTGGTGTAGGTGTCCTGGAGGGCAGGTAGCTTGTGCAGACCTCACTACCCTCTGGAGAGCCTTATGGTTGTGGGCGGAGCAGTTGCCGTACCAGGTGGTGATACAGCCCGACAGGATGCTCTCGATTGTGCATCTGTAAAAGTTTGTGAGTGCTTTTGGCGACAAGCCAAATTTCTTCAGCCTCCTGTGGTTGAAGAGGCGCTGCTGCGCCTTCTTCACCACGCTGTCTGTGTGGGTGGACCAATTCAGTTTGTCCATGATGTGTACGCCGAGGAACTTAAAACTTCCTACCCTCTCCACTACTGTCCCGTCGATGTGGATAGGGGGGTGCTCCCTCTGCTGTTTCCTGAAGTCTACGGTCATCTCCTTTGTTTTGTTGACGTTGAGTGTGAGGTTATTTTCCTGACACCACACTCCGAGGGCCCTCACCTCCTCCCTGTAGGCCGTCTCGTCGTTGTTGGTAATCAAGCCTACCACTGTTGTGTCGTCTGCAAACATGATTGTCGAGTTGGAGGCGTGCGTGGCCGCGCAGTCGTGGGTGAACAGGGAGTACAGGAGAGGGCTCAGAACGCACCCTTGTGGGGCCCCAGTGTTGAGGATCGGGGGATAGAAAACTGGGGGATTGGAACCAGAATCTAAAATATCAGTGTTGACTGATAGAAAACCGGGGGATTGGAACCAGAATCTAAAATATCAGTGTTGACTGATAGAAAACCCCGGGGGATTGGAACCAGAATCTAAAATATCAGTGTTGACTGATAGAAAATATGATTATAAAGGAGAAGGTGGAATACCTAGTCAGTTGTACAGCTGAATGCATTCAACTGAAATGTGTCTTCCACATTCAACCCCAACCCTTCTGAATCAGAGATGTGCAGGGGGGCTGCCTTAATCGACATCCACGTCTTCGGTGCCCGGGGAACAGTGTGTTAACTGCTCAGGCATTAGCTGTTGTTAATAAGCCTTCGGTCTGTTCACAATCAACTAAGAGGGAAAAAAACTAACCAGAAGGCAGATACATTTTTGTTGCTTCCAACGAGACAAGGAGATGAGGATGAGGATGAAGATCCCAATTGACAGAATGATGTGTGTAACAGAGCAGTGTGTGTGTGTGTGTGTGTGTGTGTGTGTCTGTGTTTACATGTGTTTCTGCACACTATCTTTGTGTATGTGTGTGTTTTAGAGAGAGGGATGGATCTATGGATGGATGGATGGAAGGAAGGTGAGACCCTCAGGCTGTCAGCAGCATCTTCATGCTTTAGAGACACTAAACATCCTTTTCAGAGACAGAGAGAGAGGAAGGTAGGCAGAGAGAAGGAAGAGAGGAAGAGGCAGGCAGAGGAGGAGAGAGGAAGAACCAGGCAGAGAAAGGGAGAGCGATGAGAGAGGGAAAGAGCAAGGAGAGAGGGAAAGAGAGGGATAGAGCGAGGAGAGAGGAAAAGCGAGAGGAGAGGGGAAAGAGGGAAAGAGGGATAGAGCGAGGAGAGAGGAAAAGAGCGAGGAGAGATGGAAAGAGAGAGGAAAAGAGCGAGGAGAGATGGAAAGAGAGGGAAAGAGCAAGGAGAAGGGGAAAAAGCGAAGAGCGAGGGAAAGAGCGAAGAGAGATGGAAAGAGCGAGGAGAGGGAAAGAGAGGGAAAGAGCGAGGAGAGAGGGAAAGAGCGAGGAGAGAGGGAAAGAGCGAAGAGCGAGGAGAGAGGGAAAGAGCGAAGAGCGAGGAGAGAGGGAAAGAGCGAGGAGAGAGGGAAAGAGCGAAGAGAGGGAAAGGGCGGGAAAGAGCAAGGAGAGAGGGAAAGAGAGGGAAAGAGCGAAGAGAGAGGGAAAGAGCGAAGAGAGAGGGAAAGAGAGGGATAGAGCGAGGAGAGAGGAAAAGAGCGAGGAGAGATGGAAAGAGAGAGGAAAAGAGCGAGGAGAGATGGAAAGAGAGGGAAAGAGCGAAGAGCGAGGGAAAGAGCGAAGAGAGATGGAAAGAGCGAGGAGAGGGAAAGAGAGGGAAAGAGCGAGGAGAGATGGAAAGAGCGAGGAGAGAGGGAAAGAGCGAAGAGCGAGGAGAGAGGGAAAGAGCGAAGAGCGAGGAGAGAGGGAAAGAGCGAGGAGAGAGGGAAAGAGCGAAGAGAGGGAAAGGGCGGGAAAGAGCAAGGAGAGAGGGAAAGAGAGGGAAAGAGCGAAGAGAGAGGGAAAGAGCGAAGAGAGAGGGAAAGAGCGAGGAGAGATGGAAAGGGCGAGGAGAGATGGAAAGAGCAAGGAGAGGGAAAGAGTGAGGAGAGAGGGAAAGAGAGGGAAAGAGCGAGGAGAGATGGAAAGAGCGAGGAGAGAGGGAAAGAGCGAGGAGAGAGGGAAAGAGCGAGGAGAGAGGGAAAGAGCGAAGAGAGAGGGAAAGAGCGAAGAGAGAGGGAAAGAGAGGGAAAGAGCGAGGAGAGAGGGAAAGAGCGAGGAGAGAGGGAAAGAGAGAGGAAAAGAGCGAGGAGAGATGGAAAGAGAGAGGAAAAGAGCGAGGAGAGATGGAAAGAGAGAGGAAAAGAGCGAGGAGAGATGGAAAGAGAGGGAAAGAGCGAGGAGAGATGGAAAGAGAGGGAAAGTGCGAGGAGAGAGGGAAAGTGCGAGGAGAGAGGGAAAGAGTGAGGAGAGAGGGATAGAGCGAGGAGAGAGGGAAAGAGAGAGGAAAAGAGCGAGGAGAGATGGAAAAAGAGAGAGGAAAAGAGCGAGGAGAGATGGAAAGAGAGAGGAAAAGAGCGAGGAGAGATGGAAAGAGAGGGAAAGAGCGAGGAGAGATGGAAAGAGAGGGAAAGTGCGAGGAGAGAGGGAAAGTGCGAGGAGAGAGGGAAAGTGCGAGGAGAGAGGGAAAGTGCGAGGAGAGAGGGAAAGAGCGAGGAGAGAGGAAAAGAGGGAAAGAGCGAGGAGAGAGGGAAATAGAGGGAAAGAGCGAGGAGAGATGGAAAGAGAGGGAAAGAGCAAGGAGAGAGGGAAAGAGCGAAGAGCGAAGAGAGATGGAAAGAGCGAGGAGAGGGAAAGAGAGGGAAAGAGCGAGGAGAGATGGAAAGAGCGAGGAGAGAGGGAAAGAGCGAGGAGAGAGGGAAAGAGCGAAGAGAGAGGGAAAGAGCAAGGAGAGAGGGAAAGAGAGGGAAAGAGCGAGGAGAGATGGAAAGAGCGAAGAGAGAGGGAAAGAGCGAAGAGAGAGGGAAAGAGAGGGAAAGAGCGAGGAGAGATGGAAAGGGAGAGGAGAGATGGAAAGAGCGAGGAGAGGGAAAGAGTGAGGAGAGAGGAAAAGAGAGGGAAAGAGCGAGGAGAGATGGAAAGAGCGAGGAGAGAGGGAAAGAGCGAGGAGAGAGGTAAAGAGCGGGGAGAGAGGGAAAGAGCGAAGAGAGAGGGAAAGAGCGAAGAGAGAGGAGAGAGGGAAAGAGCGAGGACAGAGGGAAAGAGTGAGGAGAGAGGGAAAGAGAGGGAAAGAGTGAGGAGAGAGGGAAAGAGTGAGGAGAGAGGGAAAGTGTGAGGAGAGAGGGAAAGAGCGAGGAGAGAGGGAAAGAGAGGGAAAGAGCGAGGAGAGAGGGAAAGAGTGAGGAGAGAGGGAAAGAGTGAGGAGAGAGGGAAAGTGTGAGGAGAGAGGGAAAGAGCAAGGAGAGAGGGAAAGAGCAAGGAGAGAGGGAAAGAGCAAGGAGAGAGGGAAAGAGCAAGGAGAGAGGGAAAGAGCGAGGAGAGAGGGAAAGAGAGGGAAAGAGCGAGGAGAGATGGAAAGAGCAAGGAGAGAGGGAAAGAGCGGGGAGAGATGGAAAGAGCGAGGAGAGATGGAAAGAGCGAGGAGAGAGGGAAAGAGCGAGGAGAGAGGTAGAAAGAGGAAAAGAGCAAGGAGAGATGGAAAGAGCGAGGAGAGATGGAAAGAGCGAGGATAGATGGAAAGAGCGAGGAGAGAGGGAAGAGCGAGGAGAGAGGGAAAGAGCGAGGAGAGATGGAAAGAGCGAGGAGAGATGGAAAGAGCGAGGAGAGAGGGAAAGAGCGAGGAGAGAGGGAAAGAGCGAGGAGAGAGGGAAAGAGCGAGGAGAGAGGGAAAGAGCGAGGAGAGAAGAAAAGAGCGAGGAGAGGGAAAGAGAGGAAAAGAGCGAGGAGAGAGGGAAAGAGAGGGAAAGAGTGAGGAGAGAGGGAAAGAGCGAAGAGAGAGGGAAAGAGAGGGAAAGAGTGAGGAGAGAGGGAAAGAGCGAAGAGAGAGGGAAAGAGAGGGAAAGAGTGAGGATAGAGAGAAAGAGCGAGGAGAGAGGGAAAGAGCGAGGAGAGAGGTAGAGAGAGGGAAAGAGCGAGGAAAGAGGTAGAGAGAGGAAAAGGGCGAGGAGAGAGGGAAAGAGCGAAGAGACAGGGAAAGAGCGAAGAGAGAGGAGAGACGGAAAGAGCGAGGAGAGAGGGAAAGAGAGGGAAAGAGCGAGGATAGATGGAAAGGGCGAGGAGAGATGGAAAGAGCGAGGAGAGGGAAAGAGTGAGGAGAGATGGAAAGAGCGAGGAGAGAGGGAAAGAGTGAGGAGAGAGGGAAAGAGTGAGGAGAGAGGGAAAGAGTGAGGAGAGAGGGAAAGAGTGAGGAGAGATGGAAAGCGCGAGGAGAGAGGGAAAGAGGGAAAGAGATGGAAAGAGAGAGGAGAGATGGAAAGAGCGAGGAGAGATGGAAAGAGCGAGGAGAGATGGAAAGAGCGAGGAGAGATGGAAAGAGCGAGGAGAGAGGGAAAGAGCGAGGAGAGAGGGAAAGAGCGAGGAGAGAGGGAAAGAGCGAGGAGAGAAGAAAAGAGGGAAAGAGCGAGGAGAGAGGGAAAGAAAAGAGAGGGAAAGAGCGAGGAGAGAGGGAAAGAGAGGGAAAGAGTGAGGAGAGAGGGAAAGAGCGAAGAGAGAGGGAAAGAGAGGGAAAGAGTGAGGAGAGAGGGAAAGAGCGAAGAGAGAGGGAAAGAGAGGGAAAGAGCGAGGATAGAGAGAAAGAGCGAGGAGAGAGGGAAAGAGCGAGGAGAGAGGGAAAGAGCGAGGAAGAGAGAGGAAAAGAGCGAGGAGAGAGGGAAAGAGCGAGGAGAGAGGTTGAGAGAGGAAAAGAGCGAGGAGAGAGGTAAAGAGCGAGGAGAGAGGTAGAGAGAGGAAAAGAGTGAAGAGAGAGGGAAAGAGTGAAGAGAGAGGGAAAGAGCGAGGATAGAGGAAAGAGCGGGGGGAGAGAGAGAGTTGTGCACTGTTTAATTATAAAGATCAGAAGTATTTACATAAAACCTCCCTCTACTCAGACATCTCCTCAGACACTTGCTGACAAGTTTACTTTATTTGATTGTTTTTTATTTGCTACTCTTTTTGTAATGTCATTGTGTTTAATGTAAATGTCTGTTGGATCCTGATGGGTTTCGGTTCTCGACCCGCTACAGTGTTCCATTCCCTTTGGCTCCATTACAACCTTGACGTTTCAGACACATGTTTCTTCTTTAACACTGATTATTACCATTCCACACTTGGTGTAGCTCGTTGGTCAGAAACCCATAAATTCAGTTTGGTTCTGCAGTTAGTACGTAGACTAGACCTTGACAACTAGCTAGTGATTTATTTCGGGAGACGTTGAGACAAGCTCCTCGGGCCGTGCTCATGCTCCCATGTCAAATCGGATGGAGAACGAGAATCGACCCGTTCACTGAACAACTGAACAAAAACTTTTGTGTTCTATTTTCCACCTTTACGAATAATAGTTCACTGCTCATTTAAATGGACGCTCCTGAACACTGCAAACCACTGTTTTCTACCACTGTTGGAGGTGTTGTTGCCTTCCTTTAGCGTCCCAGATAACAGGAAGTAGATTTTCCTAATAATCCAGATAACGAGCACATTCTTTTACACCACCCCTCCCCAACTTCTACCTAGCAGTCTCAGAATAAATATCATATTCTTTTCAATATATACCTTGAAGCGCATTGCTGCTTCTTCACATCCTCACTTCCCAGGTGAGGTGATGGTGTGGCATGGTGTTCTTGAATAAAATACTCATATATATAATGGGTAACTGTGGGTTCTGAGATTATCACATAATGTTGAAACTTCAAGCTGAACCTTCAAACACGATGATATGCACTGCAGCACTGAATCCACATCAAAGGACCTCAGACAGACTAAATGAGATGCTCGTTCTGTTCTAGGACTGGGCAGGCAGGTTCACTCTGCTCAGGAGCCCCAGCACCACCCGCTGGAAGAGAGAAAAGGAGAGGGACAGAGGGTGAGAGAGAGAATGAAATAGAGAGACAGGGAGTTGGGGAGAGAGGGTGTTAGAGAGAGAAAAGGAGAGCGATATTGGTAAAGGGAGACAGAGTGAGACAGAGGGGGAAAGAAAGGCTGCGTTTAGACAGGCAGCCCAATTCTTTATTTAATTTTTATTTATTTTTTACTATTTGGTCTTTTGATCAATCAGATCCGCTCTGAAAAAAAGATTGGTTAAAAGATCTGATGTGATTGGTCAAAAGACCAATTAGTGGAAAGAATATTCATTATTGGGCTGCCTGTCTAAACGGAGAGAGAGGGATGAGAGAGAGATGTTCAGTAGCTTTGCTAGTGAAATCGCTGCACACACAACATGCTGGGAACCCTAGGTGTGGGGGCGGATCAAAGACTGACTTTCAGTAGCTCTGGGCTTGAGTCCCAAATGGCACCCTATTCCCTAAATAGTGCACTACTTTTGACCAGGGCCAATAGGGCACGATGTAGGGAATAGGATGCCATTTGGGGACTTGGCTGAAGCCTCTTCTCCTCTCCACACAGAACCACCTGGTTCATTTGATGCTTTAATAGGTTAACTACTTCTATGTCAACTGTTTTTCGAGTTCTCTGTCATCAAGGGAAATCCTCAGGCTGGAAGAGAACAGAGAATGAACACCCATTAATTGTAATTGGATTTAGGCCTAGGTAAAAGTATAATTGATCAAAAGGGGAAGCTACGCTAGCCTAGGATGGATGTGTATTAGTCTTGTCCTCTTCCTGTATCTGCCTGCTCTCCCTTTGAAGACGGTTGGCTGGACTGAGTGTTGGTGGTAAATCAGTCCGTTACCCTAGCTACAGCTTGTCCAGCTGTGATGCACACTGTGTGACACGGTCTCAGACCCAGATGTGTGTCAACACATTTTGTTCTTTACATACCTGTGTTTCCGTTCCTCTCACATCAGATTTAACTGGAAGGAAAATAGAACAAGAAAAGGAAAACTGCCGAAAGCAGACTGAAAGTTGTGAGCTTGTGTATGCGGAGCTCTTTGGTTGTGATTCTCTAGAAACAGGCATGTGTGTTTGTGTTGTTTTCTGGGCTTCAACACCATGCCCTGAAGGGGTATCCTGTATCAAGGCTTACCTACTGGGGCTCTCTAAATACCTGCAGTAAGGTAACAAACACAACACTATCTCTCTCTCTTTTCTCTCACATGCAGAGCCCATACAGTACATCAAAGGGCTGCAGAAGATCTAGGAGAGGACAGGAGGGGGGAGAGAGGAGAGGATAGCAGGGGAGAGAGGAGAGGATAGGAGGGGAGAGAGGAGAGGATAGCAGGGGAGAGAGGAGAGGATAGGAGGGGAGAGAGGAGAGGATAGCAGGGGAGATAGGAGAGGATAGGAGGGGAGAGAGGAGAGGATAGGAGGGGAGAGAAGAGAGGATAGGAGGGGAGAGAGGAGAGGATAGCAGGGGGGAGAGAGGAGAGGATAGCAGGGGAGATAGGAGAGGATAGCAGGGGAGAGAGGAGAGGATAGGAGGGGAGAGAGGAGAGGATAGCAGGGGAGAGAGGAGAGGATAGGAGGGGAGAGAGGAGAGGATAGCAGGGGAGAGAAGAGAGGATAGGAGGGGAGAGAGGAGAGGATAGCAGGGGGAGAGAGGAGAGGATAGCAGGGGAGATAGGAGAGGATAGCAGGGGAGAGAGGAGAGGATAGGGGGGAGGGAGAGGAGAGGAGAGGATAGGAGGGGAGAGAGGAGAGGATATTAGGGGGAGAGGAGAGGATAGCAGGGGGAGAAGAGAGGATAGGAGGGGGAGGAGGAGAGGATAGGAGGGGAGAGAGGATTGGATAGCAGGGGAGAGAGGAGAGGATAGCAGGGGGAGAGGAGAGGGATAGGAGGGGAGAGAGGAGAGGATAGCAGGGGAGAGAGGAGAGGATAGCAGGGGGAGAGAGGAGAGGATAGCAGGGGAGAGAGGAGAGGATAGCAGGGGAGAGAGGAGAGGATAGCAGGGGAGAGAGGAGAGGATAGGAGGGGAGAGAGGAGAGGATAGCAGGGGAGAGAGGAGAGGATAGGAGGGGAGAGAGAGAGAGGATAGCAGGGGGAGAGGAGAGGATAGGAGGGGAGAGAGGAGAGGATAGGAGGGGAGAGAGGAGAGGATAGCAGGGAGAGAGGAGAGGATAGCAGGGGAGAGAGGAGAGGATAGCAGGGGAGAGAGGAGAGGATAGGAGGGGAGAGAGGAGAGGATAGGAGGGGAGAGAGGGGAGAGGATAGCAGGGGAGAGAGGAGAGGATAGGAGGGGAGAGAGGAGAGGATAGCAGGGGAGAGAGGAGAGGATAGCAGGGAGAGAGGAGAGAGGAGAGGATAGCAGGGGGAGAGGAGAGGATAGGAGGGAGAGAGGATTGGATAGAGGGGAGAGAGGATTGGATAGCAGGGGAGAGAGGAGAGGATAGCAGGGGGAGAGGAGAGGATAGGAGGGGAGAGAGGAGAGGATAGCAGGGAGAGAGAGGAGAGGATAGCAGGAGAGAGAGGAGAGGATAGCAGGGGAGAGAGGAGAGGATAGCAGGGGAGAGAGGAGAGGATAGCAGGGGGAGAGGAGAGGATAGCAGGGGAGAGAGGAGAGGATAGCAGGGGGAGAGAGGAGAGGATAGCAGGGGAGAGAGGAGAGGATAGCAGGGGAGAGAGGAGAGGATAGCAGGGGAGAGAGGAGAGGATAGCAGGGAGAGAGGAGAGGATAGCAGGGAGAGAGGAGAGGATAGGAGGGAGAGAGGAGAGGATAGCAGGGGGGAGAGGAGAGGATAGGAGGGGAGAGAGGAGAGGATAGGAGGGGAGAGAGGAGAGGATAGCAGGGGAGAGAGGAGAGGATAGGAGGGCAGAGAGGAGAGGATAGGAGGGCAGAGAGGAGAGGATAGCAGGGGAGAGAGGAGAGGATAGCAGGGGAGAGAGGAGAGGATAGCAGGGGAGAGAGGAGAGGATAGCAGGGGAGAGAGGAGAGGATAGCAGGGGAGAGAGGAGAGGATAGCAGGGGAGAGAGGAGAGGATAGCAGGGGAGAGAGGAGAGAATAGCAGGGGGAGAGAGGAGAGGATAGCAGGGGAGAGAGGAGAGGATAGCAGGGAGAGAGGAGAGGATAGGAGGGGAGAGAGGAGAGGAGAGGAGAGGATAGCAGGGGGGAGAGAGGAGAGGATAGGAGGGAGAGGAGAGGGAGAGGAGAGGATAGCAGGGGAGAGAGGAGAGGATAGCAGGGGAGAGAGGAGAAGATAGGAGGGGAGAGAGGAGAGGATAGGAGGGGAGAGAGGATTGGATAGCAGGGGGAGAGAGGAGAGGATAGCAGGGGGAGAGGAGAGGATAGGAGGGGAGAGAGGAGAGGATAGGAGGGGAGAGAGGAGAGGATAGGAGGGGAGAGAGGAGAGGATAGGGGGGAGAGAGGAGAGGATAGCAGGGGAGAGAGGAGAGGATAGGAGGGGAGAGAGGAGAGGAGAGGATAGCAGGGGAGAGAGGAGAGGATAGGATGGGAGAGAGGATAGCAGGGGAGAGAGGAGAGGATAGCAGGGGAGAGAGGAGAGGATAGGAGGGGAGAGAGGATAGGAGGGGAGAGAGGAGAGGATAGGAGGGGAGAGAGGAGAGGATAGGAGGCGAGAGAGGATTGGATAGCAGGGGAGAGAGGAGAGGATAGCAGGGGGGAGAGGAGAGGATAGGAAGGGAGAGAGATGAGAGGATAGCAGGGGAGAGAGGATAGGAGGGGAGAGAGGAGAGGATAGGAGGGGAGAGAGGAGAGGGTAGCAGGGGAGAGAGGAGAGTATAGCAGGGGGAGAGGAGAGGATAGGAGGGGAGAGAGGAGAGGAGAGGATAGCAGGGAGAGAGGAGAGGATAGCAGGGGAGAGAGGATTGGATAGCAGGGGAGAGAGGAGAGGATAGCAGGGGGAGAGGAGAGGATAGGAGGGGAGAGAGGATAGGATAGCAGGGGAGAGAGGAGAGGATAGCAGGGGAGAGAGGAGAGAATTGCAGGGGAGAGAGGAGAGGGTAGCAGGGGAGAGAGGAGAGATAGCAGGGGGAGAGGAGAGGATAGGAGGGGAGAGAGGAGAGGAGAGGATAGCAGGGGAGAGAGGAGAGGATAGCAGGGGGGAGAGAGGAGAGGAGAGGAGAGGAGAGGAGAGAGAGGAGAGGAGAGGAGAGGAGAGGAGAGGATAGGAGGGGAGAGGGGAGAGGATAGGAGGGGAGAGAGGATTGGATAGCAGGGGAGAGGGGAGAGGATCGGAAGGTTTAGGGGAGAAAGGTGAGGATGGTAGGGGGGAGAGCACGTGTGTGTATGTGTATGTGTGTGTATGTGCGCGTACAGAGTGATTATCACCTACTGCAGGGCTAGTATCAGTCAATTAATTTAGAACCAACATCAAACTCCCCCTACAGCTCCTTAGATACCTGTATATCTGTTCATATAGAACCAACATCAAACTCCCCCTAGAGCTCCTTAGAGACCTGTATATCTGATCATATAGAACCAACATCAAACTCCCCCTACAGCTCCTTAGAGACCTGTAGATCTGTTCATATAGAACCAACATCAAACTCCCCCTACAGCTCCTTAGAGACCTGTAGATCTGTTCATATAGAACCAACATCAAACTCCCCCTACAGCTCCTTAGAGACCTGTATATCTGTTCATATAGAACCAACATCAAACTCCCCCTACAGCTCCTTAGAGACCTGTATATCTGTTCATATAGAACCAACATCAAACTCCCCCTACAGCTCCTTAGAGACCTGTAGATCTGTTCATATAGAACCAACATCAAACTCCCCCTACAGCTCCTTAGAGACCTGTAGATCTGATCATATAGAACCAACATCAAACTCCCCCTACAGCTCCTTAGAGACCTGTATATCTGATCATATAGAACCAACATCAAACTCCCCCTACAGCTCCTTAGAGACCTGTAGATCTGATCATATAGAACCAACATCAAACTCCCCCTACAGCTCCTTAGAGACCTGTAGATCTGTTCATATAGAACCAACATCAAACTCCCCCTACAGCTCCTTAGAGACCTGTATATCCGATCATATAGAACCAACATCAAACTCCCCCTACAGCTCCTTAGAGACCTGTATATCTGATCATATAGAACCAGCATCAAACTCCCCCTACAGCTCCTTAGAGACCTGTAGATCTGTTCATATAGAACCAACATCAAACTCCCCCTACAGCTCCTTAGAGACCTGTAGATCTGATCATATAGAACCAACATCAAACTCCCCCTAGAGCTCCTTAGAGACCTGTATATCTGATCATATAGAACCAACATCAAACTCCCCATAGAGCTCCTTAGGGGCCTGTAGATTGAAATCATCTGTGAGAGAAACCAGCCTTCCATGGGTCCCAAATAGCACCCTATTCCCTACTTTTGATCAAAGCATCTGGTTGAAAGTAGTGCGCTATATAGGGAATAAGGTGCCATTTTGGGATGCACACCATAGTCTCAGTCTAGTAGATATTTCTGCCGGTTATCTGGGAGATAGATTGTATTACAAAATGCAAATGTGTGTTGATAAACTGAGTATTTTCGGTATGGTTGTTCATATATCCACCGTGTGGAAGAGTGTATTGTTGTTCTTCGCTGTAGGAGGTGTTCTAGATTGGTCATTGACCTATAGGATAGATGAGGTGTTCTAGAATGGTCATTGACCTATAGGATAGATGAGGTGTTCTAGATTGGTCATTGACCTATAGGATAGATGAGGTGTTCTAGATTGGTCATTGACCTATAGGATAGATGAGGTGTTCTAGAATGGTCATTGACCGATAGGATAGATGAGGTGTTCTAGATTGGTCATTGACCTATAGGATAGATGAGGTGTTCTAGATTGGTCATTGACCTATAGGATAGATGAGGTGTTCTAGATTGGTCATTGACCTATAGGATAGATTAGGTATTCTAGATTGGTCATTGACCTATAGGATAGATGAGGTGTTCTAGAATGGTCATTGACCTATAGGATAGATGAGGTGTTCTAGAATGGTCATTGACCTATAGGATAGATGAGGTGTTCTATAATGGTCATTGACCTATAGGATAGATGAGGTGTTCTAGAATGGTCATTGACCTATAGGATAGATGAGGTGTTCTAGAATGGTCATTGACCTATAGGATAGATGAGGTGTTCTAGAATGGTCATTGACCTATAGGATAGATGAGGTGTTCTAGAATGGTCATTGACCTATAGGATAGATGAGCTGTTCTAGAATGGTCATTGACCTATAGGATAGATGAGGTGTTCTAGAATGGTCATTGACCTATAGGATAGATGAGCTGTTCTAGAATGGTCATTGACCTATAGGATAGATGAGGTGTTCTAGAATGGTCATTGACCTATAGGATAGATGAGGTGTTCTAGAATGGTCATTGACCTATAGGATAGATGAGGTGTTCTAGAATGGTCATTGACCTATAGGATAGATGAGGTGTTCTAGAATGGTCATTGACCTATAGGATAGATGAGGTGTTCTAGAATGGTCATTGACCTATAGGATTGATGAGGTGTTTGTTTCGCCGGCTCTGGTAAATGACTGGGAACTGACAGTTAATCACTGAATTTGAGTCTCTGAATTTTAATTAAACCATTTTTGTTTGTTGTTGAGTATTGCTTTACAAAATGAGATTTAGTTATAAATGGTCCCTGTGTTTATGCTTCTGATGCCTGTTTTAACATTTCTTCAGAGATGCTTCCCAATCAACACCCTACCTATTCTTTGCTCAGTGCACTACTTTTGACCAAGGGCCCATAGGTCTGTGGTCATTCATAGTGCCATACGTAGGGAACAGAGGGTGCCATTTGGGACGTAGGCCAGGGTAAATGGAAAGTGTCCAAGCTAGGCTTGGATAGGACAAGAGGAGTCTGGAAAATTCTTAATTGAAACCTCATGTGCTTTAACAGTACCCTGTTGAACAGTTTCTATTTAAAGTTGAAGTGTCCCCAGCACTACTTGATACAGAAAGACCCTCAGCCGTTCATATTGTGCGAGGGACACTTCAACTGGGCTATAGCTCTTATTCTAGGCTCTATTCCTGGGGGAGTGGGTGGGGGGGGAATATTCCATGGCCTCATGTTTGGTTTTACAGCTTGTTCTGTTAAATAAATAAAGAGAGCAAGAGAGAGGGAAACTTGTCTCCCATTTGAATGGACCGAATGAAGAATTGCCCCAGGTCTGTTTCCACTTAGTGAGAACAGGGAGGATGACTGTGGAAAAGGCTTTGTGTTAAGGGTATGTACATGGTGGCGAGGTGGTGGTGGTGTGGTGGTGGTGGGGGTGGTGGTGGTAGGGGTGGTGGTGGGGGTGGGGGTGGTGCTGGGGGTGGTGGTGGTAGGGGTGGTGGTGGGGGTGGGGGTGGTGCTGGGGGTGGGGGTGGTGGTGGGGGTGGTGGTGGTAGGGGTGGTGGTGGTAGGGGTGGTGGGGGTGGGGGTGGTGCTGGGGGTGGTGGTGGTGTGGTGGTGGTGGGGGTGGTGGTGGTGGTGGGGGTGGTGGTGGTAGGGGTGGGGGTGGTGCTGGGGGTGGGGGTGGTGTTGGGGGTGGTGGTGGTGGGGGTGGTGGTGGTGGTGGGGGTGGTGGTGGTAGGGGTGGTGGTGGGGGTGGGGGTGGTGCTGGGGGGGGGGTGGTGTGTGTGTGTGTGTGTGTGTCTCAAAGACACCTTTGTTGTTAATACACAGCCTCTTGTTTGTTAAAGAGTGTGTGTATGTGTATACAGTTGAAGTCTGTATTTAGTTTACATACACTTATGTTGGAGTCATTAAAACTCGATTTTCAACCACTCCGCAAATTTATTGTTAACAAACTATAGTTTTGGCAAGTCGGTTAGGACATCTCCTTTGTGCATGACACAAGTCATTTTTCCAACAATTGACAGATTATTTCACTTATAATTCACTGTATCACAATTCCAGTGGGTCAGTAGTTTACATACACTAAGTTGACGGTGCCTTTAAACAGCTTGGAAAATTCCAGAAAATTATGTCATGGCTTTAGAAGCATCTGATAGGCTAATTGACATCATTTGAGTCAATTGGAGGTGTACCTGTGGATATATTTCAAGGCCTACCTTCAAACTCAGTGCCTCTTTGATTGACATCATGGTAAAATCAAAATAAATAAACCAAGATCTCATAACATTTTTTTAGACTTGTAGACCAAGTCTGGTTTATCCTTGGGAGCAATTTCCAAATGCCTGAAGGTACCACGTTCATCTGTACAAACAATAGTACACAAGTATAAACACCATGGGACCACGCAGCCGTCATACCGCTCAGGAAGGAGACGTGTTCTGTCTCCTAGAGATGAACACTGCCAGGTGTCTTCACTGACATTTTCAACCTGTCCCTGACCGAGTCTGTAATACCAACATGTTTCAAGCAGACCACCATAGTCCCTGTGCCCAAGAACACTAAGGTAACCTGCCTAAATGACTACAGACCCGTAGCACTCACGTCCGTAGCCATGAAGTGCTTTGAAAGGCTGGTAACGGCTCACATCAACACCATTATCCCAGAAACTCTAGACCTACTCCAATTTGCATACTGTCCAAACATATCCACAGATGCTGCAATCTCTATTGCACTTCACACTGCCCTTTCACATCTGGACAAACAGCCTCAATTCGTCAGGCCAGGGACTCCACGAGGTGGCGTTCCACAGAGACGCTGGCCCATGTTGACTCCAATGCTTCCCTCAGTTGTGTCAAGTTAGCTGGATGTCCTTTGGGTGATGGGCCATTCTTGATACACACGGGAAGCTGTTGAGTGTGAAAAACCAGCAGCGTTGCAGTTCTTGACACACTCAAACCGGTGCGCCTGGCAACTTCTACCATATCCTGTTCAAAGGCACTTAAATATCATGTCTTGCCCATTCACCCTCTGAATGACACACAAACACAATCCATGTCTCAATTTTCTCAAGGCTTAAAAATCCTTCTTTAACCTTGTCTCCTCTCCTTCATCTACACTGATTGAAGTGAATTTTATAGCTGACATTTAATAAGGGGTCATAGCTTTCACCTGGATTCACCTGGTCAGTCTGTGTCATGGAAAGAACAGGTATTCATAATGTTTTGTCGACTCAGTGTATGTATTAGTAGTTCAGTGCCAAAAACAAGGGGTTTGATATGGCTAAGGATTAAATGTCAGAAATGGTGAAAAACTAAGTTTAAATGTATTTGGCTAAAGTGTACGTAAGTCTCTCTCAAAATCTGACACGGCCCCTTTGGGACAAAAATACCTCTTTAACTCTCTTTTCTCTTTACTCGCTTTTCAAAGACAGATATGTTCATGTTTTGTGCTCGTGTGGGAAGCAATTACTCTCCTGTTGCTGACCAATTTGTATTTTTTATTTAACCTTTATTTAACCAAGATATTATTGGTTATATATTTTATTTGGCCAAGATAGGCAGCACCAAGTCATTACACAAATACAGAGAGACAACATGAAAAACTACAGGTAATCTAGTAAAAAAAAACATTGAATTCACAAGAGTATAACAAAATCATAAAAAAGCATCAAGGCATCTCTGTGATGTCACGTGTGCATCAAGGCTGCTCTGTGATGTCACGCGTGCATCAAGGCTGCTCTGTGATGTCACGCGTGCATCAAGGCTGCTCTGTGATGTCACGCGTGCATCAAGGCTGCTCTGTGATGTCACGCGTGCATCAAGGCTGCTCTGTGATGTCACGCGTGCATCAAGGCTGCTCTGTGATGTCACGTGCGCATCAAATCAAATGAAATTTTATTTGTCACATACACATGGTTAGCAGATGTTAATGTGAGTGTAGCGAAATGCTTGTGCTTCTAGTTCCGACAATGCAGTAATAACCAACACTTAGTGAGGTCTGCACAACGCATCACCGGGGGGCAAACTACCTGCCCTCCAGGACACCTACACCACCCGATGTCACAGGAAGGCCATAAAGATCATCAAGGACAACAACCACCCAAGCCACTGCCTGTTCACCCCGCTATCATCCAGAAGGTGAGGTCAGTACAGGTGCATCAAAGCTGGGACCGAGAGACTGAAAAACAGCTTCTATCTCAAGGCCATCAGACTGTTAAACAGCCACCACTAACATAGAGTGACTGCTGCCAACATACTGACTCAACTCCAGCCACTTTAATAATGGAAAAATTGATGTGAAAATGTATCACTAGCCACTTTAAACAATGCTACTTAATATAATGTTTACATACCCTACATTATTCATCTCATATGTTTTTGTATATACTGTACTCTATATCATCGACTGCATCCTTATGTAATACATGTATCACTAGCCACTTTAAACTATGCCACTTTGTTTACATACCCTACATTACTCATCTCATATGTATATACTGTACTCGATACCATCTACTGCATCTTGCCTATGCCGTTCTGTACCATCACTCATTCATATATCTTTATGTACATATTCTTTATCCCATATTCTTTATCCTTATACTTGTGTGTATAAGGTAGTAGTTTTGGAATTGTTAGTTAGATTACTTGTTGGTTATTACTGCATTGTCGGAACTAGAAGCACAAGCATTTCGCTACCCTCGCATTAACATCTGCTAACCATGTGTATGTGACAAATACAATTTGATTTGATTTGAGTCTTGAAGTTCGATTTGGTTCGTTGCATTTAAAAGGGGACTGTTATTATTTATAGTTAACCCATTTTCCACGGTAGAGAGAAAAGTTGATCTGTTTAAAGCCAGGATAGTGTAGGTTTCTTTTTGGCACAAATTCAATCTCTGTGCCACCTGGCAGTTTTTCAGTGTGGGACTGCTCTAGGAGTGTTGCAGCCCGGCAGTTCTTCAGTGTGGGACACACTCTAGGAGTGTTGGCTTTACATTGGCCAGAGTCCATTAATATGTGATGTGAGAGAAGAGGGAGAACACCAAATGGATGCTCTGTTCTTTCATAACACCACTCCTCTGCGTTCCAGGTGTTCTGTCTTCGTGCCGTCAGATGTCGAGCCACTAGTTGAAGGCCTAGCTCCCTCGATTTGTTTTCCTCCCTCGCAAGCGGCAGCGGGCAGAAGAAACAAAACAATGCCGCCTTTGATGAGCAATGGGCTCATGCGTGGGCTCCAGTGTCACCCGCTATGAGTCAGATGTGATGTGGCAGCTCCAGAACGTTACCGCCGTTTACCCAATGATTAAGTGAAGAGACCGCTGTGGATTCCACATCACCATCCCCCCTCCCCATTGGAGCATGTGATTCCTCCATCACCATCCCCCCTCCCCATTGGAGCATGTGATTCCTCCAATCCCTCCATCCCATCCCCCCTCCCCATTGGAGCATGTGATTCCTCCAATCCCTCCATCACCATCCCCCCTCCCCATTGGAGCATGTGATTCCTCCAATCCCTCCATCCCATCCCCCTCCCCATTGGAGCATGTGATTCCTCCAATCCCTCCATCCCATCCCCTCCCTAAACGTTACCGCCGTTTACCCAATGATTAAGTGAAGAGACCGCTGTGGATTCCACATCACCATCCCCCTCCCCATTGGAGCATGTGATTCCTCCATCACCATCCCCCTCCCCATTGGAGCATGTGATTCCTCCAATCCCTCCATCCCATCCCCCTCCCCATTGGAGCATGTGATTCCTCCAATCCCCTCCATCCCATCCCCTCCCCATTGGAGCATGTGATTCCTCCAATCCCTCCATCCCATCCCCCTCCCCATTGAGCATGTTATTCCTCCAATCCCTCCATCCCATCCCCCTCCCCATTGGAGCATGTGATTCCTCCATCCCATCCCCTCCCCATTGGAGCATGTGATTCCTCCATCCCATCCCCCTCCCCATTGGAGCATGTGATTCCTCCAATCCCTCCATCCCATCCCCCTCCCCATTGGAGCATGTTATCCCTTCATCCCATCCCCCTCCCCATTGGAGCATGTGATTCCTCCATCCCATCCCCCTCCCCATTGGAGCATGTGATTCCTCCAATCCCTCCATCCCATCCCCCTCCCCATTGGAGCATGTTATCCCTTCATCCCATCCCCCTCCCCATTGGAGCATGTGATTCCTCCAATCCCTCCATCCCATCCCCCTCCCCATTGGAGCATGTGATTCCTCCAATCCCTCCATCCCATCCCCCTCCCCATTGGAGCATGTGGTTCCTCCAATCCCTCCATCCCATCCCCCTCCCCATTGGAGCATGTGGTTCCTCCAATCCCTCCATCCCATCCCCCTCCCCATTGGAGCATGTTATCCCTTCATCCCATCCCCCTCCCCATTGGAGCATGTGATTCATCCAATCCCTCCATCCCATCCCCCTCCCTATTGGAGCATGTGATTCCTCCAATCCCTCCATCACCATCCCCCTCCCCATTGGAGCATGTGATTCCTCCAATCCCTCCATCCCATCCCCCTCCCCATTGGAGCATGTTATCCCTCCATCCCATCCCCCTCCCCATTGGAGCATGTGATTCCTCCAATCCCTCCATCCCATCCCCTCCCCATTGGAGCATGTGATTCCTCCAATCCCTCCATCCCATCCCCCCTCCCCATTGGAGCATGTGATTCCTCCAATCCCTCCATCCCATCCCCCTCCCCATTGGAGCATGTGATTCCTCCATCCCATCCCCCCCTCCCCATTGGAGCATGTGATTCCTCCATCCCATCCCCCTCCCCATTGGAGCATGTGATTCCTCCAATCCCTCCATCCCATCCCCCTCCCCATTGGAGCATGTGATTCCTCCAATCCCTCCATCCCATCCCCCTCCCCATTGGAGCATGTGATTCCTCCATCCCATCCCCATTGGAGCATGTGATTCCTCCATCCCATCCCCCTCCCCATTGGAGCATGTGATTCCTCCATCCCATCCCCCTCCCCATTGGAGCATGTGATTCCTCCAATCCCTCCATCCCATCCCCCTCCCCATTGGAGCATGTGATTCCTCCAATCCCTCCATCCCATCCCCCCTCGCCATTGGAGCATGTTATCCCTCCATCCCATCCCTACTCCCATCTCAACTGTATTGTATTGTCACTGCTTAATACTAGTGTGTTTAATCGTTAGGCTTTATGATTGTGAATATACTGGGTGATTATTCACGTCAGAAATATCTGTTAACCTCTGAAAGATGCCTTAATACTTAACCTAAACAGTTACAATTCATTCATATATTACCCTTAAATGTATTTGTTTTCTGAAATAGAAAATGAATCAATCAAATGTTTTTACAAATCCCTTCTTTTTTTACATCAGCCGATGTCACAAAGTGCTATGCAGAAACCCAGCCTAAAACCACCAAACACCAGAAGCCTGGTGGAATCTATTCCATTACACATATTTAGTGCGATGTACACCTTTTTCACTTGGCTCTGTTAGAGAAACATCACAGCTTGTTGTGACATATTACCATCGCTGTTGAGATTTAATTACAGACTGGAGAGGAGTAGACTAACATAGGGGAGTAGACTGTAACATAGGGGAGTAGACTGTAACACAGGGGAGTAGACTGTAACACAGGGGAGTAGACTGTAACATAGGGGAGTAGACTGTAACATAGGGGAGTAGACTGTAACAAAGGGGAGTAGACTGTAACACAGGGGAGTAGACTGTAACATAGGGGAGGGAGTAGACTGTAACACAGGGGAGTAGACTGTAACATAGGGGAGTAGACTGTAACACAGGGGAGGGAGTAGACTGTAACATAGGGGAGTAGACTGCAACATAGGGGAGTAGACTGCAACATAGGGGAGTAGACTGTAACACAGGGGAGTAGACTGTAACACAGGGGAGGGAGTAGACTGTAACACAGGGGAGTAGACTGTAACATAGGGGAGGGAGTAGACTGTAACATAGGGGAGTAGACTGTAACACAGGGGAGTAGACTGTAACACAGGGGAGTAGACTAACAAAGGGGAGAGAGTAGACTGTAACATAGCGGAGTAGACTGCAACATAGCGGAGTAGACTAACATAGGGGAGTAGACTGTAACACAGGGGAGGGAGTAGACTGTAACACAGGGGAGTAGACTGTAACATAGGGGAGTAGACTGTAACATAGGGGAGTAGACTGTAACACAGGGGAGTAGACTGTAACACAGGGGAGTAGACTGTAACACAGGGGAGTAGACTGTAACATAGGGGAGGGAGTAGACTGTAACACAGGGGAGTAGACTGTAACACAGGGGAGTAGACTGTAACATAGGGGAGTAGACTGTAACACAGGGGAGTAGACTGTAACACAGGGGAGGGAGTAGACTGTAACACAGGGGAGTAGACTGTAACACAGGGGAGGGAGTAGACTGTAACATAGGGGAGTAGACTGTAACACAGGGGAGTAGACTGTAACACAGGGGAGTAGACTAACAAAGGGGAGAGAGTAGACTGTAACATAGCGGAGTAGACTGCAACATAGCGGAGTAGACTAACATAGGGGAGTAGACTGTAACACAGGGGAGGGAGTAGACTGTAACACAGGGGAGTAGACTGTAACATAGGGGAGTAGACTGTAACATAGGGGAGTAGACTGTAACATAGGGGAGTAGACTGTAACATAGGGGAGTAGACTGTAACACAGGGGAGTAGACTGTAACACAGGGGAGTAGACTGTAACACAGGGGAGTAGACTGTAACATAGGGGAGGGAGTAGACTGTAACACAGGGGAGTAGACTGTAACACAGGGGAGTAGACTGTAACATAGGGGAGTAGCCTGTAACACAGGGGAGTAGACTGTAACACAGGGGAGTAGACTGTAACATAGGGGAGTAGCTTGTAACACAGGGGAGTAGACTGTAACACAGGGGAGTAGACTGTAACACAGGGGAGTAGACTGTAACATAGGGGAGTAGACTAACACAGGGGAGTAGACTGTAACACAGGGGAGGGAGTAGACTGTAACACAGGGGAGTAGACTGTAACACAGGGGAGTAGACTGGAACATAGGGGAGTAGACTGTAACATAGAGGAGTAGACTAACATAGGGGAGTAGACTAACATAGGGGAGTAGCCTGTAACACAGGGGAGTAGACTGTAACACAGGGGAGTAGACTGTAACATAGAGGAGTAGACTGTAACATAGAGGAGTAGACTGTAACATAGGGGTGTAGACTGTAACATAGGGGAGTAGACTGTAACACAGGGGAGTAGACTGTAACATAGGGGAGTAGACTGTAACATGGGGGAGTAGACTGTAACACAGGGGAGTAGACTGTAACACAGGGGAGTAGACTGTAACACAGGGGAGTAGACTGTAACAAAGGGGAGTAGACTGTAACATAGTGGAGTAGACTGTAACATAGGGGAGGGAGTAGACTGTAACACAGGGGAGTAGACTGTAACATAGGGGAGTAGACTGTAACATAGGGGAGGGAGTAGACTGTAACACAGGGGAGTAGACTGTAACATAGGGGAGTAGACTGTAACACAGGGGAGTAGACTGTAACATAGGGGAGTAGACTGTAACACAGGGGAGTAGACTGTAACAAAGGGGAGTAGACTGTAACAAAGGGGAGTAGACTGTAACATAGGGGAGTAGACTGTAACACAGGGGAGTAGACTGTAACATAGGGGAGGGAGTAGACTGTAACATAGGGGAGTAGACTGTAACACAGGGGAGTAGACTGTAACACAGGGAGTAGACTAACAAAGGGGAGAGAGTAGACTGTAACATAGCGGAGTAGACTGCAACATAGCGGAGTAGACTAACATAGGGAGTAGACTGTAACACAGGGGAGGGAGTAGACTGTAACACAGGGGAGTAGACTGTAACATAGGGGAGTAGACTGTAACATAGGGGAGTAGACTGTAACACAGGGAGTAGACTGTAACACAGGGGAGTAGACTGTAACACAGGGGAGTAGACTGTAACATAGGGGAGGGAGTAGACTGTAACACAGGGGAGTAGACTGTAACACAGGGGAGTAGACTGTAACATAGGGGAGTAGACTGTAACACAGGGGAGTAGACTGTAACACAGGGGAGGGAGTAGACTGTAACACAGGGGAGTAGACTGTAACACAGGGGAGGGAGTAGACTGTAACATAGGGGAGTAGACTGTAACACAGGGGAGTAGACTGTAACACAGGGAGTAGACTAACAAAGGGGAGAGAGTAGACTGTAACATAGCGGAGTAGACTGCAACATAGCGGAGTAGACTAACATAGGGGAGTAGACTGTAACACAGGGGAGGGAGTAGACTGTAACACAGGGAGTAGACTGTAACATAGGGGAGTAGACTGTAACATAGGGAGTAGACTGTAACATAGGGGAGTAGACTGTAACATAGGGGATTAGACTGTAACACAGGGAGTAGACTGTAACACAGGGAGTAGACTGTAACACAGGGGAGTAGACTGTAACATAGGGGAGGGAGTAGACTGTAACACAGGGGAGTAGACTGTAACACAGGGGAGTAGACTGTAACATAGGGGAGTAGCCTGTAACACAGGGGAGTAGACTGTAACACAGGGGAGTAGACTGTAACACAGGGGAGTAGACTGTAACACAGGGGAGTAGACTGTAACACAGGGGAGTAGACTGTAACATAGGGGAGTAGACTAACACAGGGGAGTAGACTGTAACACAGGGGGGAGTAGACTGTAACACAGGGGAGTAGACTGTAACACAGGGGAGTAGACTGGAACATAGGGGAGTAGACTGTAACATAGAGGAGTAGACTAACATAGGGGAGTAGACTAACATAGGGGAGTAGCCTGTAACACAGGGGAGTAGACTGTAACACAGGGAGTAGACTGTAACATAGAGGAGTAGACTGTAACATAGAGGAGTAGACTGTAACATAGGGGTGTAGACTGTAACATAGGGAGTAGACTGTAACACAGGGGAGTAGACTGTAACATAGGGGAGTAGACTGTAACATGGGGGAGTAGACTGTAACACAGGGGAGTAGACTGTAACACAGGGGAGTAGACTGTAACACAGGGGAGTAGACTGTAACAAAGGGGAGTAGACTGTAACATAGTGGAGTAGACTGTAACATAGGGGAGGGAGTAGACTGTAACACAGGGGAGTAGACTGTAACATAGGGGAGTAGACTGTAACATAGGGGAGGGAGTAGACTGTAACACAGGGGAGTAGACTGTAACATAGGGGAGTAGACTGTAACACAGGGGAGTAGACTGTAACATAGGGGAGTAGACTGTAACACAGGGGAGTAGACTGTAACAAAGGGGAGTAGACTGTAACAAAGGGGAGTAGACTGTAACATAGGGGAGTAGACTGTAACACAGGGGAGTAGACTGTAACATAGGGGAGGGAGTAGACTGTAACACAGGGGAGTAGACTGTAACAAAGGGGAGTAGACTGTAACACAGGGGAGGGAGTAGACTGTAACACAGGGGAGTAGACTGTAACACAGGGGAGGGAGTAGACTGTAACACAGGGGAGTAGACTGTAACACAGGGGAGGGAGTAGACTGTAACATAGGGGAGTAGACTGTAACACAGGGGAGTAGACTGTAACACAGGGGAGTAGACTAACAAAGGGGAGAGAGTAGACTGTAACATAGCGGAGTAGACTGCAACATAGCGGAGTAGACTAACATAGGGGAGTAGACTGTAACACAGGGGAGGGAGTAGACTGTAACACAGGGGAGTAGACTGTAACATAGGGGAGTAGACTGTAACATAGGGGAGTAGACTGTAACATAGGGGAGTAGACTGTAACATAGGGGAGTAGACTGTAACACAGGGGAGTAGACTGTAACACAGGGGAGTAGACTGTAACATAGGGGAGGGAGTAGACTGTAACACAGGGGAGTAGACTGTAACACAGGGGAGTAGACTGTAACATAGGGGAGTAGCCTGTAACACAGGGGAGTAGACTGTAACACAGGGGAGTAGACTGTAACATAGGGGAGTAGCCTGTAACACAGGGGAGTAGACTGTAACACAGGGGAGTAGACTGTAACACAGGGGAGTAGACTGTAACATAGGGGAGTAGACTAACACAGGGGAGTAGACTGTAACACAGGGGAGGGAGTAGACTGTAACACAGGGGAGTAGACTGTAACACAGGGGAGTAGACTGGAACATAGGGGAGTAGACTGTAACATAGAGGAGTAGACTAACATAGGGGAGTAGACTAACATAGGGGAGTAGCCTGTAACACAGGGGAGTAGACTGTAACACAGGGGAGTAGACTGTAACATAGAGGAGTAGACTGTAACATAGAGGAGTAGACTGTAACATAGGGGTGTAGACTGTAACATAGGGGAGTAGACTGTAACACAGGGGAGTAGACTGTAACACAGGGGAGTAGACTGTAACATAGGGGAGTAGACTGTAACACAGGGGAGTAGACTGTAACACAGGGGAGTAGACTGTAACACAGGGGAGTAGACTGTAACAAAGGGGAGTAGACTGTAACATAGTGGAGTAGACTGTAACATAGGGGAGGGAGTAGACTGTAACACAGGGGAGTAGACTGTAACATAGGGGAGTAGACTGTAACATAGGGGAGGGAGTAGACTGTAACACAGGGGAGTAGACTGTAACATAGGGGAGTAGACTGTAACACAGGGGAGTAGACTGTAACATAGGGGAGTAGACTGTAACACAGGGGAGTAGACTGTAACAAAGGGGAGTAGACTGTAACAAAGGGGAGTAGACTGTAACATAGGGGAGTAGACTGTAACACAGGGGAGTAGACTGTAACATAGGGGAGGGAGTAGACTGTAACATAGGGGAGTAGACTGTAACAAAGGGGAGTAGACTGTAACACAGGGGAGTAGACTGTAACACAGGGGAGTAGACTGTAAAACAGGGGAGTAGACTGTAACATAGGGGAGTAGACTGTAACACAGGGGAGGGAGTAGACTGTAACATAGGGGAGTAGACTGCAACATAGGGGAGTAGACTGCAACATAGGGGAGTAGACTGTAACACAGGGGAGTAGACTGTAACGCAGGGGAGGGAGTAGACTGTAACACAGGGGAGTAGACTGTAACACAGGGGAGGGAGTAGACTGTAACATAGGGGAGTAGACTGTAACACAGGGGAGTAGACTGTAACACAGGGGAGTAGACTAACAAAGGGGAGAGAGTAGACTGTAACATAGCGGAGTAGACTGCAACATAGCGGAGTAGACTAACATAGGGGAGTAGACTGTAACACAGGGGAGGGAGTAGACTGTAACACAGGGGACGGAGTAGACTGTAACACAGGGGAGTAGACTGTAACATAGGGGAGTAGACTGTAACATAGGGGAGTAGACTGTAACATAGGGGAGTAGACTGTAACACAGGGGAGTAGACTGTAACACAGGGGAGTAGACTGTAACACAGGGGAGTAGACTGTAACATAGGGGAGTAGAATATAACATAGGGGAGTAGACTGTAACATAGGGGAGGGAGTAGACTGTAACACAGGGGAGTAGACTGTAACACAGGGGAGTAGACTGTAACATAGGGGAGTAGCCTGTAACACAGGGGAGTAGACTGTAACACAGGGGAGTAGACTGTAACATAGGGGAGTAGCCTGTAACACATGGGAGTAGACTGTAACACAGGGGAGTAGACTGTAACATAGGGGAGTAGACTAACACAGGGGAGGGAGTAGACTGTAACATAGGGGAGTAGACTGTAACATAGGAGAGTAGACTGTAACACAGGGGAGTAGACTGTAACACAGGGGAGTAGACTGTAACACAGGGGAGTAGACTGTAACACAGGGGAGTAGACTGTAACATAGGGGAGTAGAATATAACATAGGGGAGTAGACTGTAACATAGGGGAGGGAGTAGACTGTAACACAGGGGAGTAGACTGTAACACAGGGGAGTAGACTGTAACATAGGGGAGTAGCCTGTAACACAGGGGAGTAGACTGTAACACAGGGGAGTAGACTGTAACATAGGGGAGTAGCCTGTAACACAGGGGAGTAGACTGTAACACAGGGGAGTAGACTGTAACATAGGGGAGTAGACTGTAACACAGGGGAGGGAGTAGACTGTAACACAGGGGAGTAGACTGTAACACAGGGGAGTAGACTGTAACACAGGGAGTAGACTGTAACACAGGGAGTAGACTGTAACAAAGGGGAGTAGACTGTAACATAGGGGAGTAGACTGTAACATAGGGGGGGAGGGAGTAGACTGTAACACAGGGAGTAGACTGTAACATAGGGGAGTAGACTGTAACATAGGGGAGGGAGTAGACTGTAACACAGGGGAGTAGACTGTAACACAGGGGAGTAGACTGTAACACAGGGGAGTAGACTGTAACACAGGGGAGTAGACTGTAACACAGGGGAGTAGACTGTAACACAGGGGTGTAGACTGTAACACAGGGGAGTAGACTGTAACACAGGGGAGTAGACTGTAACATAGGGGAGTAGACTGTAACACAGGGGAGTAGACTGTAACAAAGGGGAGAGAGTAGACTGTAACACAGGGGAGTAGACTGTAACAAAGGGGAGAGAGTAGACTGTAACATAGCGGAGTAGACTGCAACATAGCGGAGTAGACTAACATAGGGGAGTAGACTGTAACACAGGGGAGGGAGTAGACTGTAACACAGGGGAGTAGACTGTAACATAGGGGAGTAGACTGCAACATAGCGGAGTAGACTGTAACATAGAGGAGTAGACTGTAACACAGGGGAGGGAGTAGACTGTAACATAGCGGAGTAGACTGTAACACAGGGGTGTAGACTGTAATATAGGGGAGGGAGTAGACTGTAACATAGGGGAGTAGACTGTAACACAGGGGAGGGAGTAGACTGTAACACAGGGGAGTAGACTGTAACATAGGGGAGTAGACTGTAACATAGCGGAGTAGACTAACACAGGGGAGTAGACTGTAACATAGGGGAGTAGACTGTAACGTAGCGGAGTAGACTGTAACACAGGGGAATAGACTGTAACACAGGGGAGTAGACTGTAACACAGGGGAGTAGACTGGAACATAGGGGAGTAGACTGTAACATAGGGGAGGGAGTAGACTGTAACACAGGGGTGTAGACTGTAACACAGGGGAGTAGACTGTAACATAGGGGAGTAGACTGTAACACAGGGGAGTAGACTGTAACATAGGGGAGGGAGTAGACTGTAACATAGGGGAGTAGACTGTAACATAGGGGAGTAGACTGTAACGTAGCGGAGTAGACTGTAACACAGGGGAGTAGACTGTAACACAGGGGTGTAGACTGTAACACAGGGGAGTAGACTGTAACGTAGCGGAGTAGACTGTAACACAGGGGAGTAGACTGTAACACAGGGGAGTAGACTGTAACAAAGGGGAGTAGACTGTAACAAAGGGGAGTAGACTGTAACAAAGGGGAGTAGACTGTAACATAGGGGAGTAGACTGTAACACAGGGGAGTAGACTGTAACATAGGGGTGGGAGTAGACTGTAACATAGGGGAGGGAGTAGACTGTAACATAGGGGAGTAGACTGTAACAAAGGGGAGTAGACTGTAACACAGGGGAGTAGACTGTAAAACAGGGGAGTAGACTGTAACATAGGGGAGTAGACTGTAACACAGGGGAGGGAGTAGACTGTAACATAGTGGAGTAGACTGCAACATAGGGGAGTAGACTGCAACATAGGGGAGTAGACTGTAACACAGGGGAGTAGACTGTAACGCAGGGGAGGGAGTAGACTGTAACACAGGGGAGTAGACTGTAACACAGGGGAGGGAGTAGACTGTAACACAGGGGAGTAGACTGTAACACAGGGGAGACTAGACTGTAACACAGGGGAGTAGACTGTAACAAAGGGGAGAGAGTAGACTGTAACATAGGGAGTAGACTGTAACACAGGGGAGTAGACTAACATAGGGAGTAGACTGTAACACAGGGGAGGGAGTAGACTGTAACACAGGGAGTAGACTGTAACATAGGGGAGTAGACTGTAACATAGGGGAGGGAGTAGACTGTAACACAGGGAGTAGACTGTAACATAGGGGAGTAGACTGTAACACAGGGAGTAGACTGTAACACAGGGGAGTAGACTGTAACACAGGGAGTAGACTGTAACATAGGGAGTAGACTGTAACATAGGGGAGTAGACTGTAACACAGGGGAGGGAGTAGACTGTAACACAGGGAGTAGACTGTAACACAGGGGAGTAGACTGTAACATAGGGGGGAGTAACATAGGGGAGAGCCTGTAACACATGGGAGTAGACTGTAACACAGGGGAGTAGACTGTAACATAGGGGAGTAGGGGAGTAGACTGTAACACAGGGGAGTAGACTGTAACATAGGGGAGTAGACTGTAACACAGGGGAGTAGACTGTAACACAGGGGAGGGGAGTAGACTGTAACATAGGGGGGGAGTAGACTGTAACACTAGACTGTAACACAGGGGAGTAACATAGACTGTAACACAGGGGAGTAGACTGTAACATAGGGGAGTAGCCTGTAACACATGGGAGTAGACTGTAACACAGGGGAGTAGACTGTAACATAGGGGAGTAGACTAACACAGGGGAGTAGACTGTAACACAGGGGAGGGAGTAGACTGTAACACAGGGGAGTAGACTGTAACACAGGGGAGTAGACTGGAACATAGGGGAGTAGACTGTAACATAGAGGAGTAGACTGTAACACAGGGGAGTAGACTGTAACACAGGGGAGTAGACTGTAACATAGAGGAGTAGACTGTAACATAGGGGTGTAGACTGTAACATAGGGGATTAGACTGTAACATAGGGGAGTAGACTGTAACATAGGGGAGGGAGTAGACTGTAACACAGGGGAGTAGACTGTAACACAGGGGAGTAGACTGTAACACGGGGGAGTAGACTGTAACACAGGGGAGTAGACTGTAACACAGGGGAGTAGACTGTAACACAGGGGAGTAGACTGTAACAAAGGGGAGTAGACTGTAACATAGGGGAGTAGACTGTAAAATAGGGGAGGGAGTAGACTGTAACACAGGGGAGTAGACTGTAACATAGGGGAGTAGACTGTAACATAGGGGAGGGAGTAGACTGTAACACAGGGGAGTAGACTGTAACATAGGGGAGTAGACTGTAACATAGGGGAGGGAGTAGACTGTAACACAGGGGAGTAGACTGTAACATAGGGGAGTAGACTGTAACACAGGGGAGTAGACTGTAACACAGGGGAGTAGACTGTAACACAGGGGAGTAGACTGTAACACAGGGGAGTAGACTGTAACACAGGGGAGTAGACTGTAACACAGGGGTGTAGACTGTAACACAGGGGAGTAGACTGTAACACAGGGGAGTAGACTGTAACATAGGGGAGTAGACTGTAACACAGGGGAGTAGACTGTAACAAAGTGGAGAGAGTAGACTGTAACATAGCGGAGTAGACTGCAACATAGCGGAGTAGACTAACATAGGGGAGTAGACTGTAACACAGGGGAGGGAGTAGACTGTAACACAGGGGAGTAGACTGTAACATAGGGGAGTAGACTGCAACATAGCGGAGTAGACTGTAACATAGAGGAGTAGACTGTAACACAGGGGAGGGAGTAGACTGTAACATAGCGGAGTAGACTGTAACACAGGGGTGTAGACTGTAATATAGGGGAGGGAGTAGACTGTAACATAGGGGAGTAGACTGTAACACAGGGGAGGGAGTAGACTGTAACACAGGGGAGTAGACTGTAACATAGGGGAGTAGACTGTAACATAGCGGAGTAGACTAACACAGGGGAGTAGACTGTAACATAGGGGAGTAGACTGTAACGTAGCGGAGTAGACTGTAACACAGGGGAATAGACTGTAACACAGGGGAGTAGACTGTAACACAGGGGAGTAGACTGTAACATAGGGGAGTAGCCTGTAACACAGGGGAGTAGACTGTAACACAGGGGAGTAGACTGTAACATAGGGGAGTAGCCTGTAACACATGGGAGTAGACTGTAACACAGGGGAGTAGACTGTAACATAGGGGAGTAGACTAACACAGGGGAGTAGACTGTAACAAAGGGGAGGGAGTAGACTGTAACATAGGGGAGTAGACTGTAACATAGGGGAGTAGACTGTAACACAGGGGAGTAGACTGTAACATAGGGGAGTAGAATATAACATAGGGGAGTAGACTGTAACATAGGGGAGGGAGTAGACTGTAACACAGGGGAGTAGACTGTAACACAGGGGAGTAGACTGTAACATAGGGGAGTAGCCTGTAACACAGGGGAGTAGACTGTAACACAGGGGAGTAGACTGTAACATAGGGGAGTAGCCTGTAACACATGGGAGTAGACTGTAACACAGGGGAGTAGACTGTAACATAGGGGAGTAGACTAACACAGGGGAGTAGACTGTAACACAGGGAGGGAGTAGACTGTAACACAGGGGAGTAGACTGTAACACAGGGGAGTAGACTGGAACATAGGGGAGTAGACTGTAACATAGAGGAGTAGACTAACATAGGGGAGTAGCCTGTAACACAGGGGAGTAGACTGTAACACAGGGGAGTAGACTGTAACATAGAGGAGTAGACTGTAACATAGGGGTGTAGACTGTAACATAGGGGATTAGACTGTAACACAGGGGAGTAGACTGTAACATAGGGGAGTAGACTGTAACACGGGGGAGTAGACTGTAACACAGGGGAGTAGACTGTAACACAGGGGAGTAGACTGTAACACAGGGGAGTAGACTGTAACAAAGGGGAGTAGACTGTAACATAGGGGAGTAGACTGTAACATAGGGGAGGGAGTAGACTGTAACACAGGGGAGTAGACTGTAACATAGGGGAGTAGACTGTAACATAGGGGAGGGAGTAGACTGTAACACAGGGGAGTAGACTGTAACATAGGGGAGTAGACTGTAACACAGGGGAGTAGACTGTAACACAGGGGAGTAGACTGTAACACAGGGGAGTAGACTGTAACACAGGGGAGTAGACTGTAACACAGGGGAGTAGACTGTAACACAGGGGAGTAGACTGTAACACAGGGGTGTAGACTGTAACACAGGGGAGTAGACTGTAACACAGGGGAGTAGACTGTAACATAGGGGAGTAGACTGTAACACAGGGGAGTAGAATGTAACAAAGGGGAGAGAGTAGACTGTAACACAGGGGAGTAGACTGTAACAAAGGGGAGAGAGTAGACTGTAACATAGCGGAGTAGACTGCAACATAGCGGAGTAGACTAACATAGGGGAGTGGACTGTAACACAGGGGAGGGAGTAGACTGTAACACAGGGGAGTAGACTGTAACATAGCGGAGTAGACTGCAACATAGCGGAGTAGACTGTAACATAGAGGAGTAGACTGTAACACAGGGGAGGGAGTAGACTGTAACATAGCGGAGTAGACTGTAACACAGGGGTGTAGACTGTAATATAGGGGAGGGAGTAGACTGTAACACAGGGGAGGGAGTAGACTGTAACACAGGGGAGTAGACTGTAACATAGGGGAGTAGACTGTAACATAGCGGAGTAGACTAACACAGGGGAGTAGACTGTAACATAGGGGAGTAGACTGTAACGTAGCGGAGTAGACTGTAACACAGGGGAATAGACTGTAACACAGGGGAGTAGACTGTAACACAGGGGAGTAGACTGTAACACAGGGGAATAGACTGGAACATAGGGGAGTAGACTGTAACATAGGGGAGGGAGTAGACTGTAACACAGGGGTGTAGACTGTAACACAGGGGAGTAGACTGTAACATAGGGGAGTAGACTGTAACACAGGGGAGTAGACTGTAACATAGGGGAGGGAGTAGACTGTAACATAGGGGAGTAGACTGTAACATAGGGGAGTAGACTGTAACGTAGAGGGAGTAGACTGTAACACAGGGGAGTAGACTGTAACACAGGGGTGTAGACTGTAACACAGGGGAGTAGACTGTAACGTAGCGGAGTAGACTGTAACACAGGGGAGTAGACTGTAACACAGGGGAGTAGACTGTAACACAGGGGAGGGAGTAGACTGTAACATAGGGGAGTAGACTGGAACATAGGGGAGTAGACTGTAAC
Source organism: Oncorhynchus nerka (assembly GCF_034236695.1). NCBI lineage: Eukaryota > Metazoa > Chordata > Actinopteri > Salmoniformes > Salmonidae > Oncorhynchus > Oncorhynchus nerka. The sequence continues at coordinate 40,153,873 of NC_088411.1, forward strand.
ATAGGGGAGGGAGTAGACTGTAACACAGGGGTGTAGACTGTAACACAGGGGAGTAGACTGTAACATAGGGGAGTAGACTGTAACACAGGGGAGTAGACTGTAACATAGGGGAGGGAGTAGACTGTAACATAGGGGAGTAGAATGTAACATAGGGGAGTAGACTGTAACACAGGGGAGGGAGTAGACTGTAACACAGGGGTGTAGACTGTAACACAGGGAGTAGACTGTAACATAGGGAGTAGACTGTAACACAGGGGAGTAGACTGTAACATAGGGGAGGGAGTAGACTGTAACATAGGGGAGTAGACTGTAACATAGGGGAGTAGACTGTAACGTAGCGGAGTAGACTGTAACACAGGGGAGTAGACTGTAACACAGGGGTGTAGACTGTAATATAGGGGAGTAGACTGTAACGTAGAGGAGTAGACTGTAACACAGGGGAGTAGACTGTAACACAGGGGAGTAGACTGTAACACAGGGGAGGGAGTAGACTAACATAGGGGAGTAGACTGTAACATAGGGGAGGGAGTAGACTGTAACACAGGGGTGTAGACTGTAACACAGAGGAGTAGACTGTAACATAGGGGAGTAGACTGTAACACAGGGAGTAGACTGTAACATAGGGGAGGAGTAGACTGTAACATAGGGGAGTAGACTGTAACATAGGGAGTAGACTGTAACACAGGGGAGGGAGTAGACTGTAACACAGGGAGTAGACTGTAACACAGGGGAGTAGACTGTAACACAGGGGAGTAGACTGTAACACAGGGGAGTAGACTGTAACACAGGGGAGTAGACTGTAACATAGGGGAGTAGACTGTAACACAGGGGAGGGAGTAGACTGTAACATAGGGGAGTAGACTGTAACACAGGGGTGTAGACTGTAACACAGGGGAGTAGACTGTAACACAGGGGAGGGAGTAGACTGTAACACAGGGGAGTAGACTGTAACACAGGGGAGTAGACTGTAACACAGGGGAGTAGACTGTAACATAGGGAGGGAGTAGACTGTAACACAGGGGAGTAGACTGTAACACAGGGAGTAGACTGTAACATAGGGGAGTAGACTGTAACACAGGGAGTAGACTGTAACATAGGGGAGTAGACTGTAACATAGGGGAGTAGACTGTAACACAGGGGAGTAGACTGTAACAGAGGGGAGTAGACTGTAACACAGGGGAGTAGACTGTAACACAGGGGAGGGAGTAGACTGTAACACGGGGGAGTAGACTGTAACACAGGGGAGTAGACTGTAACACAGGGGAGTAGACTGTAACACAGGGGAGTAGACTGTAACACAGGGGAGTAAGACTGTAACACAGGGGAGTAGACTGTAACATAGGGAGGGAGTAGACTGTAACATAGGGGAGTATACTGTAACACAGGGGAGGGAGTAGACTGTAACACAGGGGAGTAGACTGTAACATAGCGGAGTAGACTAACATAGGGGAGTAGACTGTAACACAGGGGAGGGAGTAGACTGTAACACAGGGGAGTAGACTGTAACACAGGGGAGGGAGTAGACTGTAACACAGGGGAGTAGACTGTAACATAGGGGTGTAGACTGTAACATAGGTGAGTAGACTGTAACACAGGGGTGTAGACTAACATAGGGGAGTAGACTGTAACATAGGGGAGTAGACTGTAACACAGGGGAGTAGACTGTAACATAGGGGAGTAGCCTGTAACACAGGGGAGTAGACTGTAACACAGGGGAGTAGACTGTAACACAGGGGACTAGACTGTAACATAGGGGAGTAGACTGTAACATAGGGGAGTAGACTGTAACACAGGGGAGTAGACTGTAACAAAGGGGAGTAGACTGTAACACAGGGGAGTAGACTGTAACACAGGGGAGTAGACTGTAACATAGGGGAGTAGACTGTAACACAGGGGAGCGAGTAGACTGTAACACAGGGGAGTAGACTGTAACAAAGGGGAGAGAGTAGACTGTAACACGGGGGAGTAGACTGTAACATAGGGGAGTAGCCTGTAACACAGGGGAGTAGACTGTAACACAGGGGAGTAGACTGTAACACAGGGGAGTAGACTGTAACACAGGGGAGGGAGTAGACTGTAACACAGGGGAGTAGACTGTAACACAGGGGACTAGACTGTAACATAGGGGAGTAGACTGTAACACAGGGGAGTAGACTGTAACACAGGGGAGTAGACTGTAACACAGGGGAGTAGACTGTAACACAGGGGAGTAGACTGTAACACAGGGGAGTAGACTGTAACATAGGGAGTAGACTGTAACACAGGGGGAGTAGACTGTAACACAGGGGAGTAGACTGTAACACAGGGGAGTAGACTGTAACACAGGGGAGTAGACTGTAACACAGGGGTGTAGACTGTAACACAGGGGACTGTAACAAAGGGGAGAGTAGACTGTAACACAGGGAGTAGACTGTAACAAAGGGGAGAGAGTAGACTGTAACATAGCGGAGTAGACTGCAACATAGCGGAGTAGACTAACATAGGGAGTGGACTGTAACACAGGGGAGGGAGTAGACTGTAACACAGGGAGTAGACTGTAACATAGGGAGTAGACTGCAACATAGGGGAGTAGACTGTAACATAGAGGAGTAGACTGTAACACAGGGGGGAGTAGACTGTAACATAGCGGAGTAGACTGTAACACAGGGGTGTAGACTGTAATATAGGGGAGGGAGTAGACTGTAACACAGGGGAGGGAGTAGACTGTAACACAGGGGAGTAGACTGTAACATAGGGGAGTAGACTGTAACATAGCGGAGTAGACTAACACAGGGGAGTAGACTGTAACATAGGGGAGTAGACTGTAACGTAGCGGAGTAGACTGTAACACAGGGGAATAGACTGTAACACAGGGGAGTAGACTGTAACACAGGGGAGTAGACTGTAACACAGGGGAATAGACTGGAACATAGGGGAGTAGACTGTAACATAGGGGAGGGAGTAGACTGTAACACAGGGGTGTAGACTGTAACACAGGGGAGTAGACTGTAACATAGGGGAGTAGACTGTAACACAGGGGAGTAGACTGTAACATAGGGGAGGGAGTAGACTGTAACATAGGGGAGTAGACTGTAACATAGGGGAGTAGACTGTAACGTAGCGGAGTAGACTGTAACACAGGGGAGTAGACTGTAACACAGGGGTGTAGACTGTAACACAGGGGAGTAGACTGTAACGTAGCGGAGTAGACTGTAACACAGGGGAGTAGACTGTAACACAGGGGAGTAGACTGTAACACAGGGGAGGGAGTAGACTGTAACATAGGGGAGTAGACTGGAACATAGGGGAGTAGACTGTAACATAGGGGAGGGAGTAGACTGTAACACAGGGGTGTAGACTGTAACACAGGGGAGTAGACTGTAACATAGGGGAGTAGACTGTAACACAGGGGAGTAGACTGTAACATAGGGGAGGGAGTAGACTGTAACATAGGGGAGTAGAATGTAACATAGGGGAGTAGACTGTAACACAGGGGAGGGAGTAGACTGTAACACAGGGGTGTAGACTGTAACACAGGGGAGTAGACTGTAACATAGGGGAGTAGACTGTAACACAGGGGAGTAGACTGTAACATAGGGGAGGGAGTAGACTGTAACATAGGGGAGTAGACTGTAACATAGGGGAGTAGACTGTAACGTAGCGGAGTAGACTGTAACACAGGGGAGTAGACTGTAACACAGGGGTGTAGACTGTAATATAGGGGAGTAGACTGTAACGTAGCGGAGTAGACTGTAACACAGGGGAGTAGACTGTAACACAGGGGAGTAGACTGTAACACAGGGGAGGGAGTAGACTAACATAGGGGAGTAGACTGTAACATAGGGGAGGGAGTAGACTGTAACACAGGGGTGTAGACTGTAACACAGAGGAGTAGACTGTAACATAGGGGAGTAGACTGTAACACAGGGGAGTAGACTGTAACATAGGGGAGGGAGTAGACTGTAACATAGGGGAGTAGACTGTAACATAGGGGAGTAGACTGTAACACAGGGGAGGGAGTAGACTGTAACACAGGGGAGTAGACTGTAACACAGGGGAGTAGACTGTAACACAGGGGAGTAGACTGTAACACAGGGGAGTAGACTGTAACACAGGGGAGTAGACTGTAACATAGGGGAGTAGACTGTAACACAGGGGAGGGAGTAGACTGTAACATAGGGGAGTAGACTGTAACACAGGGGTGTAGACTGTAACACAGGGGAGTAGACTGTAACACAGGGGAGGGAGTAGACTGTAACACAGGGGAGTAGACTGTAACACAGGGGAGTAGACTGTAACACAGGGGAGTAGAATGTAACATAGGGGAGGGAGTAGACTGTAACACAGGGGAGTATACTGTAACACAGGGGAGTAGACTGTAACATAGGGGAGTAGACTGTAACACAGGGGAGTAGACTGTAACATAGGGGAGTAGACTGTAACATAGGGGAGTAGACTGTAACACAGGGGAGTAGACTGTAACAGAGGGGAGTAGACTGTAACACAGGGGAGTAGACTGTAACACAGGGGAGGGAGTAGACTGTAACACGGGGGAGTAGACTGTAACACAGGGGAGTAGACTGTAACACAGGGGAGTAGACTGTAACACAGGGGAGTAGACTGTAACACAGGGGAGTAAGACTGTAACACAGGGGAGTAGACTGTAACATAGGGAGGGAGTAGACTGTAACATAGGGGAGTATACTGTAACACAGGGGAGGGAGTAGACTGTAACACAGGGGAGTAGACTGTAACATAGCGGAGTAGACTAACATAGGGAGTAGACTGTAACACAGGGGAGGGAGTAGACTGTAACACAGGGGAGTAGACTGTAACACAGGGGAGGGAGTAGACTGTAACACAGGGGAGTAGACTGTAACATAGGGGTGTAGACTGTAACATAGGTGAGTAGACTGTAACACAGGGGTGTAGACTAACATAGGGGAGTAGACTGTAACATAGGGGAGTAGACTGTAACACAGGGGAGTAGACTGTAACATAGGGGAGTAGCCTGTAACACAGGGGTAGACTGTAACACAGGGGAGTAGACTGTAACACAGGGGACTAGACTGTAACATAGGGAGTAGACTGTAACATAGGGGAGTAGACTGTAACACAGGGAGTAGACTGTAACAAAGGGGAGTAGACTGTAACACAGGGGAGTAGACTGTAACACAGGGAGTAGACTGTAACATAGGGGAGTAGACTGTAACACAGGGTGAGTAGACTGTAACACAGGGGAGTAGACTGTAACAAAGGGGAGAGAGTAGACTGTAACACGGGGGAGTAGACTGTAACATAGGGGAGTAGCCTGTAACACAGGGGAGTAGACTGTAACACAGGGGAGTAGACTGTAACACAGGGGAGTAGACTGTAACACAGGGGAGGGAGTAGACTGTAACACAGGGGAGTAGACTGTAACACAGGGGACTAGACTGTAACATAGGGGAGTAGACTGTAACATAGGGGAGTAGACTGTAACACAGGGGAGTAGACTGTAACAAAGGGGAGTAGACTGTAACACAGGGGAGTAGACTGTAACACAGGGGAGTAGACTGTAACACAGGGGAGTAGACTGTAACACAGGGGAGTAGACTGTAACATAGGGGAGTAGACTGTAACACAGGGGAGCGAGTAGACTGTAACACAGGGGAGTAGACTGTAACAAAGGGGAGAGAGTAGACTGTAACACGGGGGAGTAGACTGTAACATAGGGGAGGGAGTAGACTGTAACACAGGGGAGTAGACTGTAACACAGGGGAGTAGACTGTAACACAGGGGAGTAGACTGTAACACAGGGGAGTAGACTGTGACATAAATTGTAAAAGAGTTGATTTAATGTGTATTTTCTGGCCTCAGATGCTGCCTGGCGCTGCTGTGGAATTGAATGTGATATCTTGCTTAACGTGTCCTCTCTTCAAGTCCTTGGACCTAGGTAACCTAACATAATAAGACGCCCGAACGGAGTCCCTACAAACCAGCTCCCTCCCCGATGCAGAAAACATCCGCTTTCTTCATAATCTCGCAGGGAATTAAAGACTTGTACATTTGACCTCTACTGTCTTTGTTTTGTACAGTTGTTGGGGTTAACTCTGACGGAAATATGATAAGCCTTGTGAAACGGGATGGCCATGCGCGTATCTGGCAGCGTTGTCATGTCAAAGCACCGGGTGACGCACAGGGCACTTCGTATGCCTGCCACGTTGCTTCATGCTGTTGTTAAGGGCTGTGTCTTGTAAGAGTTGATGCTCCAGCAGTGAAAAGAGAAACTACTCAAATGGCTTTGGGATGGGATCAGAACCAGTTAGGCAGTAAACAATGGCTTGTTAAAGCTATTGGCTAGAATATTCTGTTGATGTGGTCAATTGACACAATGATGAATAAAACTGTTCGCTAACACAAACCAACTGTTAGCTAACACAAACCAACTGTTAGCTAACACAAACCAACTGTTAGCTAACACAAAACAACTGTTAGCTAACACAAACCAACTGTTAGGCTAACACAAACTAACTGTTAGGCTAACACAAACCAACTGTTAGCTAACACAAACCAACTGTTAGCTAACACAAACCAACTGTTAGCTAACACAAACCAACTGTTAGGCTAACACAAACCAGCTGTTAGGCTAACACAAACTAACTGTTAGGCTAACACAAACCAACTGTTAGCTAACACAAACCAACTGTTAGGCTAACACAAACTAACTGTTAGGCTAACACAAACCAACTGTTAGCTAAAAACAAACAAACTGTTAGCTAACACAAACCAACTGTTAGGCTAACACAAACCAACTGTTAGCTAACACAAACCAACTGTTAGCTAAAAACAAACAAACTGTTAGCTAACACAAACCAACTGTTAGGCTAACACAAACCAACTGTTAGCTAACACAAACCAACTGTTAGCTAACACAAACCAACTGTTAGGCTAACACAAACCAACTGTTAGCTAACACAAACCAACTGTTAGGCTAACACAAACCAACTGTTAGCTAACACAAACCAACTGTTAGGCTAACACAAACCAACTGTTAGCTAACACAAACCAACTGTTAGCTAACACAAACCAACTGTTAGCTAACACAAACCAACTGTTAGGCTAACACAAACCAACTGTTAGCTAACACAAACCAACTGTTAGGCTATAGGTTACATTTAACATGTGCATATTTTAATGCATCTCTGCCACTCTTCTCGTGGAGATGTGTTCGCCTGTGGAGGTAGAATTTATTTGGCACGTTCTCGGCATGCTCCTGCTCTTGTGGTTGAGGTGTTGCATAGCAACTAAAGGAAAACAGCTTTAAATATTTTGGTTCAAAAGATTGGAGGAAAATACAGAGCACATTACTGTTCATTTCTACCAGGGTCAAGAGTTTAAAGAGCGCTGTGCAACTTCCCATTGTGCCATTCTATAAAACAATAATGAATCATGGAACAGCAGGCTGGGCACCTTTCTGGTTTGGACTACTGTATAATTACAAACAACTGCATTTGAAAGGGTATTATTATTGTGCTGCCAAATCATTATCAGGCTAGACTGATTTCAGTTATTTGGCATAAGACTAATAGCCATTAATAGCCACGCCAAAGTTATTTTGATCAATAGATGATTGTGGCTATTATCAGTAGCATCAGTAATAGGCCTAAATCACTACCTGTATTGAAGAGAGGCCTAGCTACCTACTGTTGGTAGGCCCTAAATCAGCCACCTGTAATGAAGAGAGAGGCCTAGCTACCTACTGTTGGTAGGCCTAAATCACTACCTGTATTGAAGAGAGAGGCCTAGCTACCTACTGTTGGTAGGCCCTAAATCACTACCTGTATTGAAGAGAGGCCTAGATACCTACTGTTGGTAGGCCCAAATCACTACCTGTATTGAAGAGAGGCCTAGCTACCTACTGTTGGTAGGCCTAAATCACTACCTGTATTGAAGAGAGGCCTAGCTACCTACTGTTGGTAGGCCCTAAATCAGCCACCTGTAATGAAGAGAGAGGCCTAGCTACCTACTGTTGGTAGGCCCTAAATCAGCCACCTGTAATGAAGAGAGAGGCCTAGCTACCTACTGTTGGTAGGCCCAAATCACTACCTGTATTGAAGAGAGGCCTAGCTACCTACTGTTGGTAGGCCTAAATCACTACCTGTATTGAAGAGAGGCCTAGCTACCTACTGTTGGTAGGCCTAAATCACTACCTGTAATGAAGAGAGAGGCCTAGCTACCTACTGTTGGTAGGCCCTAAATCACTACCTGTAATGAAGAGAGAGGCCTAGCTACCTACTGTTGGTAGGCCCTAAATCACTACCTGTAATGAAGAGAGAGGCCTAGCTACCTACTGTTGGTAGGCCCTAAATCACTACCTGTAATGAAGAGAGAGGCCTAGCTACCTACTGTTGGTAGGCCCTAAATCACTACCTGTAATGAAGAGAGGCCTAGCTACCTACTGTTGGTAGGCCCTAAATCACTACCTGTATTGAAGAGAGAGGTCTAGCTACCTACTGTTGGTTTTGGTAGTGTATTGTCTAGTTTGCTATCACACTGGGGGAACCTGTGACAGGGTGGAGCAATTTGAAGGTGAGAGAGTGCAAATTTGATGTGATGCACCCTGAGGAAAATGGTGAGGCATGAATGAGGGGATGAGAGAGAGAGAGAAAGAGATGTGTGGTGATAGATAGAGAGAGAGAAGTAGGCAGGCTAGATGAGGGATGAGAGAGAGAGAGAGAGAGGTGTGTGGGGATAGAGAGAGAGAGAGAGAGAGGTGTGTGGGGAGAGAGAGAGAGAGAGAGGGGTGTGTGGGGATAGAGAGAGAGGTAGGCAGGCTAGATGAGGGATGAGAGCGAGAGAGAGAGGTGTGTGGGGATAGAGAGAGAGGTAGGCAGGCAAGATGAGGGATGAGAGAGAGAGAGAGAGAGAGAGAGGTGTGTGGGGATAGAGAGAGAGAGAGAAGTAGGCAGGCTAGATGAGGGATGAGAGAGAGAGAGAGAGGTGTGTGGGGGATAGAGAGAGAGAGAGAGAGGTGTGTGGGGAGAGAGAGAGGTAGGCAGGCTAGATGGGGATGAGAGAGAGAGGAGGCAGGCTAGATGAGGGATGAGAGAGAGAGAGAGAGAGAGAGGTGTGTGGGGATAGAGAGAGAGGTAGGCAGGCTAGATGAGGGATGAGAGAGAGAGGTGTGTGGGGATAGATAGAGAGAGAGGTAGGCAGGCTAGATGAGGGTTGAGAGAGAGAGAGAGAGGTGTGTGGGGATAGAGAGAGAGAGGCAGGCAGGCTGTATGAGGCACAGCAGGTGACAGACAGACACTAATAGTAATGGTTCTTATCAGTGGCGCGCTCGCTCCCTTTTCACATTGGGCTCTGACATCCTCCTCCACCACCACCTCCGTCTTGCAGGCTGGGAGAGAGAGACAGATGGAGTGAGGGAAAAGAAAGAGGGAGCTGGTTGGTTGTGCAGCCCCACTCAGAAAGAGCCTGGCAAACACCGGTCCCCCCTCACATATAAATTGCATCATTAACATCGGCCAGACTATTCCAAGCTCTCCCACTGGGTTTATGTAGCTGTACTGACGCAACTTAACTATTCTACTCACTGACTGAAGACGTTTAGACATTTCTGGGAGAGAGTGAGTTGAGCTGTATGGTGAAATCAATTGGCATTCCGCCCCAACAGATCCCCAGATGACGCAATCTCTACTGCAATCCACACTGTCCTCTCCCACCTGGACAAGAGGAACACCTACTGTTTTATTTTTCCTTTACTTAACCAGGCAAGTCAGTTAAGAACAAATTCTTATTTTCAATGACGGCCTAGGAACAGTGGGTTAACTGCCTGTTCAGGGGCAGAACGACAGATTTGTACCTTGTCAGCTCGGGGATTTGAACTTGCAACCTTCCGGTTACTAGTCCAACGCTCTAACCACTAGGCCACCCTGCCGCCCCAATACAGTGCCTTCAGAAAGTATTCACACAGCTTTACTTTTTCACCTTGAATTTTTTAATTCAATTAAATTGAGATTTTGTGTCACTGGCCTACACACCATACCCGATAATGTCCCGATAATATCCCGATAATGTCAAAATGGAAAGCTGAAATGTCTTGAGTCAATAACTATTCAACCCCTTTGTTATGGCAAACCTAAATAATTTCAGGAGTACAAATTTGCTTAAACAAGTCTCATAATAAGTTGCATGGACTCACTCTGTGTGTAATTTAACATCATCTCTCTACCCCACATCTCTCTACCCCACACATACAATTATCTGTCAGGTCAAGAAGTGAATTTTAAACACAGATTCGACCATAAAGACGGGGGAGGTTTTCCATAAAGACCAGGGAGGTTTTCCATAAAGACGGGGGAGGTTTTCCATAAAGACCAGGGAGGTTTTCCATAAAGACTGGGGAGGTTTTCCATAAAGACCAGGGAGGTTTTCCATAAAGACTGGGGAGGTTTTCCATAAAGACCAGGGAGGTTTTCCATAAAGACTGGGGAGGTTTTCCATAAAGACCGGGGAGGTTTTCCATAAAGACCGGGGAGGTTTTCCATAAAGACCAGGGAGGTTTTCCATAAAGACTGGGGAGGTTTTCCATAAAGACCAGGGAGGTTTTCCATAAAGACCGGGGAGGTTTTCCATAAAGACCGGGGAGGTTTTCCACAAAGACCAGGGAGGTTTTCCATAAAGACCAGGGAGGTTTTCCATAAAGACCAGGGAGGTTTTCCATAAAGACCAGGGAGGTTTTCCATAAAGACTGGGGAGGTTTTCCATAAAGACCGGGGAGGTTTTCCATAAAGACCAGGGAGGTTTTCCATAAAGACCGGGGAGGTTTTCCATAAAGACCAGGAGGTTTTCCATAAAGACCAGGGAGGTTTTCCATAAAGACCAGGGAGGTTTTCCATTGCATGGCAAAGAAGAGAACCTGTTGGTTGATGGTTACACATGTAAAAAAGCATTGAATATCCCTTTGTGTGCAATATGAGCGTGGTGAAGTTATTAATTACACTTTGGATGGTGTATCAATACACCCAGTCACTACAAAGATACAGGCGTCCTTCCTAACTCAGTTGCCGGAGAGGAAAGAAACTGCTCAGGGATTTCAACATGAGGCCAATGGTGACTTAATGGCTGTGATAGGAGAGAACTGAGAATGAATCAGCAACATTGTAGTTACTCCACAATACTAACCTCAATTAATTGACAAAGTTAAAAGAAGGAAGCCTGAACAGAATACAAATATTCCAAAACATGCATCCTGTTTGCAACAAGGTACTAAAGTAATACTGCAAAAAATGTGGCAAGGAAATACACTTTATGTCCTGAATATAAAGTGTTATGTTTGGGGCAAACATAACACTTTAAATCCCAAAATGCCACTTAATATAATGTTTACATACCCTCATTACTCATCTCATTACTCATCTCATATGTGTCACGCCATAGAGAGGCCATAGAGAGGCTTTTTATTCTCTATTTTGGTTAGGCCAGGGTGTCACTAGGTTGGGCGTTCTATGTTCCTTTTTTTTAATGTTTTCGTATTTCTTTGTTCTTGGCCGGGTATGGTTCTCAATCAGGGACAGGTGTCTGTCTTTGTCTCTGATTGAGAACCATACTTCCTACTATGGGTAGTTGATTTCTGTTTTGTGTGTATTGCACCTTACAGAACTGTTCGTTTGTTGTTTTTTGTTCAAGTATTCGTATTTGTTAAACGTATTATGAATACATACCACGCTGCACCTTGGTCCTCTTCTCCTTCTCCCGACGACAATCGTGACAATATGTATATACTGTATTCTATACCACCTAATGCATCTTGCCATCTTTATGTAATACATGTATCGCTAGCCACTTTAAACAATGCCACTTCATATAATGTTTACATACCCTACATTACTCATCTGATATGTATATACTGTATTCAATACCGTCTACTGCATCTTGCCATCTTTATGTAATAAATGTATCGCTAGCCACTTTAAACAATGCCACTTAATATAATGTTTACATACCCTACATCACTCATCTCATATGTATATACTGTATTCAATACCGTCTACTGCATCTTGCCTATGCCGTTCTGTACCATCACTCATTCCTATATCTGTATGTACATATTCTTCATCTGCTGTTGTGAAATTGTTAGGTTAGATTACTCGTTGATTATTACAGCATTGTCGGAACTAGTAGCACAAGCATTTCGCTACACTCGCATTAACATCTGCTAACCACGTGTATGTGACAATTAGAATTTGATTTGATTTGATGTTAGCTAGCTAACACTAGGCTATAACTAGCCATTCAAATGGATTTCTGAAATACAAATAATATTACTCCACAGATCATATACATAATGTTAGCTAGCGAGCCAGCCAGCTAGTTAACAGTACGCTTTAACTTGTAATGAAAACAACTTTGTGACCAAATTAGAAACTTATAATATCTGAAAATGTAGCTCTTACCTGTATACATGAACGATTCTCCCTCTCTGTCATGGATGCTACAGTTGCCCTTAGTTTAAAGATGTAATCCAGAGACAGGTTTTTCATACAACAGCCTTCTGTGTTCTCTATTTGACTCTCTCCGTATTTGGGAATCATCTCTCTCTTCCACCAGGCATTCCACTGATTTCAAAACTCAGTCAACTTTTTCCATGACAACATCCCTGTTGATCGCTGTTTCTTCTTCCATCACAACATCACTGTTGATCGCTGTTTCTTTTTCCATGACAACATCACATTCCACTGATTTCAAAACTCAGTCAACTTTTTCCATGACAACATCCCTGTTGATCGCTGTTTCTTCTTCCATCACAACATCACTGTTGATCGCTGTTTCTTCTTCCATGACAACATCACTGTTGATCGCCGTTTCTTTTTCCATGACAACATTACTGTTGATCGCTGTTTCTTTTTCCATGACAACATCACTGTTGACCGCGTTTCTTTTTCCATGACAACATCACTGTTGATCGCTGTTTCTTCCTCGTCACTGACTTCAGGAAGACTTTACAGTGTCTCGTTCAATTAAAATCAGCTGTTGCATTTTCAGAGTCAAGAGTCAGCATGGCACGGTTGTCTCCCCGAAAGTAGTCCCATCACAGCTCTTTCATTCTCTGATCTTTTGTCGATAGCTCCTGTTAACTTCAAGGAAGCAATGTTGAAAGCAGTAGCAACACATTTTCAATTCTTCATGAAAGGATTCTCTACAGTTCATTTGTCACTTGGATCTTGGGTACAGAAGGTGTGAACATTACAGTGCTTTTTGAGTGCTCCATCTCCTTACCTATATCACATACTGCGCAGCTAATGTTATAGACACAAGCGGCTACATGCCAGACCAGTCCGAACTCA